>NC_056677.1:19365000-19672500 GCF_018350195.1 Panthera tigris
ACTTTGCAGCGAAGATCGGATTTGTCTTACTTGTCCTACATGGCGCTGCACTCTGTCACCATCCCTAGCAGTAGTTCTCAGCCGTGGTGGGCCTCACTACCTTTTAATGTTTTTTCCAATTTAGTTTTGAGAGAGAGAGACAGAGACAGAGAGAGAACAAGCAAAGAGAGAGACACACATAGAACCTGAAGCAGGCTCCAGGCTCTGAGCTGTCGGCACAGAGCCTGACGTAAGGCTCGAACTCCCGAACCACGAGACACGACCTGAGCCGAAGTTGGATGCTTAACCGACTGAGTCACCCAGGCTCCCCCATGCTACCTTTTAATAAACATCCATACCTACCCTCATTACTCTTGGAAATGCAAAATAAATAGTGTGATTAAAAACTGCTCCATGGAGCAAAGTGGTGCTTTGTTTTAGAACATCCCGTCTCTACTTCACCAGAAATTCTGATTGCCCTGGTTGAGAGTCCCTTCTCAATGAACGCCCTCATGAGAGCACAGTAGAAATCACCCTTGTCCTTGGCTACCCTCTTCAAGGTATTTCTTTCACTAAGAAATACCTTTCACTAATACCTTTCACTTCAAGGTATTTCTTTCAAGGTATTTCTTTCACTAATTTCAAGGTATTTCTTTCTATTCTTACCCAAATCGCAGGCTCAGACATGTTGGCTTCTCCCACTCCTGATCAGGAAGGTAGGGAAGAGGGTCTCAGTGGTGTGATGTGGGCAATTCCTTTTTTCTTTTCATTCTGAGATGATAAAGGTGGGGTTTCTGGAAAAGTTTACCAAGAAACTAAAGGGAAAGGCAGAAACCATGAAGCAAATGCAGAAGTCCAGAATCGAACTTGTCTTCAGAGAACAGATTCCTTATGCCAGGTGACTACAGTCTGGCTTCCCACTGACTGGCCTGGCACCAATCGCTGGGCACTTGAGCCCCTGTTATTTTCCTCCTCTCTGGCTGGCTGGGATGCAAGGCTTGGCAAATCCAAACCTTACCCAGAGGGACCTCATGGTTGGCACAGCTTCTAGGCCTGGCAGGAGTCTCAGGCTCTGCTAACATCGGCTTCCTGACTTCTCTCCAGGTGTGTGCAGAGTGAGAAGAGAAAGAGGCCAATGACAGCTTCGAAGATAAAGCCAACATCTGCGAGAAAGGGCGAGGATCTGAATTCAGGGCAGAGGAATAAAAGCAATGATGGTGGAGAGGAGCGACCCAAAGAGACATGAAATGAGCACTGTGTGGAGACCCAGCCAAGTGTCCTTCCCTTTGGCTCCCCCTTGAGGCCGCTACTGGTACCGCACCTGGTCCCTGTACCCCAGCTCAGGCCACAGGCAGCCCTAGCAATTCTGTATGCAGGGGAGGAGGGGGGGCCCCCACAACACAAACACACATCCTAGTTGCTGCTTGGTCCTCCCAACACTCATTTGCAATCCCGTTCTCACTTTTGTGACAGGTTAAACACCCTAAACTCTTTCTCAACCTCTCCTGATTTTAGGAGTAGCCGTGCGCCACAGGTCTGGCAGTGAAGACATCAGGGGAAATCTTGTGAAGTGCTTCTGGAGAAAATATTACTTTCCTTATCAAAGGAGCAGACATAACTTTCCCCCTTTTTCCTGTCCAGGAAAATCCTGTCATACCCTGCATATGTGATGTCCAGAATTGTGAATGTTATATTTCAACCATAAGGCAACAAACATGAAAAAAAAAGGCTGAAGAATAGGAGAGATGGTCATATCTGACATTCTTGAGCCACTCAATCAGTGCCCCAGTCGCTACATCCACCTCCTGGATGACATAGGAAAAATCAGTCCCTTTTTTTTTTATTAAAGTCATTCTTAGTTGGGTTTTGGAACCTCCAGACAAAAGCATTCATAACTCATACACCAGAAGTAAGTAGCTCCCTTCATCCAATAGACATCCATTACTCAAAGTAACCACAGTGCTCCATTCCCAAATCCATCTGCTGGGAGGCCTTCCCTTCCCTAGCAAACCGTGACAAGCAACAAGGACCGATGACACACGCAACAGCTCCTGGATGGCACTACCGGCTGGGCTCAGATTCCACGTCAAATCCATCTCTGCTGGCTCCAACCTATGCAACATCCCACGCTTCTCTTATCACCCACCTCCCCACGGAGACTTTCCACGATGCACAGTTGCAGAGTGACCAGGTATGTACAGTTTTCAATGTTAACTTACATGCTTTATCTCCAACCCCACTGCCCCATGAAGTCACCCCTTGTCACCCCAGCATGAAGTGACCTCCCCATCTTTGAATGCCACTTACACCTGTACCACTCATTGAGGGTGGAACATTTATGAAATGGTCAGGCATTGGTCTTAGTTATCTTCCACCTCCAGGAAGCCTCCTCGACCCTCTCAGTCTGAGTGAAACACATCTAACACCAAATCTTGCGATGCTCTATGTGTTCTTCTGTCAAAGCCCTCACCAGACTTTTGTCACCTTCTGTCAACTTCTCTACATCCTGCAGTAAAGTATGATCTTTCACATAGGGATGGTATCTTACAACATATGTCAGTTCTCAAATTGGACTTTCACATATTAGATGTTTAAAATTTTTTCCTGAATGAATAATCATATCTCTCTACTAAGATATCAAGCTCATTGAGAACAGAAATCTGGACTTTTGCCTCCTGGCAACCCCCCCCCCAAGTGATGCATTAATTTGTATAGAGAGACAGGAAGGTTTTACTTCAATAATTTCTACTTGACATCTAAGGAACATGATTTTGTTTGTATATGCACACATATAAACATCCAATCATGAAATATGTATGTATAAACATATACAACATGTAGCCACAAGATGCCAAATGAAAGCTTGGCCTGCTGATTCTTTCCCACCCAACCTCCCAGTGGTTTGACTCAACCCTCCAACTGTTCCTGCAGTATGCATACACAGCCTCTTTTATTGTCTTACTAAAAGCTTTGCAACAAAAATCATCAGCAATTAAGAGGAGCCACTTCTGAAGTTCTCAGATGAAGCAGAGCAACATAAGAGAGTTTATCGCAGGTAAGAGAAAAGTGCCTTCGAAGGCCAGTTTAACATGGATACAAACATCCTCTGGACATCACTCACAGAAAGTCCAGGGCACTGCTAGTGATGTTCTCAGAAAAGAGACAGCCTTGCAAAACATAATCCATGACTACAGCAAGGGCTGACCTCTCAGGCATGATGGTTTTAACCAAGGTGTTTAGGATATTTAAAAGGATGATCACCATCCCCTTTCTTCCAGATGGAAAATGGTAGTCAAGTGATTCTCCCAAATTTAGGCAGAAAACCACACAAGGATGAGGATGGGGTAGAGACAGCCACGGTGTTGGCAAAGGAAGGGAATGCAACAGGTAAACTGGGCAACTAGGGCACATGTTTTCAAATAAAGTAGATGGAAAGACTCTGAAAGCACGTGTTAGGTTTAAGGATATGAAAATGCTTGGGGAGAATACCTCCTGTCGCAGATAGTAATTTTATAAAAAGTAAAAAAAGAAAATACCCGTGAGTCTTCTGACACAAAACTTCAAGCTAGACTGGAAAACATATGAAACACACTAAGTAGGAATATTTTCAGATTATAACTTTCAAGCCAAGGGGAGACCTAAAGCACCGTCAGAAAATGTTGAGAGATTCATTGAAGTTCAAGTGTCTCTTGGACCTCAAATCTGAAAGCAACTTTTAGTCCCAGGGAAAAACAAAAGGATTAAATGTTCCTACTGTCCGGTTGACAGTAGATTTCTATTTTGCCTTATCTTTACCCAGAAGCACCCACTCAAAGATGACTCGACTTGAAGCTGTATCACAAAGCTGTCATCATCAAGACAGTGTGGCACTGGCACAAAAAACAGACACTCAGATGACTGGAACAGAAGAGAGAACCCAGAAATGGACCCACGAACATATGGCCAACTAATCTGTGACAAAGCAGGAAAGAATATCCAATGGAATAAAGACAGTCTCTTCAGCAAGTGGTGCTGGGAAAACTGGACAGCGACATGCAGCAGAACGAACCTGGACCACTTTCTTATACCATACACAAAAATAAACTCAAAATGGATGAAAGACCTCAATGTAAGGCAGGAAGCCTTCAAAATCCTCAAGTAGAAAGCAGGCAAAAACTTCTTTGACCTTGGCCACAGCAACTTCTTACTTGACATGTCTCCAGAGGCAAGAGAAATAAAAGCAAAAATGAACTACTTGGACCTCATTGAGATTAAAAGCTTCTACACAGTGAAGGAAACTATCATCAAAACTAAAAGGCAACTAACGGAATGGGAGGCGATATTTGCAAAAGACATATCAGATAAAGGGTTAGTATCCAAAATCTCTAAAGAATTTATCAAATTCCACACCCAAAAAAACAAATAATTCACTGAAGAAATGAGCAAAAGATACAAATAGACACTTCTCCAAAGAAGACATCCAGATGGCCAACAGACACATGAAAAGATGCTCAATTTCACTTATCATCAGGGAAATTTAAATCCAAACCACAATGAGATACCACCTCACACCTGTCAGAACGGCTCATATGAACAACTCAGGCAACAACACATGTTGGCGAGGATGTGGAGAAAGAGGATCTCTTTTGCATTGTTGGTGGGAATGCAAACTGGTGCAGCCACTCTGGAAAACAATATGGAGGTTCCTCAAAAAATCAAAAATAGAACTACGACCCAGCAATTGTACTACCAGGTATTTATTCAAAGGATACAGGAGTGCTGTTTCAAAGGGGCACACGCACCCCAGTGTTTATAGCAGCGCTATCGACAGTAGCCAAAGTATGGAAAGAGCCCAAATGTCCATCGATGGATGAATGGATAAATCAGATGGGGTATATATATACAATGGAATATTACTCAGCAATCAAAACAATGAAATCTTGCCATTTGCAACAACATGGATGGAACTAAGCAAAATTAGTCAGAGGAAGACAAATATCATATGACTTCACTCATATGTGGAATTTAAGATACAAAACAGATGAATGTAAGGGAAGGGAAGCAAAAATAATATAAAAACAGGGAGGGTGACAAACCCTTAAGAGATTCTTAAATATAGAGAACAAACTGAGGGTTGCTGGAGGATTGTGGAGGGGGGATGGGCTAAATGGGCAAGGGGCATAAAGGAAGACACTTGCTGGAATGACCACTGGGTGTTATATGTAGGTGATGAATCACTAAATTCTATTCCTGAAATCCTTATTACACTATATGTTAACTAACTTGAATGTGAACTTTTAAAAATTAATTAATTAAAAAAAACAAAGATGACTCTTGCCAGAGCTGACAGAGATCCCTGGGCCTCTGTGGAGGTGATATTAATCACTTACCAGATGTTATAGCATGAATTGTATTCCCTCCAAATCCATATGTTAAAGTCCTAACCCCTGGTACCTTATTTAGAAATAGGGTCACTACAGATGTAGTTAGTTAAGATGAGGTCATACTGGAGAAGAGTCGGCCCCCAATTCAATGTAACTGATGTCCTCATTAAAAGGGGGAAATATGGAAACAGACATACACAGGAGAACACCATATGAACTTGATGAGTCTACACTAAGGAAAGCCAAAGACTGCCAGCAAAAGACCAGAACCTAGAGGACAGGCATGGAACAGAGTCTCCCTCACAGCCCTCAGAAGGAACCAACCCTGCTGATGTGTTGATCTCAGACTTCTAGCCTCCAGAACTAGGAGACAATAAACATCTGTTGTTTAAGCGCCCCCCCCCCGCCCAGTTTTATATATTTTGTTAAGGAAGCCCTAGGAAAGTAATTCACCCGATTAATAATTACAGCCTCCAATGTTTAAATTGCCAAGGGCCATCTCCTCCACAGATGATCTTACCACCACTAAAGAATTAGCACCGCCTCAGTTTTCAGAGTTATCTTTAGGTTGCCTTCTGCCTCTGGCCCCTCCTTATGTATTTACTTCCTTTCCACAGTTAGAAAAATCTGTGTTTACTAATTTCTAAGATGGGATTGATGCAAAGCCATCTGCTTAATGAGAAAAATTCCTGTATATATGAGATAATCAACAAATATGGCTCCAATTAATGATTTTTCAAATTACTATTTAAATATTGACTTGGACTGTGCCCATATGATGTCAAAATAACTGATTTGCATGTGAATATTTCAGTCAAACAATTAGCTGTTTTCTCTACATAGCTCCAAATAATATGGTTGATTGTTATTCTATCACCAAATTGGATTGACCAGTGATTTTTGGCATCATAAAGCACAGCCTAGATTCCCTTATGAGTACCAGGAGATCAAGCCAGAGAAATAAAAAGGTATTTCTTTTCTTTAAACTCCCAAGGACTATTAATAATGAAATATTACTGTGGAGGGAATTTTCACTAAGAAAGTATCACCTAATAACATTAGTTAATAGTCCTTCCTGTGGGATTATGTCACCATCTTATTTCACCTTTATTGTTCTACAGGGGAGTTCATTACCATGGTTTGGGTGATACTACTGCTTTATGGAGATCAATGTGTTATTGCTTCAGGTGAGGCAAATTAAACAGAAAGCCTACCAGACTGATAATAAATAGGGAGGTGAAGAAGTGGGGGAAGGGTCATGAACACATATGTTCTCATTTTGCTTTTTCCCTTCCCCAATTTTCCTCACCACCCACTGGCCAGAGTGATGGGAAGTGGGTGGATAAAGGTAGGGTGGAACCACAAAAAGTAAACTGTGAAAGGTGGTCTGAACTGGAGAAGGGGAAATAATTGAAATGAGCAGGTTTCCAAGTGGTCCAAACCAGACACACCATTGTACTTCAAGCACTGGCCCTCTGCTCCAGTCAAAGCCATGACTAGAGTTACCACATTACATCTTTGTGGCCTTACCACATATCCCTCTCAGTCTTTTACTTCCTTTTGGCCCCTCCTCCTTTCTTTCCCCTTCTGAGTGTAAAATGAGAGAGCTTAATAGCGGTCCCCATATTCCATCTTTGCTGTTCCATGGCTTAAAAGAATCCCCCCAAGTTGGAGACTCTATGGAAGATTTGGGTTTCCACAGCAAGATGTGGACATTGCGATCTGAAATTCAGAATTCCCAAACGATGAGCCAATATGTTGGTTCAATCTGTTATGTTTTCTAGATAATCTCATTATCCTAATTCTTAATAGGATATTATGGGGATTTCCAAGTCACATTTTAAGATGTTAAAAAAGAAAGTATTTCACCAAAAAGGAAGACAAATCAAGAAAGAGATTGCAAAGATTTTGTGAAACTAACATCTAACAATAAGTATAGAAAAAAACTATTGTATATAATGATTAAAACAAACAAGCAAACAAACATAGAACATTGCTGGTAAGAATGCAAAATGGTTCGGGCCCTTGGTAAAACAGTTTCGAAGTGCCTCACAATGTTAAGCATAGAGTTACCATGTGACCCAGCTATTCCAGCATTAGTTATAGAGCCAAGAGAAACAAAAACATGTATCCATACAAAAACTTGTACACAAATGTTAATAACAACATATTTTAAATAGGACTAAAAATACTTCATTAAAATGGTCTCATAGTGTCCCCACATAGGTGTCAGTGAAAGAATTCATGTCTAATACAGCAAAATTGGTGCCTATTTTCTTCAATGTGATTGCTAATTGTGTAAATGAAAGCACACACATGTGAAATGTGTGTTTGTGTGACCTAACAAATATGAGCTGCCACCAGAAATGGGGGCCTTATGTATAGAGAGTATGATCTTTAGTCAACTTCAGGGATGGGTTCTAGAGAGTCATCAGAAGGGAAATTGCAGCTGTGCATTATAAAGAAGAAGCAAATTGTTATGAAACAAAGAGGGAGGCTGCTGGGGAATCTCACCCATGAAAGCCATACATTTCATTTTCCTAAACCCCCTTCTCATTTATCTCCTTTCCTTCTCCTCCAAATGAAATGGTCTTATGTAAGCAAGAGCCCTAAGATATAACTCAATCTCCCTGAGAATAAGGACATTTATGAATCCACGTGAACCCCCACATTATGGATTTGACCTGATGGAGTTTAGCCCCCACCTTGTAAACTCCTCCAGGCCACTGACCTCTTTTGTCCAGCTCTCATGACCAAGCCTTTACATTCAACCCCCATTTGTTGCAGCTTGGAGCTTAACACAGTCCCCCCTTTCCTTCTTACTCACTCTGACAAGAAGCTCAGATCTCCAGTGGAATTTGGTAAAAATACACTAATATCTCTAGGGTTGGGCATGGTTTTAGCATAGCTCTGTGGAATGACACTGTGTCTTCAGAAACCATGATGCAGTATCTTAGCTCCATTCTGTAATCATCCAAGTCCTGCCAGTTCTATCTCCTGAAAAACCTACCAATCCTTCCCTTTCTCTCCATCTCACTGGCCTCTACCTTGCTTCAGGCCCCAATCTCTTCTTGTCCTAATGATTATCATGACCTCCCAATTGGTCTCTTTGCCTCTAGTCTTGCCTTCCCTTTACCCACCTTTCATGTGGCCACCGGAGTAACTTTATAGACCGTGAGCCTGGCCATAAACTCCCCTGTTTAAAGCCCTGAAATGTCTCCCCATCACCTTCAGAGTGAACACCCAGCTCCTTATCTAGGCTTATAAGTCTCTTTCTAACCCAGCTCCTGCCCGCTTTTCCAAACTACTGCCCAAGCCATCCTGAGCTATTTGTAGTTCCCCAAACAAGCTAAGCTCTCTATCTATCCCATCCTTATAATTTCAAATAGTATTCCCTCTGCCTTGAATATTCCCTCAGGTAGCCTTGAATATTCTTTCCTTCCAAGGTGGGTTGCCTAATTCTTTTCTTTTTCAAACAGCTCTCCTGATGCATAATTTACATACATTAAATTCACTAGGCTTGACTAACCACTAACCTTTGAGATTCCATTTGGACGTCATCTCTTGTTTTTGATTGTTTTCCCCCCAAAACAGGTCTTGAAACAAACGTGTGGGTGCAAGTGGTTTATTTAGGAGGGAATTCCCAGCAAGCAGAGTGAGGGAGTAGAGAAGGGAGATAGAGAAGAAAGATAAGCCAATAAAGGGTGTCTTGTGGGAAACTGGGGCAGTCAACTCTGCTGGGAAGTCTTTGAGAGCCTGTGTAAAACACATCTGAGTCATCCCAGAGAAAGGCAAAGAAGTCTGAGTATTTATTTTCCTGTCCCGCACTGATTTAGGGTCACTCTTAGGGGTGTTAGCCCACTGGCACTTCCAGCCTGCCCCATGGTCAAAGAATATCTCAAGCAGAGAGAGGCAGGAAGCCATTGGTGTATATAGGAACCACCTAGAATAAACTCCTAGGCCAAGGAGGTAAGGATGGAGCACCAGACAGCATCTCTACGTATATACCCTCTTCAAAGCCTTTGCAGACCCTACCTTCACTTTTCAGTTTGGGTTAGGGGAACGTTCTTACTGGTCCCATAGCACCAATGTCCTTGCCACATTACACAATTTTGTTCTTTCATTTTTTTGGCCTCAGTCCACTACACTGTGGACACCTCAAAGGCAAGGTCTTTACATGCCTTCATGCTCCACATTTAGCAAAGTGCCTTGGGCCTCCTACCTAGCCCAACAATGTGTGAGGTTGTTTCAAAGCACATTACATTCATTATCATATTTTACACCTGAAAATCTCCTTACAGGGGTGATAGCATCATCATCTTTATCATTCTGACTTTAGGGACAGAAATCTAAAATAGAGTGATGAGACAGAGCTAGATGAAGGACCACATTTGCTGATGGCTAGGCCAGTAGCCAAACTACTTTAGTTTCTGCAGTTCGCGCACTACAGGAGGTAATGGCATTCACCTGAGGCTAAATCTTTCAACCCATGGTAGGACAGACTTTTCCATATCTAGAATAATCCGCTTTACAATATTCAGAAGGTGCCTGAAGGTGGTAGCAAAGCAGACCTAGAAATGCCAAGTCCCATGCTATATCTGAAAGAGGAACCTTTGATTTTTTTTTCTCCTCTCACTTAGCTTCTTCAAGGAGCTGCCTCCTGATGTAATTTTTCTACAATTCTAATATTTGTGAATATGTAAATCAGATTTACTACTAATTAATTCACCAACATAATGTCATTCACTGGAAGGAAGTGATCAACCATGGGGAACAGAATGCCTTGTAGCTCTGTCATTTTTAAAAGTCAAAGCAAGAAGTACACAGTTCTAATAACAGAAGGGATGAAGTGCTTTGTTCTTAGGTTATACTCTGGAGTACAATTTTTAAAGGGATTAAATATATAAACATCAAAGAAAGACTGCCCTGAAGCTAAGAGTTGTATCAGGAAACCCCCTACTTTTTTATGTCCCCTATGTTCATACAAAAGACAATGGATCTGGTGGTTATAATGGTCTCTATTCGCTTTACACAGTAAAGTAAAGGAAGAGAATTAAAGAATATTTCCCTCTGCAGTATAATGACTGTTGGTGAACCATTAAAAAATGGAAGAATTTCAACAGGCATAAGGTCAGTCTATTTGGTTGCTTTTTCGATTATGTATTTTGGAACCACTTGACAGTTTTCCATTTTAACATTTTAAGGGATTTTTCTTGGTAGAAAAATCCAGACAGGGACTGCAGAAGTTTTACCATCTGCAAAAAGAGTGGGTTGGATTAGCTCAGCAAACACTTTGGGTTCCACAACAATATTTTTGTTGCTCCACAGAACTTCTCTAAGGAATACCAACATCAGAAATGAATCCAAACACTGAAAACCTGATTAATGGATAGGCCACAATATTGCCACTTTACAACACTATTACATGGACCATAAATACAGAAATAGCATTAAGTTGTTTATAATATTCATAGCATATCATGTTATGTAATTAAGATGTTTTTGACATATGATGATACCCAGTCAAGGCATTTTAGAAGAGGAATTAAGTCAATTGTGCTTAGAAGAATGACTGAATGGAAAAACATAGATTTTGATATCAGATAGACTTAGATTCTATTTATGCTTCCATTACAGTGTAACCCTGGACAAGATAGTTAATCTCCTCAATCTTCAGTTTCCTCTCTTTAAAATGGGTTCGGCAATTCTTAATAGCCCGCAGTGATTTTGCAAATTACAAAGGTAAGATATGGGAAAGTGCCTAGGGCTAAACTTAGCAGATAAAACTCATTAAAATGTTCTTTCCCCATGTTCTATCCTTCCTGTAAGTTTTCCACACAATTACTCTTAAAATTCAACTGATTATATTTTAGAGGTAGTTCTAATGTATATTTTTAAATGTCCCCCTCCCCAAACACCTCACAACGGCAAAAGTATTGGGCATGATTTTAAATGTGATTCTATTGATTTAGTGGTCCACCAATTTAAATATATTTCCATTTTAATTGGCCTGGCTTAGAAAAAACGATCAACCTCTTGCATTATATTATTCTAAAGAATCTCTTTAGCTCTAATTTTTCTCTAAAAACAATTTACAAGTGATGGGGGCTGGAAGGGGGAGGAGGAACTAGGTTTACATGGATCTGTCCCTGGTGCTGAAAGTGAATAATGTACCTAAACTCTCTTGGTTTAGGTGCAGCAGAAAGAAAGCTAACTTAACTTAATGAAAAAAGCCTGAGTTGCACTTAGTTTGATATCAAGAAAGTGGAATTACTCAAGATTTCCCCAAACTTCAGGATCATCCCAAGGGAGGAGAGAAAGGGATCCTCTAGCAGCCCAGCCAAGTGATCAAAAGGCTATCAAAAAAAAAAAAAAAAACACCTGGCATATAACATTATTAACACGTAGATATCTAGAACATTAGATAACAAAGATGCTCAAAAAATCAAGATACTAATTCTAGGCTAAAGGTATTCTAAAACTAGAGACCAACTAGATATCAACTATGCCTTTTTTGAGACCCCCCACACCATTACTGTGACCTCTTCTCTGGCGTTTCCCTTATTCAGGTTCATATTTTTTTAAGTTTATTTTGAAAGAGAGAGAGAGAGAGCACGAGTGGAAGAGAGGCAGAGAGAGAGGGAATCCCAAGCAGGCTCTGCATTGTCAGCGTGAAGCCCGACGTGGGCTTGAACCCACGAATCGTGAGATCATGACCTGAGCCGAAATGAAAAGTCAGATGCTTAACCGACCGAGCCACCCAGGTGCCCCATCAGGTTCATTTTAATGCTCAGTATACTTATCCAAACCTATTCAACTAAAAATTCCTTGAGAGCAGGGAATCCTTTGTTCCATTTCTCCTAGTTGTTGACTAAAGTAGGAACTTAGTGATAATTCAAATATAATTACTTAATCGACTTAAATTAATCAATGTTGGTGTGCCAGTCAGAGAAAGCTTATTAGATATGTGAGCTAGGATTTTCAGAGAACACTGAAGGATAGAAGGATTTTGGAAGGTAAAGAGAAGGTAAGGCCATGCTTTCTGTTAGAAGAAAAAAGCAAAGCACAGACTTGGACCTGGGTGAACACAGACACCCAAAATGGTGTGTTCCAAAATGTCCCTCCCTGAACCGATGCATGAAATATCCCTCACTTAGCCATTGAGTCCTAGGTTTATTCAGGAAAATGATTCTGCAGGACTTTTTTCCTTATGTCATTAAAGATCACTTTTTTTAATGTTTTGTTTTTGAGAGAGAGATAGAGTGTGAGCAGGGGAGGGGCAGAGAGAGAGGGAGACACAGAATCTGAAGCAGGCTCCAGGCTGGGAGCCCGACAAAGGGCTCAAACTCACAAACTGCGAGATTGTGACCTGACCTGAAGTCAGACACTTAACCAACTGAGCCACACAGGCACCCAGATAGATCACTTTTTTAAAAGGCTCAGGATGATATTGAAATCATAGTGAGTTGGAAAATCCTGAAAAATACAGATATCCAACTAGCACACTTTTTAATGGGGATCATCTACTATTAGGACTTGCCACACGTGTTCTCTCTTCAACTGCAAGTTTAAACTATCTTCAGACGACTGTCTTTGGGGAAAATATCAGGGAATACAGTGTCGCTATGTATAAAACAGCTTCTTGGTCCAAACAGGGCTGAGTCCCAGCAGATATTTCATGGAGACATCCCCACTGCAGGGAACACTGATGTTTGCCAGGGGGGCTTCCCCACTCTAAAGGAAAACCCTTGTCATCCTTTGGTCTGCCACGCATGTGTTTCCATTCTCCAAGAAATCTTACCTAGATCTTTTAGGATGACAGAAACGTCGACCACTGACAAAAATATCAGTGTTACCGAGATTGGAATAGTATAAAGTAATAATAAGCACACTGTCCTAAGTGCCACCCTAAATTGCAGCTGCCCAAATATTCTTTGCATGATCTCACTATGCGTGGTGATCTCGTAGTTGATATTGCACTGTTTAGATTTAATATTATATGCATGGAAATATTGTGTTTCTCAGGCAAAAACCGGTGGTGTGATGATTGAAAGCTAATGCTTGACACACTTGCTACACAAGAGTAGCCCCTCGTTGCTAACCTTATCAAGCCAAATAAGCTTTGGTTTTGGGTCCACACTCCCTCCACGCCATGATTAATCCCTCTGGCATCTGTGAGCAAGACTGAGCCGAGGCTTACTCCAAACGTAACAGATGATAGGAATCCCCTCCCAAGTGACAAAGCTTCATGTATTTTATCAAGAAATTTAATCCCTGTGAAGGAATGCCCTTGTCCCTTCCAATTCAACAATAGTTACCGAGTCATCTGTTAGGAGCAGTCTACTTAAAATGTAGTGGTGAATACTTGACCCTAAGAAAATAGAGAAGTAGGTGGGAGATTTATGCAAAGGATGTTCATCTCAGTATTACTTAGGACAGTAAAAAAATTTTTTAAAGCCCCAAATTTCCAACAATAGAGTATAAGTTAAAGAAATTAAGTTTTAGCCATTTGATGGACTTCTATGCAGCCATTAAAATGTCCTATGGCGATATTAATCAACATGAGAAAATGGTTACAGTTTAATGGAAAAAAAATGTTTACCAAACAAAATGTTTATTATAACTTACAATTTTAGAAAAAAAAGTGTATAAGCATTTTATATACATTGCCTAAGCCCTCCTGCCAAAGACCACCAAGAACACACCAGCAGTTGAATGAATTGGGTTTATTTTTCACTTTAGTGAGGAGAACATGTACCATGGGGAACTGAGGGGCATCTCAATAAGGATTTGGGCTTGTGTTAAGTAATATGGGGAAAGATTTAAGGCAATGGGGCTTGCTGTGGAATGGATGCTGTCAGGAAGCAGGGGTAGTTTTATGACTGGGTGTTTTAATAAATCTTTATCTAGGAGAGAAGACCAGACCAAAACTAAAGCTCCAATTTCTTTAAAAATAAAAAAACATGATACTCCTATTATCCAGGATAGGGGCACAGTTGATCATTTTGGGGATCTGGACAAGGTTCATGCTTCACCTATGTTCAGACATGATTATGGGGTGGTCCTAATTTTGTCTGGATCCATCACAGCTACAGAATGACCTTACCTGACATTAGTGTTTTAGAGAATGGTTTTTATTCGGAAGAAGAACACTGGAACTTAGTTGTGAGTAACAGGGCAGCTCCTAGCGACACCAAGTCCCAAATGGTAATACCAGGCCAACTTCTGGATGGCAGGGACTGATGTTCATTTTCACACATACACATATTCAAGAACGACCAGAATCATGAAAAATATCATTAACTAGGTGTTTGTGATATACCAGGCACTGTTTTAAGTGCCTTGCATCTTTTGACCAATTTATTCCTTACAGCGACTCTATGAGGTAGGTATTATTAATCATTCCCATTTTCCAGAACAGGAAAGTATGGCATAAGGAGGTGATGTTACTCACCCAACGTATCATAGTAAGTAGTGGGGCATGGATTCAACTTAGTGGCTATGGAACCAACGGCCTGAATGTCTGTATTGTATTGTCTATGTGTACAATAAATTATCAACAGAGGCTACCCCTGAAAGGTGGTGGGCGCAACAGGGATAGGGGTGTCGTTTTGTTTCCTTCTTTTTCTAGTTCTTATTTTCTAAATTTTCTACAATTAATATGTATTAATTCTTCATCAGAAAAAGGAATAATTTATGAATGTACTGATGGAAACTCTATTCCCAAGGTCATTGCCCCAAATGCAAACCTAGGTCTTTGGTGGTGGCAAGGCTCCTGTGAACATCTGAATCAAAAGAAGAAAAATCAAATCGGGAGGAGGCAACGCCTCCTCCCCCCTCTCCTTCCCCCCCCCCCCAACTCAATTTAGATAATACTAACTGAATTTCCTGCAGTAAAAAGTGGCAGCAAGATTCGCTCTCAGGCCATTGGGGGTTTCTGAATTAAATCGGGGACTGTGGAAGTTGCCCCCACATATACACAAAGACGATTAGGAACAGAGTAGAAAGGACTAGAAGCAAATGCCAGGGTCTCAAAGGAAGGGCCCTTTCCGAGTGGGAGGACAACACTCCCACCCCCCGCCAACTGAGCAACGCTGGGTTTCTGCCCGCTCAAAGATTCAGCCCAGGCGTTGAGAAAGGGGGCACCTGCTCCTCGGCCTTCGTGGGGGCTAACATTAAAAGGCCAAATTCCAGGGACGAGGGCGAGCCAAGGTTAGGAGGGAACCATTTGGAGGGACAAAGACTTCAGAATGAAAAGAGCTTCGCCAAAATGTTAAAGGCTCCCAAGGAGACCTGTCGGCTGGTTTCCCTTCTCCCGATTCTGTCGCTGCGCTGGCATCAGGGCACATGAAACATCTCTGTTCGCTCCCCGCGCCAAAGACCGACTTTAGGCCTCCTGAGAGGTGCCCACCCACCAGCTGCCGCCAGCTCAGCGGCAAAGAACTGGGCTCACAGTATTTCCCATTGCCACCGCACGCGCACCCCCCGCCCTTTCCGCCTTTCCTTCTGCCCCGGCTGAGAGCCACGCAGGGCATCCACCCTGCCATTTAGCACCTCGGCGGCGCAGTGGTGGGTGGTTTCCCGAAGCGAGTGCCCTCGCAGCCACTTGCGCTTGCCTTGCCAGTTGCAGGGGCACAAGTCAAAGAGGCTTTTCCCTCCTCGATCATCGTGAATCAGCAAAGCGCTGCAGAGCAGCGGCGTCTCCTCGAGCAGGAATTACGATGTTGGGGGAAGGGCACAAGTGGAGTGTTGCAAGGGAATTTCTAGCCCCCTCCCAACGTGTCCCTCCCAGGGACCGCGGTACTGGAGTGGGGATGGGGGAGGTGTTGGCTGGAAGCCTTTGGTTGAACCTAGGCGCCCGGGGGAGCCTTCGGAAACAGAGATCGGTGTGGGGAATGAGCGAGGGTGGGCCGAGAAAGTGGACCAGAGTATAGATGGGTAGAAGGACCTAGGGAGCAGTCAGAGGTGAGCGGGTGCGCCCCAGGGGTGGGCACCGCAGCAGTTGCAGGTGTTGCTGAGGGAATGTAGGAAGGAGGGTCTGGTGTGGGGGAAGGGAGGAGAGAAACCAAAAAAGGAGGGTTTCCCAGCCCAAGACTTTCTGATTCTAACATGCAAGTTCCCAAGTTCAGTTTGAGAAGTGGAGGGCCGCTTAGCATTGGGGAGTCTGGAATAGGAATATTAGGGAACACCTCCCTGAATCGCGTTCTCCCACCCATTTCTCTCTCCCTGTCCTCTTCTCCGCTCTTCCTCCTCCTCCTCCCCGTACTTCTCTTTCTCTCCCTATTCCGCCTTTCTTCAGCTTCAGTATGCAAGTCCATGCTCAGTAGTGCGGGCTACACTCCAGGGACCGCGCCTCCAGTCGCCACCGCCTCTCCTTTGACCCTTGGCATTAGGAGGCCAAGCGGCAGCGACTGGAGGCGTGGAATGGGAAAACCCAACACTCGAAGCGCAAAACCTTGGGACCCCTCCACCGCGCACCGGTCCCCACCCCCTTGGCCGGACTGAGCGCCTCAGTAGCCCAGGCTCTGAGATCCGGCTCGGTTTGAGTTGCAATGCATGGACCCCGGGGCTTAGAGCGCACAACGAAACGCGCTAAATTGTACCTGTGCGTGGCCGTTCCCGCCGCCGCCGCAGGTCTATCCCGGGCCCGAAGCCGGCGCCCGCCTTCTCGGGAAATTCTCTGGAGGGGGAGTGCGAGGGGAACCACAGTGGCTGCCTGCTAGCTCAAGGCTGGCGCGCACACGCACACGCCCAACTTTGCCGAGACGTCGGCGCCCCCCGGGCTCCCCCGCGCCCCCTGCGGCTCGGCATGCTCGGAGACCAGTATCTCTCCAGGTCTGAGATAAGGTGTCCCCCACTCCCACACTTGCGCCTTTGAGAATGAGAGGGCGGGGTGTTGGAGAGAAGGGGAGTAACGCTACAGACTCCCGGTTCACGAACACTCTACGCCCGCCCGCAGGGGCGCCCGCTCCAGCCCCGCCGCACCAGGTCCCCCAGACCCGCCTGTGACGACAGAGGGAGGAGGAGGAGGCAAGGCGGAGAGCCCGGAGTCCGGGAGCTCCACCGACTGATCATCAGTACCAGCACTTTTATTACTGGGGGACGGGTGGGCGCGCAGGTTGAGGGGCGCGCAGAACTACCCAACCCCAATACACTCTGGAGCGACGCTGAGGGCGAGAAGAACGATCCTCTACAGACGCCTTTTGGGTGGCCGTGCCCCAGACGCACACTCGGACCCCGCGGTCCCGCGGCAGCTGCAGTGTTGGGGATAATTTAAATGGCTCTTACTTGAGAGGAGGCGTGATTTCCACGTTCGAGCGTCTTCGCTCCCCACCCCCTCTCCGCACCAGCCAGTGCGCGCCACCACCTGAGCCTGGCGAGAGCCCGGGCGCACGCAGTCTTCAGCCTCCTCCTTTCCGCCTCTGGGGGTACTTGGCTCTGAGCGGGTCCACCCGACGCCCCCCCGGGAGAACTCTTTACTTTTTGTTTGGAAAATCAGGGCCATTTCTTTATTCATATCTGGGTCTCCCCGGAGGAGGACAGGGGAGGGGAGGGCGTGCGCGGCGGCCGGGCCGGGGGAGGGGAGCGCGTGGAGGGGAGGGGACTGGGTGTAGCCTGGAATTCTCCGTCCTCGTGTTCCTAGGCTGGCGCGCAGAGTCTCCCCGAGATAGCGCCGCCGCCGCTCCCCGCGCCACCCCGTCGTTGGCCTTGGGGGTCGGGTGAGTGGGGTCATGACGCGCCGCGGGGGCTGCTCCGGGCCCCTCCCGCGCTGAGCCGGGACGCGGCCCCGCCGCGCGGAGCCCCTCGGGCTGGGAGGCGGCGGGGGGTGGGGAGGGCGCACGGGGTAGGGCGGGGTGGGGGCGGCGCGGAGGCCGCCAGGCTGGGGGGCTCTCTGGGCCGGCGCGGCCGCGGGCAGGAGGGCGTGTCTCCGGCCCGAGGGGACCCTCCCGAGGCGCGGCGCGGGACTCCCCGATGGTGGTGCCGCGGCTCCGGGAGAGCTCCGGGTCTCGCCTCCGCCGCCGCCGCCGCCGCCGCCGTCGCCGCCGCGGGCGCCACCACCGCCGCCGCCGCCGCCGCCGCCGCCCGAGCCCGCGCCGAGCGTGCGCCTCGCCCTCCTCCCGCGCCCGCTCTGCTCTAGGATGCTGCGGCAGGTTCTGCACAGGGGCTTGAGGACGTGTTTCTCCCGGCTCGGCCACTTCATTGCCAGTCACCCGGTCTTCTTCGCCTCGGCGCCCGTGCTCATCTCCATCCTGCTCGGCGCCAGCTTCAGCCGCTACCAGGTCGAGGAGAGCGTGGAGCACCTGCTGGCGCCCCAGCACAGCCTCGCCAAGATCGAGCGCAACCTCGTCAACAGCCTCTTCCCGGTCAACCGCTCCAAACACCGACTCTACTCGGACCTGCAGACCCCCGGGCGCTACGGCCGGGTCATCGTCACCTCCTTCCAGAAAGCCAACATGCTGGACCAGCATCACACTGACCTGATCTTAAAGGTGAGAGAGGGGCGGGCGCGGGCAGCCTCCCGCCCGTGCCGCTGGCGCGGCTGGGCTGGCTCTGCGCGGGGGTCCGGGCTGAGAGCGCCGCCTCTACCATCCCAGGCGGCTGCCGCAGGGGCTCCCCTGCACCGCGTGCCCCTCGGAGGCCGCCCGGAGCCTCCTAGCCTCCTGGGCGGGGAGCGTCCGGGTCCGGGTCCGGGCCCGGCCCTGCCCTCGCCACTGTCGCCGCCACCCCGGCAGCTGCTGCAACAGTTGGGGCGGCGGCAGCCACGGTGCTGTGGTCGGTGCGCTTGTTTTGGTTGCAGTGGTCTTGGGGGTGGGGAGGCTTGGGGGTAACGGCCAGGAAGGAACAGAACAAGAGGAGACATTCTGGAAAGTCCTGCTACTTGAAAACAAAGTATTATGCTTGGAGGCGATTCAGAGTCCCCTCTCCCATTCTTTTCTCCCTTCCTCTGGCCTTCGGAATGGTGTGGGAAAGGCTGCTTGCAGGGGCCGGGAGGGGGCAAAGGAATGTGAGGCGGGATGCTGATGAAAATGCCTCGTACCCACCCAGAAGGAAGTATGCTCCCTGGCGAGGACATGGGGCTGCCCTTCCGCCCTCTTCCCCAGAGCGAGGTGGCCATCTCTGTCTTCTGGGGTAGGAAATGATGTCTGTAATTCGCAGTTATTTCGTCTTTCACAGTAGCTCCCCTCTTTTGAAAAGCAGGAACTTCTTTGGGAAAATAGAGATTCGATTAATCCACTTTTATTTGGGTGCATTTGGGCCTGAGGATGAGGGGCAGAGGCAGAAAGGGGAGGACAGAAGCCAGGCTGTGTGGCTCTAAGAAGAGCACAGGAAACTCAGCAGCTGGGTAGAGGGTGACACTGGTGGAAACAGGTTGTGCCGTCAGCCCGAGGTGGGAATTTGATGTGAAAAGTGAGGTTAATGGTGGTAACTTTCAGGAAGTTCCTAAGAAAAGCAGAGGAGTGAGGACTAGAGATGGAAAAGTGGAGACCTTCCCAGAGAAAAGCAAAAAAGAGGTGAGAAGGTTCCATACAAGCCCCTGGTGGGGATTATGGGGCTTGTTTACTTAAGATGCCCCTCTGCAGAGGGCCGGCAGGAACCGGTCGCAGCCAGAGCCCTGGGGCAGAGGCAGGAAAGGTGCTGGTTTTGTGAGGGGCTCGGGTCCAGATTTGGGATTATCGGCCGGTTAGATTTCTAATCTATTTATGCCAAGGGGAGTCAACCAGTGAACCTGGGGAACTCTCTCCTCTTTTCCTCTATAGGTAACCCTTTATCCCTGGAGACCAGCTAATTTTTCTATGTTATTTTCCTTCCTCCATCTGTTGATGTGTTATCAATCAGCAATTAGTAACGAGGGGAATGCGACTAGGGACTCAATGGAATCAGGACCTTCCCACGTTGGGTGGCTTGTGACATTTTTAATGGCACACACATCATCACAGAACCTTAGTAACAGTAGTCCGGAAATATTTGCTTTTCTTATGATCATGCTTCCAACATTGAAGTGTTTTTTGTGTGTGTGCCAGTACTTCAGTGAACATAATATGACACACAGAACAATACTGCTCCAAATGCTTGCCCAAGAAAACGCGTAATAGTTTCATTGCAGGTTTAAAGAAACTATAACTTAGCCAGTCCCGACAGTTGGAAAGCTGCCCCATGTTTTG
Source organism: Panthera tigris (assembly GCF_018350195.1). Taxonomy (NCBI): domain Eukaryota; kingdom Metazoa; phylum Chordata; class Mammalia; order Carnivora; family Felidae; genus Panthera; species Panthera tigris. The sequence goes on from NC_056677.1 coordinate 19,385,507, forward strand.
ATATATGATCTAGTAAAAGATGTTTCTCTCTGTATCCCCCCCCCCAGATGATGTTTCCACTGGCTTCCCCCCCTCCCAACAAACCGTCACGCCACTGTGACGGGCAGTCACCAGTTACATTCACTCTCAAGGTTAATGAGACACCAACAGGCACATCAGATCTCTTTTCAACAGGATTGTTTCTCTCCTATTTGATTTTGATCTGTTCAGGACAGAAAACTGTATTGTCTGACAAAGTTGGGACTGGAGAGAGAGGGAGGCTGTCTTTGCCTCCGTGGCTAAAGGGCAACTTTAAAGGACAGTGGTCTTATCAGTGAATTGTTTTCAGATTCAAGATGGTTTTTCATGTGCTAGGTGTCTGGGGAAAATCAAAACCAAGTCAAATAGTGGTCAGAAGCCATTTCTAGCTGATGGCTGTCTGGTCAAATGAATTCACATAGTTTATAAAAACTCAAACCTAGGAAACTGAGGGAATTGCCTTCAATTGTATATATCCTTTTTTTTCTTTCTACATCCAACTCCTATAGCGGGTAGGTATGGAGCTGGGCACAGAAAAATGGACCTCCAGTAGTCATGGAAATAGAAAGTGTGGGAATGAGCACTTATCATTATTTTTTTTTCTTTCCATTAGAGACATGATGAAGATTTGTCCTTTACAAAAGGTGTTAAGAGTGAAAGTGTCACTGTTTCTGCCCATACTAGTGTTATCCTGATACTTTGCTGCTGGCATCAAGGACGGCCCTGACAGCTCACACTGCACACAACGCCATCCGGCTCCTGCCCATTGAATGGCATCACATTTGAAATGAAGTGGACAAAGCATAAGCAGGGCTTTATAAAGGCTTTCGCAGGCCCCATTATGAAACCGGAGGACGTATGTTGCAGGGCTGTGTCACTTACTCCTCATAGTACTCTGCGGTTGTACCCATGTAACGAAGGAGAGCCTTCTTCTCAGGCTATTAGTCCAGCTACTTTTGACCAAAAATAGAAGAGGGATGATGACAAAAAGTGAAAACCCAGGTTGATTTTTTTTTAAATATACTTCAGAGTATCACCAAAAAAAAAAAAAAAAACAAAAAAACCCACATTTGAAAATCCAGCCTATCTCATTTGGAGGAGCTTTCTCAAATTTGTGCAAGTGACATGGTTGCCACACTCTGGGTCTGCAGCGTAGATTTTGACCCCAAACTATGACAAGGGTGACCATCCCTAGCAGTGGTTTCCTCTGAAGTCTCTGGGGCCAAGATGTAGTTTGGGGTGTAGGTGGGTGGGGCCTGATGGTGCTGGTAAAGGATCAACCATTAATTTCTGAATGTCTTTAAATGTCTTCGTTTCACTAGAAGATTAAATTTAGCTCGTTATTATATTTAAACAGAAAATTCATGATGTTCATCTCAGAGCAAATTTCAGAGGAGTGCCTCATGAGCTTTCATAAATATGTTTCTTCTTGATCGCTGAAAATGAAGTGTAAAGTCTTGTTGGTAATTGACCTGGGGTGTGACCAAGACAGTGCTTGATTTATTCCAGAATCATCCATGTAGAAGGAAGAACCTGTTTAACCCAGTGCTTATAATAGTGACATGACCTTTATATCACTCTATAACTTATAAATGTATATGTATCAACGTATATAACTTATAATGTATATGTATAAACATATAAATACAGTAAACACCTTAGGGTATAAGTGCTATGATCCCATTTTACAGATGAGAAATCGCCATAGAAATTAACTCACTTATCCATGGAAGAAGACAAGGACAGAATCAGGGCAGGACAGGGTTTTGACTCCCAGACCAGTACTCTTCACTATAATGTACTGCCTCGCATATGATAAACTACTTGAATGATTTAAATGTACATTTTTAAAACCCAAGTGAACTATACTTGACTAAAGTCTCATGCCCATCTCATAGTGTTGTCGTAACAGTAGTAACTGGATAATAAGGACATTTTCTTAACTGATTCTGTCTGGTGTCAGTGAAAATCCACATATAGAAACTCTAAATGCCCAAAGTAAAGCATAAGATACTTGGAATTAGCAATGCACAAAGACAGAAATCTAAAATGTTTTACTGGAAAAATCCCTGGATAATTGGATGAAGCTATTTCCTATGTGAGCACCGTTCAACTGTCCAGGTGGATTCAAATCCAATGCCTCACACAGTTCCTGGCACATAGTAAACCCTCAAGAAACAACTTGTCAAATGCACTTGCCCTAGTTTACTCAGACACTTATGTGATGGGTAAAGAAAATTCCATAGAAACTACTTTGACATGCATTTTCACAATGACATTTTTAAAATGTTTACGGCTCTACAAGCAGTTTCTAGTCCTTTCTTTTTCCAGGATTCTTCCTTCCTGGATAACCTCTGTAGTCCTATTAAAACGTATTTCAGTTTGGGAATTGTGTGGGGGCATTTCCTTTGTACACCGTCCTCTTCGAAGGACCCTCACAGGATAGTTTATTCCAAACCAATGGAAGGACACATCCTCACCATGCAGACATTCTTCCACTTATTGGGGAATCTCACTTTGTTCAAATGTTGACTTTCTATTTCATTTAAACTTCTCACGTTTGAATACATTAAATAGAACTAGGTTGCAAAACAAGATTCAGAGAATTTAATTTGGGATTAATTACTTCAGGCTTCCCAAGAAGGGCAGCATAACTGCTAGGTTAGGGTCATGAACACATTGTAGCAGTATCCAGACCCCAGTGTTTCCAAATACTGCCTCAGCACTTGCAATCATTGTGGGAACTGCCATCATCACTCTCTGTATATAGGCTAAAGATCGACACATTCCAACCTAGCTTTGAGGTCAGAAGGAGTTTTTATGTTTTTAAAAGATTGTAACAGAACAAGATAAAAACAAAGAATATGAGGCAGAGATGGCATGAGGCTCTCAAAGCCTACAAATATTTACTCTTTGGTCTTTTACGTGAAGAAGTTCCCGTACTGTATTCCAAGCCCCTTTACTGGGACAATTACAGGAAGTTAACACTATTAAATAGCCTGGAAGGCAGTGAGTCTCACCCCTTCCCCCAGGGGACACTTGGCAATGGCTGGAGACATTTTTAACTGTCACATCTGGGGGTGAGTTGCTGCTGGCATCTAGTGGGTGGAGGTCACAGATGCTGTTAAACATCCCGTACGTACAGGACAGCACCCCTCAGCTAAGAATTATCTGGCCCCAGCCCTGCTTGAAGAGGTTCATTTGTGTTTCTCTTGCTTTCTTAGGGTTTTATTTTTTCCCCAGCTGCACTGAGTACACAGAATAAAAGAATGCCAACAAGAAGTTCATATGTTACAGAACTTGGGCCGGGGACAAATACTACCACCTCTGAGGAGATGCTCTTTTTGTGCAGTTGGGCACAGATCAGATTGTGCAGGGTAACCTTCCTCAAGATGCGGTTCTCCTGCTGTGTCTCACACCTCTGTCCTTTATGGTCTAAATCTCGCCATAGCAGGACCCGAGGAACTGAATGCAGTCCAACTGCTGGGATGGCAAAGCTGAGGCTTGTCAGCGTGGCCGTCGATGTCGGCAGGCCTGACCCGCCGTCAGCAGCAGTCACCCACGAGGCCGGCCTCCTCCTGACAGTGTGTGAGACCTCCCTGTGAGCGGTGGCCTGCTGAGGAGGCACAAGGCAATGCCTTGTTGCCTGGTCCATCTGCCTGGCTTTGCTGAACATTAAATGAAAAAAGAAAGAGCTCGCCCCCGAGGAACAGTGGACCAAAGAGCCTTGGGTTTGGAGGCCACCTTCAAGGGCGTCTGTGCAGATGCTGGTGCTGGAATCTGCTCTTGCATCTCAGGGCGCTTTTCCTGGTGACAGGTGCTCTGACGACTCGAGCAGCCCGGGTCCTCCAGTGAGTTATTCTATTGGCAGATAGTCTTAGAAAAGATTGAGCACAAGCCTGAAAGGGCAACGTGTATGCATCTGCTGGGCCAGCCAATTGCCTTTTGCATTTTATCTTTGCACTAGGGGAAAATTCGGGAGAGAGAGAGATCACTATTCATTCTCCTTTCACTTCATAGGTGTGCATCCCAATCATCCAGGCACAGTATTCTTCTCAGGTTGTCTGCCTCCTGAGCACATTTCCGTGGTGCAAATAGTATTCTCAAATGCCTACCCGGCTTGTCTCTTCGAGATTTGGGGAGCAATCTCTTACTTCCCCATGTGGATAAGCACTTGGGACAAATCTGGGTAAAGTGTTCATTTAAACTGAAATGTAAAACTAAAGCAGTAGTGTGAGAGGAAGGCCACCTTTTTAGTGACTCCTAGTATCTTAACAGATGCTCTATTAGAGTAAGAGAAGCATGATTTTCAAATCTTAACACCAAAACCAAACCGCTCAAGACTCAGCACACTTCTGAACCTCACAGAACAGCTGAGCATCTAACTGGTGATTCCTTACAAAGCCCGAGGGAAGGAGAAGCAAGCTGAAAGAAATTTGTTCTTCCCTGCCTGAGAGGGGGCAGCACCCCTTGGCACAGGAGCTAGGGAGGTACACGGTGCTAGGGATCTGATCAACTCTGACTCAGTGAGATGGTGAGATGCGCCATCTGGTACCTGACTTTGGGGCTCAGTGTGAGCCCCAAGTGATACTCAAGAGAGGCTTGACGCAGACCTTTGAAGTCACCTGCTTGGTAGCACATCACAGCAAGCAGGCCTGTCTGCCGCCACATGCCCGGAAGGCCACAGAACTTCCGAGGAGTCCTGCCAGACTGATTTAATGACCAGCAGGGGAGGTGAGTAATCTCTAACCTTTAAGAGACCAAAAAAAAAAAAAAAAAAAAGGGAAATCAACACCAGTTGTTATTTTATATGGGAAGCCCTGAATAATGTGTCATGCCTTCAACTTCAGAATTCATATTTTGAACCAAAGGAGGCAATGAGGGAACCGGGAGGCTATTTTTATCTTCTTGCTCTCTAAGAAATCCTCTTGAGAATATTGTTTCTGGTATTTTCAAAGATCCCCACTGTTAGGTCTTCCACTTAAAGTTGAACTTGTGGGCTCCGAGTATGGTCGAGATGAGGATTTTAATGCAAGCAGGTACCTGGGAAGGTGATACCCAAAAATCTCGGCAAGAAAGTGGGGACAGGAAATGGAGAAGCAGGCAGCCAGTCACAGGAGCCAAGTGTCCACTGTGGGCATCTGGGGCCCCATGTCACTGGGGAACTCTGGGGGACACTGTAGAGCACATGTCCAAACTATCCCACCTGTGGAAGAAGAAGCCGGATATTCATTCCCCAATATCCGGGGGCACTAAATAAGGGTTTGACAATTCCAGATTCCATATGTGTCCCTGTAACAGAATTGTTGTTTTATAAAAGCCTCAGGCAAAGAGTCGTAGGTGTTCAGAGCGAGAGGACTTGGCATGTCCTCTCACAGGAGCGTGAGCTGAGAGGGTAGGGATGGGGCCCTAAGAGCATCTGCCCCAAGATGTCTCACACCCATCTAGAGTTATACATCTCAGGGCTTAGGGCTCACATTCCTCAGGAATGTTCATCCCTTCACTCAACAAAATGGCCATGACCCCATCTCCATGAAGTTTACAGACAAGAATGATCCAGCGTAGACGTTTCATTATTCTTGAATTCGATTTGATCCACTGCCATTTTAAGGATTTCAGTTCTGCCACTGGATGGCAATAAAGATGATTCCCAACAGGGCCAGGACACCACGAGGACTTGGGGTTTTCTGTGCTAAACCCCCAGGTCTGAGTGGCCTGGATCCAGCCCCCCTTCCCTCTGTGAGTCCTAGAGAAGTCTGCAGCCTGCTTCTCATACCTCCACCTCCACACATGGACCTGTTGCTCTCCTCCCTAGAAATGCATTCATTCCTTACTTTGGGTCCAACTCACCTGCCTCCTACTTTATGAGACCTTCCCACATTCGTGGCTCCTTCCCTTCCTTAAATCTATCTGGCTTTTGGCCATATCCACATTCCTTAATGCTTAACTATACATTATTATATAATTTGCTCTATTGTCACGTGATACTTTCTCTTGAACAAGATTGGAAGCTCTTCAAGGGCAGGAACAAGGTCTCCTACTCCTAAATTTCTCCCAGAGCCTACCACAATGTGGAGTATGCGGCAGGTAGTTGATAAATTATTGCTGGTTGATGGCTTGTAGAATGGAAAATGTGCTCTTCCTTCCCTATTGATTTATTTTGGTCACACTAGAACTGCTAATTTCTCAGCATTGAAGGTGAGATTCCTTTGCCCATTTTCCATGGGCATTTGGCTCCATGACTTTGCCAAATACCACAGCTGTGCCAACTCTGCCTAATTGTCTCAAGGGGGAAAAATGCATCTCTGCTAGAGAACTATCACTAGAAGTGCCCCCCAAAATCTTTGTGATACTCAGTACCTTAGTTTTGTGAGGCCTGCATTATTGCCTTTTGTTTTGGTTCTTGCTTTGGTTCGGCATCTAGGCAGGTGCTTGTACTGAGTAAAAGATTACTGGCTCTTGGACTCTTTCATGTGCCCACACATCACCTGGACATCCTGTGAAAATACAGATTCTGATTCAGCCTGGGGAGGCCCCCCCCCCACCAAATTCTGGATCTCTAATGAGCTCTCAGGTGATGCTGGGGGTCAGTAGAGCGCACTTTGAGCAGCAAGGCTCAAACTTCACTGTTGTGAACAGAATACTGGATTTGGGGTCAGAAAAGCCAAGCTCAAGTCCCAGTTTTCCTAAGTATGTGACTTTGAGTTAGTTGCCTAACTCCCTGAGAAGCAGGTTCCTCCTGTGCATTGACTGTAACATCACCCACCTATGTAAGGATGCACCGAGACAAGGTATGTGATGGCACTGCGTGACCACACCCTTCCGCTGGGTGGATTAACATTTCTGCTCTTGGCCTTGAAAATGACTGTTATCCCTTCATGTGTGCCAGCGCTTCCAGAGCCATCACTGCCTGTTGAGTACATACACATGTAAGCATTTTCGTCTTTGATCCGCCAGGCAATAATGGGTGCTCAGTCTACGTTCTTAATACTAGAATTGGCAATGTGTTGGTCTCTAATGACTCTGAGTCTCAACAGATGACTGGCGTCGTCCTACTGCTGAACATGCAGCTCTTAAGTTCCTAGGAAGGCAGAGCTGTTGGCAGGGGGCGGGGGCGGGGGGGAGGGTCGGGGGACGGACGGCTGGATTGCATTTTGCCTCATCAAGATGCTTCCTCAGAGTTCAGAACCTCATCTTCCCGCTCGACAGGGCTTCACACACAAAGGAAGCCTTCACTTGCTGCCCAGGGAAGTGTCTTTGGAATTAAAAGCTCTGGGAGGCCACGGGCCCCTGTTGGAAGGTTTCCTTCACCACTCCTCACAGCAAGCCAGACAGGGATTCTCCAGCAATTTCGGTGAGAGTTAATTTACATGACTAGAGTGTTTCCCTGAGAAATCTCACCGACATAAGGAGATCTGCAAGCACTTCAAAGGGAAAGTGTCCGGAATTGTCAGAGATCAGGAGAACCAGGCAGAGTGATCATCGTAAAGCCCTTTGAAACTGTGAAATGTAAAATTTTGCTGACTGGGGGTTTTAATCATTTAGGTCAATGCATTTCCCCCACCTTCTCCTTTCTAAAATTTCTTTTTATGGGGTTATAAAAGAAATCTATAATTATTTAGGATCAAAATCAAATCCAGCAAAGAAAATTCCCCTGCCTCCCTGGTTCTCTATGCCTGAACTCTTCAAATGGAACGAACCTCAGTGTAAGTGACAATTAGCAGTCCTTCTCAAATTTGAATATGCTTTCGAATTTCCTGGGAATTTTATGAACACGCATATTCTCATTCGGTGTAGGTCTGGGACAGCAGCCCTGAGTTCCACACTTCTAACAAGCTCCCAGGACCGCTGCAGCTGCTGGTCTGAGGACCACACTGACAAGAGCGGTGGCTTGGGAGAAACCTTTGTGTATTCTGACTAATTACTCAGGGCCATTTAATTGCCTCCATTCTGTAAAACAGTGCTTCTCCAGCTTGAGCGGATCTCCCCTGGAGGGCTTGTCCAAACACAGATTTTGGGTCTCACCCCCAGAGTTTCTGATTCTATAGGTCTGAGGTGGGGCCTGAGGATTTGCATTTCTAACAGGTTCCCAAGATGATGCTGTTCCTGCCGGTCCAGGGAACACACTTTGAGAGCCGCTTCTATAATGCATCTTAGTAATTAGCTGCCAGGTCTAATTCCAAAACTACAGTCTCCCTCTGTGTAGAACTTGGTCCACATATATAGGCAGGGTGCAAAATATATTTGCCCAGCAGTTAATTCTGAACGAGAGTGTAACAGCTGTTGTGCAAAGGGAACTACGTAAGTCCAACCCTTTTAAGTCTGCAGTTCAAGGCGAGCATATTGGGCAGAGGGGCCGGCTCTACTGCCTGTCTCCGGGGGCTGGAGGCTAGAAGAAGATGGCTGAACAGAAGAAAGGACGCTCTAAGATGGAATGGGGGAGAGATAAGCTCCCTACCCACACACACATCTACACTGTGGATGTTGTTGCTACCATCACTGTGTGATTGCCAAGGCTTCCAGAATTTCTCCCAAAGACTTCCCACACAGGGTGACCTGCCATTTGCCTTTGTAGAAAGTCTCTTTACATCAAACCAGAAGGTGCAGTGGGTACACAGAGGAGCTGCACGTTGCATTTTTGAGACCAGGACCCAGCTCTGTGGTTGCCAGAGGTGAGGTGTCCGCAGCGAGGGCCCTGGCAGCTAATGTTCAGTTTCAACTACTGTCTGACGTCAGTGATGTTAAAGAGAGGTAAAGTAGAACTGGAGTGAAGTTCAGTAAGTGCTGGTTTGGACATAGTGGAAATAAGTATTTCAGAGCCCCGAAGTTCTGGGTTTGAGGCTGTGAACCATTAATGTGTCCTTGATCAAGTCACTTAACCTATCTGGGGTCTCGATTTCCTCCCCCATAAAAGGGGACCAGCAATATCATCACGGGGTAAGAAGATAAAAGGAGATACATATGTAAACAAAATTCATAAAGTGCAAAGTGCCTAAAGCCACACAAATTGCAGAGTATCTGCAATGAATGCATGTTTGTCCAGAGCAAGAGAACAAGCCTCTGAGGATTCCCAAGGGAAAAGAACAAGCACCAGAATCAATTCACATGTTTCACATCACCATCTCCTTTTGTAAAAAGTGCCCGTAGGGTCCGTGACTACCTTTCATTAACCAAAAGCTTTGCTGACATGGCCTTAGACTCCCAGATAGTGTAATATTACATCTGTCTCTATTTTCACTTTGAATGACCCAAGGAAAATTAAAAAATAGCATATCTGTTCATCCACTGTTTATACTTCTAAAGCCTTAAACCCGCACTGTCCAATTCAGAAGCCACTAGCCATGTCTAGCTATTTGATTTAAATTTAAATTAACAAAATTAAAAATTCATTCTCTCAGTTGCAATAGCCACTTTTCAAATGCTCAATAGCCACACGTGCCTGTAATGGACAGAACAGGTAAAGAATATTTTCATCATCAGAGAAAGTTCTAGTCAACAGTACTGCTTTTCACAGATAAATAACTGATACATCATAGGGCTTAATTAATAAGCAGTGGAATAAAGATTCAAACACAGGACCGGCTTCTAAATCATCATTTAAAAACAACTACACCAGACTGCCGCCATGAAATACAGAAATACGTGAGTGAGGCGTGGCCCCTGTGTCTGATGGCCTTGAGGCAGTATTTCTATCAGTATCAGAGTAAGGGCGGGGTGGGGGAAAATCCTGCAGTATCAGCTTCAACATGTAAAGAGTTTGGAAGTGGTCCCTCCCACCCTTACACAAAGAAAAACATAGACAAACTGAAAATCAATGACTTCTCTTGGACATATCAAAGAACTGAGGTCACAAGGAAACTGTCATCCCAAAATCTGTAGAGGCAGACACATCCATAGAGACATAGACATAATCTGCTTACCTGAAGCAGAAGTCTCTGGTAGAAACACTTAAATGGTAATTTTGACAAATCGATGGAACCATGAGTGTAGAGTAGCATGAGACTCCCGGGAGCTGCGGTCACTGTCTTTAAAGGGAGAGGAATTGGGAGGCCCACACTTTCTTGGGCTTCACCTCCAGAAACCCCACCAGATTCCAAGGTGAAGGTCTATCAGGGAGAGGTGGAAGAGTAATCATTGTGATGAAAACCACCCAGTTTCCTCCATAAGAAAGGCCTACTGTCTAGAGAAGATTTTGCTAGAGAGCAATTCTGAAACTTTGTCCTAAGTTCCTGCCCACTGAAGCCCCCTTCAGCCTTTCTGTCTCACCTAAGTGGGGGAAAAGAGTTCACAGGTGTCAGGACGTCAAGGAAGGCCCACTTAAAGACTGAGATTTCATCAGGAGATTATATAGCATTTGCTGTCCCTAAATCTTACCATATCAACAAGGTTCCAGTATAATAGTGGATTATAGCTGCAAGACACAAACTCTCTCTGTGAAGGAGTACACAGGGAAGCCCGAAGTCAAGAGAATAAACAAAAACAATGACGATGGGGGAGTTTGAAGCTTTTGGTACATATACTCACAGCAAACATGAAATACATCCCAACTCCTCTAGAGTAACATAAGTCCTCACTATAAAGGCCTGTTTACCTCAGGTGATATTAACTGAGACATGTCCAGATTTGGAAAAGAAAATTGTATGGCATGCCAAAAGAAAAAAATATATAGTCCAAAGAGACAAAGGAAGCATCAGTACCATACTCAGATATGACACAGATGTTAGAATTATCAGACAGGAAGTTTAAAATAACTATGATTAATATGTTATGGGCTTTAATGGAAAAAGCAGACATTAAGAACAAATAAGTGATATAAGTAGAGAGATGGAAACTCTCAGGATGAATCACAAGGAAATGCTAGAAACTGAAACTGTAGCAGAAATGAAGAATGGTTTTGATGGACTCACAGTAGGCTCAACACCGCCCAGGAAGGAATCAGTGAGCTTGAGTACAAGGTAACAGAAACTTCACAAACTGAAGCACAAAGAGATACAAGAGTGAAAACATCTCAGAACATACAAGAATTGTAGGATAATATCAAAATATACACACAATTAGAATGCCAAAAGGACAAGAGAAAATGCAGCAGAGGAAATATTCAAAGTAATAATGGCCAAGAACTTTCCAAAATTAATGATGGACACAAAACTACAGATCCAGGTAGCTCAGCACCAAGGGGATAAGTACCCATAAAACCACACTTAGGCATATCATATTCAAACCACAGAAAACCAAAAACAAAGAGGAAATCTTGAAGGAGCCAGGCCGGAGTGGGGTTGGGGGGAAACACGGTGCACATAGAGAAACAAGGATAAGAATTCCATCAGACTTCTCATCAGAAACCGCACAAGCAGGAAGACAGTGCAATGAAATATTTATAAAGAGTTGAAAGGAAAAAATCTCACCAGCCTAAAATTCTATATCCAGCAAAACTATGCTTCAAAGTGCAGGAGATATAAAAAAAAAATTTCTCAGACAAAAAGTGAAAGAATTCACTGCCTGCAGACTTATCCCGTAAGAATGTTGTTCAAGCAAAAGAAAAATTATATGGGTCAAAAACTCAGATCTATTATATGAATGTTAAAAAAGGAATAAAAGGTAAAATAAAATCTTTTTAGTTTTCTTATTCTTTTTTTTTTAGTTTTCTTATTCTTAATTGATCTAAAAGATAACTGTTTAAAGCAATAAAAGTAACAATGTATTATGTGATTATAACATACAGATTAAGTGGAATAAATGTCAGCCATGTCACCAGGGACAGGAGGGAGGAATTGAAAATACTCTCTTATAACCCAACTATACTACACATGCAGCATTACAGTATTATTTGAAGGTGCACTTAGATTAGGTGTAAATAGATGTTGTAAGTACTAGGGCAACCACTAAACATTTTTTTTGAAAGAAGTAAAATTGGGGCGCCTGGGTGGCGCAGTCGGTTGAGCGTCCGACTTCAGCCAGGTCACGATCTTGCGGTCCGTGAGTTCGAACCCCGCGTCAGGCTCTGGGCTGATGGCTCGGAGCCTGGAGCCTGTTTCCGATTCTGTGTCTCCCTCTCTCTGCCCCTCCCCCGTTCATGCTCTGTCTCTCTCTGTCCCAAAAATAAATAAAAAACGTTGAAAAAAAATTAAAAAAAAAAAAAAGAAAGAAGGAAAATTGACATGTCAAGGGAAGAGATAAAAAGAAAACACTTAATTATCAAAACCAGATAAGACAGAAAAAGAAGGGGGAAAAGAAAGAACAAAGGAAACAAATAGAGAGCAGTTACAACCACAGTACATATTAATCCAATTGTATCAATAATTACTTTAAATGTGAATGCTATCAATGTACTGATTAAAAGACAGTGACTGTCAGAGTGGACTAAGAAAAAACAAGACCCAACTCTATGTTGTCTATAAGAAACCCACTTTAAATATAAAGACTTAGAGAGGTTAAAACTAAATGGATAGAGGAAGCTATACCATGTTAACACTAATCAACATACAGGAGTAACTATATTAATTTCAGATATGGCTGACTTCAGAACAAGGAAAATTATCAAGAATTAAGAGAGCATTATATAATGATAAAGGGATTGATTCTCCAAAAGGACATTAGATGCTAAACATGTCTGCACCTAACAACAGAGCATTAAAGTACATGATAGAACAGATAGAACTGAAAGGAGAAAGAGACAAACTCACTATTCTAGTTGGAGACTTCAACATTTCCTCTGTCATTGACAGGGCAAGCGGGCAGAAAATCGGTGAGGATACAGATGACTTAGAAGGAAGGGGCAGGATGTCTTATATTCTGAGGAGAGTCATGATCCAATTTTTATAAGGATAGCTCATAGAAGTGTAGGGGTTAAGTTGCAGCGGCAAGATATTGGCGACAGAGAAATCCCCTCCTCCACCCAGGGAAATGTTTTATGTAAGCAGGAGGCTTTTAGTAGGATAGCTATAGAAGAAAAGAGGAGATAGATTAGGCCACCATTTTCCAAAACGTGTTTTAGGAAAGTTTCCCTTGATGTTGCAAAAAAAAAAAAAAAGGGGGGGGGGTTCTGTGACTAAATACCTTTGGGAAACAATGTTTATGGTATCTCAGTATCAGATCCCCTGTATTGAATGCACATTAGCTGCACATTAGCATATCAAAGGTTTTTAAAAGTTACTCTTAAAGAAATCTATTTAACTCTGTCCAGTTCAGCATTTCTCAAGTTTATTTGGTCATGGATACTTTTTACCTTTTTTGTGACACCTAATAACATCCCAAGGAACTAATATGCTTCAGAACATACTGAAAATATTATCCCTAAAATAGGGAGGTAGAATCAACAGGACGCCAGGTTCATTGGATCTGTGAGTAAACAAAGGAAAAAGGGTGATACTGGCCTAGAGGTTTCCCAACTGGGTAAAGAGAAAGAGGAGGATGCTGTTAAGGATAATAAGAAACAGGTGGAAGAACAAATCTGGAGGAAAAGATTCTGCTGTTGGATATACACCAGTTGAAATATTGCCATAATATGGATTTGCAAATCTTTAGGAGGAAGATGGAAATACAGACCTGGAGTCTGGAAGAGAGGTGAGGTATTGATGTGAACCAGTGATAGGACGGCATAAAGGTGACAAGCCAAACCATGGCAATGGAATTCACTGCCTAAGATGAGTTCATTTGAATGTGAAAAGATCAGAAGTGCCAGAGACAGAATCTTGACTAATATCGGATTTACAAGGTAAGCAAAGGTAGGAGGAGTCAGTTAGATGGACACAGGAAAGCCAGGTTTTAAGGTAGGAGGAGAGGAGAAGTCATGTCATGGAATTCATCATGGCAGAGGAAGAATTTAGGTCAAATCACACATATTTATTGACCACCTTTGTTTGCCAGGCACGTAGTAGAGGATGCAGCAGTGAAGAAAGCACACCCATGCTTCAATGGAGCCTACTGGATTCCCTTTGAAGAGCTCAACATGCTTAACCATCTTACATATTTTTAAAGTACTGCTTTGACCCCACATTATTGACTTAACTGTGAGTATCTGCTAGGAGTTTAGGAAAGTGAGGACTAAAAAGTAGCCATTGGATCTGCATGCTTAGAAGTCATTGTTGAGTTTTGGTTGAGTGCTGGGATAGAGTCTAGTCTGGAGTGGTTTGAGGAGTGAGTGGGAGGTGAGGAAATGAAGTTAGCAAGCATGAATCACTCTCTGAAGTGTGGTTGGAGACAGAAAATATAAAGAGCTCCTTAAAGAAGGGGAGATGTGGCAGAAGCTGGAAGTGAAGTAGGGTCAATGAGGCCTGTTTTTTAACATGGGAGAGACATCAGCGTATTTCAAAGCTCATGGTAAGGAACTAGTAGAAACAGAGACATGTTGGAGGAGATAAACAAGACTAGGAAGAAGGAAAGGAAAGCCAGAATCTAATGGAAGAAATGGATCTTAGAGTAGGGGTCATGACCTTGATTTCCACAGGAGGAGAGGACAGAAACATATAGATGTGAATATTTTTATAGATATGGTGGCAGGAAGTTGAAGGTAATTTCCATCTGATGGCTTAGGTTTTTCTCTGCAAGACAGAAAACAAGGTCAGTAGCTGAAAGTGAATCTTGTCAAGTGCTAAAGAAAGTGAGCATTGGTCTAATACCTATGGGCGTGGAGGGCAAGTGACAAGTGAATGAAGAGAGACTAGGTAGCAAATCAGAAGCCATCTCTTTAGCAAAATTCTGGTTTGAGAGTCTCATCTTCCCTTTTGTCTCAAGATGGGCAACAGCACAGAGAAGAAACTGAAGTGGAACTTAAAGGCAAATTGAGAGAGTTCGCACCTGATAGTTTTAAATCTCAGAAAACCAGTGTGGGTTATGTAGAAAGGAGGATTCCTTAATTCCAAGGGTTGCTTGGCATTTGGATGGCTCATCAGAGGAGAAGAAAATGACCCAGAATGGTTCAAATAGAAGTTGGAACTATGTGACCTCCAAGGGTGACCCATCGTTCAAATTCCATCACATGGCTCAGTGGTTCTCAACCCTGGCTACATGGCAGAATCATTGGAAGAACTCAAACCCACCATGCCTAGGTCTCACACCCATAGATTCTCATTCTCTGCGTCTGGCAACAGGGTGGCCTACTCCAAATGTGGTCCACAGACTCGCAGCAGCAGCAACAGCAGTGGCATCCCTTGGCACCCTGTTAGAACTGCAGAATCCCAGGCTCCACCCAGACCCACTAGATCGGAGTCTGCATTTTTACGAGATCCCCGACTGATTTGTGTGCACATGAAAATCTGAGAAATGCTGGACCGAAAGCATGGTCTACAGTGGGGTCTGAGATGGGTACTTTTTTAAAGCTCCCCCTTGACTTCTTTTTTTTTTATGTTTATTTATTTTTGAGAAAGAGAAAGAACACAGGGAAGTGGCAGAAACAGGGGAAGAGAGGATCTGAAGCGGGCTCAGCACTGGCAGTGCAGAGCCTGATGGGAGGCTCAAACTCATGAACCACGAGATCATGACCTGAACTGACGGTGTATGCTTCACTGACCGAGCCACCCAGGCATCCCATCCCCCAGGAACTTCTAATGTGCGACTACAGTTGAGAACCACTACTACACAGAAAAAGAGATACTTCTTAAACTGTATTTAGCTTGTGATAAAATGTCATAGTATTCTATGTGCACATGCACACAGACACATACAAACAGTATGTGTAAAAACTGGAGAAATCCAAATAAGACCTGTGGTTGAGTTAATAATGGTGTACCAAAGTCAGTTTCATAGTTTTTTAATTTGTTTAATGTTTATTTATTTTTGAGAGAGAGAGAAAGAGGGAGAGAGTGAGAGCATGAGTGGGGGAGGGGCAGAGAGAGAGGGAGACAGGGAATCCGAAGCAGGCTGCAGGCTCTGAGCTGTCAGCACGGAACCCAATGCGGGGCTCAACCCTACAGACCATGAGATCATGACCTGAGCCCAAGTTGGCCGCTTAACCGACTGTGCCACCTGGGCGCCCCCCCTTAGTTGCATCATTTTAATCATGTACTATGGCTATGTAAGAAGTTATTAGGGGAAGCTGGGTGATGGATATACAGGAACTCTGATCTACATTTACATCTTCTTGCAAGTCTTAAGTTATTTTCAAAGAAAAGCTTAAAAAGAAAGCATTTTAAGCCGAGACAGATCCTGCCTAGGATGAGGATCAGCTGTTCTCCATCATCATCTAAGAAATAAACAGGCTCCATCATTCATTCGGAGGGGAGCCATTGGAGGATTTAAAGCAGAGGGACGACAGGTTTGAATCTGTGTTTTAGAAAAATAAATCTGGTGGCAGTTGGAGGATTGACTGAAAGCAAAAAAGATGAGTTGGGAAGCGGTCTCTGTCGTCCAGATATATTATCAGGGCTATCCCCAAATTTGGGGCAATGGAAATGGAACACGAGGGATGGATTGGAGAGACTGGGGAGGTGGAATCGGCAGGACTGGAGGAATGATTCCAGGATTGTCGGTGGCTGTGTGTATAGGCCCCCGGGAAGCTTTTTAAAATACAGATGCCCGAGTCTTCGCCACAAGATTCCAATTCCAAGGGGCGAAGCTGGGCCCAGGCCTCTGAGTTTGTAGCGTTCCACAGGTGGTTCAAATGAGCAGGGTTGAGAGCAGCTGGCTGAGGCTGAGGAGGCGGGAAGTGCAGGGTAAACCTCACAGGTTTGCAATCCAGTCGTGCCGCTAACCGGTAGAGGAGGAGGAGGCAGCAAAGAGACAGCCAGGATAAATTAGGGAGGTAGCCCTTCCTCTTCCCCTTGTTTTATGTTGAGGAAAATTGTGAAACTTGGGAGTTCCAGCGCAGAAATCCATAATGCTTGCAACCTAGCTATCTTCCCATGGCTTATCTGAACAAATACATCTTTTAATGAAAATAAAACCTGAGTCCGATTATTTGTGCCATCTGAGCACAACCTCAGCTTATTAAAAGCAACAACTTTCTGTTAAACTCAAAGTGTGAAATATTTACACAAACAAAGAAATCTCCAGGAGGCTGAGCTAAAAGCTTCCAGAAAAGATGAAATTCCTTGTTTTTAGTGCTGCTAGCCCGACCTTTCTCCTAAATCCACCTAGATACTGTATCCACCTTCCTCCACCCAAGACTTGCATGTTGGGTTGGTTGGTTTTTGCTCCCGTGAGGCTGTGTTTTGGAACCCTTCCAAACTCTGCAACAGGTGCCGAGTGTGGTCACTGACTCTGCTCTGCTGGAGCAGCAGGAGAGCAGGCGCACGTAGCCTGTGATGTCAGCCCTCACTGCTAATAAACCCCTAGGTTCCATCCATGGAAGGTGTTCTGGGAGAATGCACGGAGCCTTCAGAGCCGCAAGGGGGAAGCGGCCTATGGCTAATGGATTGTCTTTTACAGGGTGACCTGACAAAGCCACCAGTCTCCCCTCACAAAAACAATCTGGGGATTCCCTACTGAGAGTTGCTTGCTGCCCATTGGGGGCTGTCTTTACAAAGTTGTGTGCAAAGCACCGTGAAAATGTTCCCATTTCAAAATGGTCTGCTCTTTAGCATTCCAGTTTTCCCCTTTAAGGACATTTTTGCTTAAAAAGAGAAGTTACAAAACCCTCTCATATCCATTATAATAATGCATAAGCACATGGCAGAGTTTAATGATTATTTTAAATGGTTAATGTGAAAAAATGTTCAGGTGGCATTTGCAAGGATACTTCTGTGTTCCAGGTTCTATTACAGCTCAGCTTTCTACTAGCTATGTTATTTACAAGGTAACAGAGTAACACGTAAGCTCATCCATTTTTTGAAATGAACCTAAACTTAGTTTGAAATCTGTAGGCTTGTTTCTATCGATTCTGATAAAGCTACTAAAGCTTGGAAAAAGAGAGAGGAAATGATAGACTGAGAATTTAAAAATCTCTTTATTCCTAATTCTAATCTCTTGTTCTTTCAGGAGCTGCACATATTAATACCTGCCTGTGTATTCCCTTGAGGGCTGGGCTGGAAAAACATTGCTGTACTGTTTAGTTTTGTGTGTAAATTGCCACAGCATCTTTACCTTTAGACATGAAAGTACATATACTCACTGCAATAGTCACCTTTCCCCACATGTTCTGGTTCCCCTTGTTTGCTTTTTTTGTTTGTTCTGCTTTTTTTCCCTCTGAGTTTTTGTGAAGTAGCTAGTACTTTTGCTCAGTCATTCATTTGCAGTATCTAACTAGGTTTCAGGACATGAAAGAGGAAACTGCTTAATGCACACCGGTGATGCTGAGGCGATCGGACAGGAGTCTGCTGGCTTGTCCAGAACATTTGTGTCTTGAGTATTGTGTGCCTGCACTGTGCTGGGAGTAGGGACGTAACAAAGAACAAGGCTCAAAGAGCTGAAAGAAGATGTCCTTCTCATATGACAAGAGAGGAGACAGATGTGTCCCCATGCAGGGGACCCGGGAGGATCTCAGGGCAGACTTCCTGGAGGAGGTGATGCATGAGTCAGGCACATCACTCCTTGCAAGGCCTAACCCCCAAAAGGGAGGGTTGGGGACTGGGACTTGACTGCTCACTGGGCGGCCCTTTCCAAAGCGGCCCGTTCCTCGTGTCTGCCGGCCCACAGCAGCTTCGCCCTCAGATAGAGGACGGGGCTCTAAAAAGTGCCCTGCACATCCTCCTGCCTCACATCAAATACGGCACTGCAGAATACGATCGCAAACCTTGCCATCGTGCCTCCGCAAAAAAGACACATGCTGCTTCTCACAGAGAATGAAACCCTCACATCAAGAGACGGGCAGTTGCTCTATGACAAGAACACCACCGGTCAGGCAGGAAGACTACGGGATTTCCACGCGTTACATTAAAACCATCATGTGCTTCAGGAAACTATGGGTGAAGATGCCAGCGACACTTTCTGATGGCAGTGGGGAGAGGTGCCAACACTTATGAAGAACCCATGATGTGCTCTTCTGCCAGGCACACCATCTGCATCATCTCATTCAGAATGAACAACGCTTCTAGACCATCATCCCATTGTGATGATGAAGACGGTGAGGCTCAAGAAGGGGAATTTGCTCCATGTTATCAGGTGGTCACTTTGTGAGCTAGGAACACAAGTCTCCGTGACCCCTTTGTTAGGTTCTTTCTAGCATGCCAGGCTGCGTCCAGCGCTCCTCTTTCTTTCAATCTCTATAGTCAGTCTCAGTTATCTTGAATTAGATAGTCTCCTGCAAATCGGTAAGGAAAAGACGAAACAAGACAATACGCCCAGTAGGGCAAAAGGCTGGAATAGGCCCTTTGGAAAAGATGACAGCTGCATGGCTAATGTGCACGTGCAAAGGCGCTTAGTTAGCTTCAGGCAGCGTGGAAGTGCAAACCGAAACCAAAATGAGATACCAGTACACGCTCACCAGAACGGTAACAGTTTCAAAGACCGACAATGCTAAGTGCTGTGGAGGATATGGGGCAACGAGAACTTTAACACGTTGCTGGTGGGAATGTAAAATGGTACAATCCCTTTGGAAAACTTTAAATATATGCTTACCCTCTGATCCCCAAATTCCACTCGCGGGTGGTGTCCTGAGGCTGGCTCTTACTGGCTCCTGAGAGCTGATTTGGTGTATCCCTTTCTAACTCACATTCCCTGGGTAGCTTGAAATTGGCCACAGTGGGATATTTACAAACGCTTTTGAGTCAGAGCTGCTTTCGTTGGTGAGCTTCCTGTTAAACACGTAGCCACACCACACTGTATATACCTGAAAGACACGACTGCATGTGGCCACCAAAGGATTTGCACAAGAATGTTCATCGCACTTTTATTTCCTCCTAAAAAAATTTTTTTTAATCTTTATTTATTTTTGAGAGAGAGAGACAGAGTGCGAGCAGGGGACGAACAGAGAGGGAGACAGAGAATCTGAAGCAGGCTCCAGGCCCCGAGCTGTCAGCACAGGGCCCGACGCTGGGCTCGAACTCAGGAACCGTGAGATCATGACCAGAGCCAAAGTCGGCCGCTTAACCAACTGAGCCACCCAGGTGCCCCGCACTTTTATTTCTAATAACCCCAAACTGGAAATAACCCAAAAGGTCCACCAACAGGAGAAGAAAAATAAACTGTGGTATCTTCATGCAATGAAATCCTACACAGCAAAACTAGGTAACAAACTACTGATAAAGACAACATGGGTGAAGCTCACAAGCTGTGGGTTGAGTAGAAGAAGGCGGACACACATCAGTGCAGACAGCACCGTTGCATTTATCAGAAGTTCAGAATAAGCAAGCGAATCAATGTTGACAGAAATCAGAAGCACTTTGCTCTGGAGGTTGTGGGGAGACTGGGAAGGAAGATGAGGGAGCCTTCTGGATGCTGCAGTTGTTCTATCGTGATCTGAGTGATACTCATATAGGTATGTACATCTAAAATTCACTGAGCGGTACACTTAAGATCTGTACATGTTCCTGTAGAGACATCATACCTCAAAAATGAAGAGCACACACACATACATTCTACTCAGCCGTCCTGTTCATAAGGTGGAAGAGTCACTCCCATCCCAGCAGTGCAGAGCATGCAACGACAGTGAGTAATGACAAGAAGGCAGCCTGAGTCTTGGCAGACAGATGATCTTAGTTTTACTGACGTCCGACACACTGCCATCATGGACACTTTCAACACCTGTACCGGCAGCAGGGCCGGTGCATGAAGACTGCCTCCACCGGCACATACTCCCCAGGCACATCACTGCCTGGGAAGGAATCCAGTGAACACATCAGCTGTCTCTCCCACACACCTACCACCACCATAACAGCAGAAATCTAGAAGTGTAAAGATAGGAACTCTCATCCAACTTGGGCAATATGCCAGCCTTTGCCGTCAACAGAGAACACCGAAGCCTCAGACCTTACCTGCTGAGTTATTCCAGAAGGATGCAAAGAGGCTGCTGTGTCTCTGAGTATTTTTTTTCAAAGCCGAAGAAATGCCTGCTTCCTTTATCGTCAGCAAGAAGAAAGACGAGCGATCATGTCATCTCACAGTTCTCTGTTCCTGGCAGGAGGTAGGCCTAAGCCCTTCTGCACGAGTTACGGAGTGTTCTTGTCATGAGTATACCCTAGACCCACCGTGCTATTAGCTTTAGACTTTAATGAAAAGACTGGACAGTATCCCACACGAGGGAGAAGTGCAGCTGACAGCACCGGCCATCTGCACTCATGAACTTATCAGAGCCGCATGAGAAAGATTTGTTGCATCATCCCAAAAAATCTGTCCACCGTCAAAAGATTGAGGATGAATAGAAGCTCGAAAGATTCCTCCCTCAGGGTTGCGTTTTATTCTATTTTGAAATAACCATATTTGGGTTTGGGGGGTTTTGAGGGAGGAGCGCTAAGTACTCTATTTTTTTAAGTTCTTATTTAAATACCAGTTAACATACAGTGTCATATTAGTTTCAGGTGTACAATAATAGTGATTCAACACTTCCGTACATCACCCGGTGCTCATCATGATAACTGGACTCCTTAATCCCCATCCCCTCTTTCACCTCTCCCCCCTCCCACCTCCCCTCCAGTAACCATCAGTTTGTTCTCTACGGCTAAGAGTCTGTTTCTTTTGACATAACCGCATTTTAATACATAGGAAACTGAGAGTTGGTTTTAGAATGCTTTAGTGTTTTGGGAACAGCAGGAAACTAATTCCGGAGACTTTGACCATTGTTAGACATTCTCTTAGTTGGGGTTCCCCCAGAAACAGACCTTGAAACAAGAAATCAAGTACAGATTTGGGAGGTGAAAGGCAACCAGAGGGGAGCAGGGCAGCAAGCGGAAGGAGACAGAAAGGGGAAGGAGCCTGAACTGGTGTGTGACAGGCAGGCAACGGCTGGAAGGAAATGGAGCACAGCCCCACCAGGGAAGCTCTGGGAACCAATTTAAAACACACTCACCCATGAATAGTCCCACCCATGGGGAGGGAAACAGGGTATTTCCATGCCAAGTCCCATCTGTCATTGGTTGAAGTCTGCTCCCAGGGGGTGTTAATGCCCCAGAACTTCTGGTCTGCCAAGCAGATGGTGGAGTGGGCTCTCTGACAAAGAAGCATGGGCGCTGGCATTTGCAGTCAGGCAGGTGTGCTCTCAAGAGGTGAGCACTAGAGGATCTGAGCAGGGTGCCAAGTGCATCTGCGACAGAGGAACTTGAAGCGATTGGCCAAGAACTTCTGTATTTGTGCAGTCTCTGGTTGCACTTGGGAGGCATACGCACAGAAGAGTGAGAGGCCACACATCAGCTAGATCTGTACCTTTATAAATCTACAATCCATTGATGTAGCAGCTCAAATGTTTAATCGGTACCATGGGTCTAAGAACTGTCATCACATTGGACTACCCGGCTTATTCCCTGGGCTAAGCTGTACAGATCTTTAAGAAAGTAGAGACATCAGTGTTCTGCCTTCTTCATGCCAGTATGTCCACCGTGGTTCAGACCTTCATTTGCATCTCCCTGCCTCTGCTCTCCAGCCTTCACAGTCTGTCTACCACAATGCACACAGAGTAATCTGCCCACGGTTCTGATCACCTCATCCTCTGCTTGAAACTCTCCATTGGCACCCAGTTGCCAGCAGGACAAAGTCTGTCTCCCAAGTTCAGCAGACAAGGCCCTGTGTGATTTGGACTTTGTTTGCCTCAAGCTCTACGTAAAATATAAAAACTCTCATGTACCTACATCCAATGTCATGTCTATTTGAAGATGCTGCCCCCCACCCTGTATTAATGCTGTCCGTGGGTGGGGTGATCATATAATTTGTCATCCAGACTGGAATACTTTTGAGAGTGCAGGAGGGCATGTTAATTTCAGAGAAACACCAGGCATAACGTGGGACCATCACAAGCAAAGCAGGATGCTCTCCTTATCTATGGGTGTCTCAGAGGATGTGAGCACTAATGCGACTTCATCCATTTATGCCTCACAGCAGGCATGAAATGGCAATCCTTTGGTTTTCAGACCCATCACTGCTGATGGAACCTACACTTTTATTACA
Organism: Panthera tigris; assembly: GCF_018350195.1. Lineage (NCBI taxonomy): Eukaryota > Metazoa > Chordata > Mammalia > Carnivora > Felidae > Panthera > Panthera tigris. The sequence goes on from NC_056677.1 coordinate 19,408,493, forward strand.
GGTGACACTATCCTGTCATCAGGCCTCCAGGAAAGGAATCTGGGAAAACCCCTTACACCTCTAACTACTTCCTACCCTCCCACCATTGCAACTTCCTTCCATGGCAAGGCTCGGATGTTTTGTGGAATTCGGCTCTTGTATAGCCCAGTTCAGCTCACTACTGCAGAGGTGGAGCGCATCTATAGTGTCCTCAGAACATTCCATCTACTTGCCCTAAGCACACCAGCCTTGCTGGCATTGACAGATGGCTTCCGCTTGGTTGTCTGAGTGACGTGGCTTCCCCCAGCCAGGAGCAAAGACTGCTTTCATGTCCAAAGATGTCACTCTGGGTGATTCTATCTTGCTTTAATGCTGGCAATGGCTCACAGATTTGGGTGATTAAATTTTGCAAGGCTCGCACATGTAAAACCTGTGATGGGTCTCAGATAGGCAGCAGGTGGGAGGCCACAGCATTTTTGCTTTGCTGGGAGAAAGTCATCTCCATTTCATCACCAATTATAGCAATGAACCATTTACTGAACATGTATTAAGTGTCTACACTATGCCGGATATTAACATAAGCGCTGGGGAGATAAGAAACATTAAGACATAGTTTTACCTCAAGAAACTTAAGTAAGAGTCTAGCAGAAGGACTTCAGGCAGAATCTCAGAATTGGTTAGTGCATGCCACCAGCTCTATATCTCTCAACTTTTCTGTATTTAAAAAGAATTCTCCAAAAATAGAAATCCAACAAATACACAACAAAAATTCAAGCTACTCTGTAATTAAGTATAATACATAATTATTTCAGTATCCAATCTCCTACCGAAATTGTTTCTCCGCTCTTATATTTTTTAGATTATAGTCTAACCATATCCATTTATCTAATGAGATCAGCCATTTGTCTGCAGCATAAGCAACAGGACTAAATTCAATGTCATCTGTTTACTTAAGATGGAAATGATATGCATGTAGCAGAGTAGCCTTTGGGTACAAGTGAAGTATCATTCAATGTCATCAGAGAAAATATAAATCAGCGAGAAGGAACAAACATGGAAGGTTCAGTCAGTACATTGTTGTTGGACTTCCCGTATGTGCCAGGGCTACAGGATGGAGTGGAACAGAGTCCTTGCCCTCAGGGCACATATATATTCTGGTCTTGAACAGCCTTTGGGGAGGACCGATACATGCATCCCGCAGGATCCCCAACTTCAATCCAGTGTTTTGCAATAAATTCCCAAATTGCGAGACCCATTCGCCAGTATGTTCTGTAAAGTGTTTTTTCTCTTTTTCTTTCTGTGTGTGCATGGGGCAAGAGGCCGGTAGTCACACAGGAAACATACAAGACAGAAAGGATGCTGTTTGGACTGATGAAAGTCTCATCTCTACACGTCTGTCTTCTTCATCTCCAGCTGGCTGTGCATGCCTGTCATTGGTAATGGGCTGGCTGGTGGCTCCTCTCTGAGTTTTCTGTTGTAAATATCTTTGCGGGGTCCCAGTGTTCAGTACTTTGGTCTCGGCTGCTCTGTCACATTTGGCTCCTTGACTTTGCTACGTCATCACCACTTTCAGTTCATAACTGCTGCTGAACATCTCATGCTGTGGCTTGACTGTGCTGAAGCCTAATCCCCAAACACAAATTTATCAACATCCAAATGGCCAGAGCATAGACATTGGGATATGAAGTCTTTACTTTGCCAAAGGAACTCCAGTTGGGGAACAATGTACCCAGCCCAGGATTTAAATGTGGGCTGATCCATATAGTAAATCTGTGACCATGGGCAAGTTATTTAAGCTCCCTGAGGCTCAGTTTCCCCACCTGTGAATGTGGATGTAACAGTCTACCTCCCTGAATTCCCATGAGGATGAAATGAGGTGAACACGGGCAGCATTCTCTGCACAAGGCCCAGCACAAAGTACACACTTAATACCTTTCAGTTTTCTTCCTTTGCCCCCGCCACAGTTCCTGGCCTGCTCTGATGTGCACAGTAATGTAACTAGGCAGCGAACCTGGAAAAAGTGGGATGGTGTCAGGGTAGGAGCTGATCCTGGAATTGGGGAGTGCCAACTTTTAAACATATACTACCCAGCTACTCTCTTCAAATATTTGCATCGATGTATGCACTTATCCCCTAGTTTCTCAGCGAAGATGTGAGCAAAAATATGTCACCTTTCCATTTCACTGAATATACTTTTCAAGACCAACTGAGGAACTGTTGTTGAGTTAAAGAAAAAAAAAACGTTATGGGGGACAAGGCAAGACAGAGGGTAGGAATGGAGTATTTTGTTTTTGCTCACAAACCTTTACTGGGAACCGCTTGTTTGTCAGAGACCATATCGACCAGTGCACATTCAACTTCTCATTTATCCTCCAGCAATCTCACTGAGGTGGGTACTATGATCGGCCCCATTTTACAGATGAGGAAAGTGAGGCACAGAGAGCTATTCCAGCTTAGTGTCGAGGATCACACAATCACTAAGTGCCAAAGCTGGCAGGTGAGCACAGGCAGCCTACGTCCACCGAGCCAGACTATGCCACCAACACGAGCACTTCCCGGAAGGGCCCAGGCCCAAGCAAGCTGAATTATGGAAACCATCACAGCCTTGACTATTTGCTCCATAAGGCCTCTTTCCAGATCCAGAAAAGGAGGGCAGTGGCTGGCATCACTACTCTGAGTTTTAAGGGCAGTAGTTTTGTTGGAGAACCTTGATAACAAAACGAAACAAAAACCCATTATTTCCAATGGAAAAATGCACCATCAGGTAACACACTCTTTTCTGAGTTGTATCACATGCTCGGTCTTGTAAAGCTCATGGACCATCCTTCAGGAGTGCCATTACCACATCATTATGTGTAATTTTTTTCTTTTTCCTTCTTATATCAGCCATAATTTACACTGTTCTCAAGCTCAGTGCTCATTACAACCTTAGTAAATCCTTGGAAGGAAATAAAAATCGCCGAAGAGTTCATCTGATAGAGACATTTTTTCATAATTTTGTAGATTTAATATTGTTATTAATTATTTGCCATTTCAAATATTTCAGGGATGTGGGTTATACTGTTTTACATTTTTTTCTTAAGCCAAAACTGCTGAATGTGTGAATTCTAGTTGTATGCAGGGACTCATCATGCCCACGGTATCTGCAGTCTTGTTTGTGGATATGTGAGAACTTTCCTAGCCCAGAACCGTTGTCTTTTTCCTAAAAGCCTGTCCCAGTACCACCAAACTGTACCTTGGAAAGCAAATAAAACTCTCTGGTACTCCAACAAGGGAGGTGCGGGGTCTGTCAGGGCTCATGGAAAGGAAGAGAGGCTAACGGGGGAAAGAACAGACCCTCACTGAAGGTCGATTAGGTGAACTACAAAAAATTGCCAATACCGAACCACTTTGTTACCTACAGAAATGGCAATTTCATATGGTTTAATGCAACAGTAAATGCCAGGGAAGACGCCTTTTATATCTTTCCACACTTGATCCTCATAATGACACTATGAGGCCAGAGTGATCCCCATTTTACAGATAACGAAACTGAATTAAATGCTGAAGTCATCGTTTTAGTTTGGGTTCCTCCACAAGTTGGCCCAGAGTCAAAGACACAATACGAATAATATGTTTGGAAGACAATCCCAGCAAGCACTGGTAAGAGAATGGCAATATGCAACAGGGAAGGGAAGCGGTAAGTTACAGGGACCTTGTCAAGCTAGTTACCCTCTGGGCCGCTGGAGCCTAATCCTGCTGGGGAACTCTGGGAAATAGGAAGGAACACGTGCTGCAGAGTCATCCCACCTTGGGGACAAGGGAGCTAGGGTATTTAGTCACAGGTCTAGGCTGCTTGGGACTAAGATAGCACATTAGTGCCCCAGTATTTCCACATCAGGCTGGAAGTAGGACCAGTGGGTAATGAAGTCATGAGACGAGAGGGCCAGGGTCCAGCTGTGTTTGCTATGGTCCCATAGGTAGAACTAACAGAGGCCGGATTTGAACTTATGGCATTCTGACCTCATAACTCATGTCCTTCCCACTAAAGCACAAGATATTGTCAAAACCCAGGAAAGATCAGGGGCACCAGAACTATCAGGAATCAACTCTAGGGCTACATCTGGATAGCTGTGGGACATGTGCCAGAAGAAATACCATTCCATGCTTCCCTGCTGTGTAATAACTGCAGTCACATTTGTGGATCCCTCTAGAGTTTACAAAATGCATGCACTCCATCACTTCACTTGGCCCTCCTCTTGCCCATGAGGCAGACTAAAATCCATTCACTCACAAGATTATTATATTTTCATAAGTTTACTCTATAACTATTGAGTAAATGTGGTAGGAATTGTTCTAGGTGGTGGAGATGTGGAAGTAGACCAAATAGACAAACACACCAGCATGGTAGAACTCCTACTCCAGTGGGGGCAGCAGAATAAAGAAACAAAAAGAGATGCATAACACAATGTCGTATCACAGTCAGTGCCATGAAAAACTTTAAATGAGAAAAACTGACGGAGATAGTGAGGGATGCTGATGTTTCCAATTGGGGGTGGGGTCAGGGAAGACGATTACATCTGGGCAGGGAAGGGAAGGAAGCAAAGCTATCTGGAGGAAGGACATTCCTAGCAGAACTAAGAGAAAGATGAGCCATGTGACTAGGGCATGGTGAGAGAGGAGTTCCGAGATATCAGCAAGGACAATGTGCCATCTTGTTGGCTATAGTCAGGACTTAGGTGTTGGCTCTCAGTGCCATGGGCAACCACTGAGGGATTTAGAGCAGGGAAGTGGCATGATATATGTTCTAAAAGGCTCATTTTTTACTTATCTCTAACTCATGTGGTCAGCAAGACCCGACACCAGAATTTCAGTGGAAGTCTTGTGACTCCTGATCCAGTGCTCTTCCCACTCAGGTTCACGGTCATTTTCCAGACCTGGAAGTCCTTGGTACCATGTTTTTCCTATCCCTTGAAGAGTTATTTGTAGCCTCCTGGCCAAATATTAAAACTGCTGTTGCATATTCCTCAGGCATCTGGCTCTCTGGGACTTCTCTTTGCCTCTTGGCCAATCAGCTTTGACATTCTCCCATTTCTGAGAGCATCCTGTCCTCTTACCAGATATCCAGCAAAACTCGTGACCCACAAAGTGGCTCACCCAAAGCTTAAGCCTGACCATGAAAGTCAAGTGAGGACAATGGGATTCAAAGATAACCACTCTAATCATAGAGTTTAACATAACAGGTTTCCAGGGGTCTTCATGGTATCAAGGGATTTTTCTAAATTAAGACCAAATGAAAATTCCCCCAGGCTATGGAAACAGAGATTACTGGATTTCATTGTCTTTCTCCTCCAGACCAATATGGAATCTGGCAAAAGGTGCAAGGAGATATTGTAGTTGCCTTTTCCTTCATCATTACTATTTTTTGTTTCTAAAATCTCAGATTTATTTGCTTCAAATCGAAAGCTGCATTGCTTTTTCAGCCAAGGCTGCAAAGACAAACAGCCTGTTTTGGGAATTACAATGTGGGGCTTTCTTGGCTGCTTTTTAGTGTCAACATCTGCAATGAGAGCATTTACCCCCTGGTAAGGCAAGGAGAAGAACCGACACATCCCACTCTCCAGGACCTCCGGTGACACTACAGTATTGACAGAAGTCACCATTTGTCTTTTGTCACTGGAGCAGGTCAGCCTGACACCAGGCGCACATGTATAGAAGAAGCGTGTAGACAGATAGTCACTTGTTTGGCTACATCCACAGCTTAAATTTGGCGTCCTCCAAACATGTAATGTTTCAAAGGCAGAATGATATTTCTGTTCACTTATTAAGGGATGACTAACTTGCTTTTGGCTGCACTACAAATGAATCACGGTAACAATCCCCAACTTGCGACTTGTGGTGTTCTGATGTAATGCATTTCTATTAAAAGAAGAGGAAAGAGAGTGGGTGAGAGTGAGATCATGCAAAGACAGAACATAACACCAAGGGAGCTAGCGTAATTGATGAACTGCCGAGACCAGGTCTGTCCACTTCAAGGTGTTTTCCTGTGTCCTGGGTGGGGATCCCTTGCCAATCAGTTCCTACCCATTTACAGTTGCACAATATAGACCCAGATTACGACCTGGAATTTGGAGGGATTCAATGAAGAAAACATATCATTTGGGGTTGAAAACCAGATATTCCTTGAAAGCATTTTTAAAGCAGTTTTGATTTAGTGTCACTTTGTAGATAATTATTTGGGAGCAAATGATAGAAGTTAGAAAAGCAAACAGACAACCTCACCTTTTAAGGTGTTTTAATGGGGGTGCCTGGCTGGCTGGCTCAGTTTGTAGGGCATGCAACTCTTGATCTTGGGGTTGTAAGTTCAAGCCCCATGTTGGGTATAGAGATCACTTTAAAATAAATCTTTAAAAAGGTTTTAATGAATGCAGCTCCTTTGTGAGTGGCAGAAGGAGGGTGTGGGAAGGCGAGACAAGGAATGGAAGGCAGCTAATAAAGGTGGGTCATCAGACAGACTCCCCCTGGGGAGCTGGAGGACCCTCACCTCCTCCACATCTCCCCTCACAGGCAAGGTTGCCAAAGACAGCTTGAGGCCTCTCCCAGAGCCTGTTAATTGCCTGGCCTGGCTGAGTGGCTTTCAGGCCCTTTTCAACAAAAAACAAATACAAAAAGACCTGAAAGGTATCCTAAAAGATCCTGTGAACCCACAGGTATTTTTCCTGTGTTAATCACCATTCGGGAGCGGACACTTCCTTCCTCCCAGATCCCTTCTGTACTCTCTACAAGGTGCCCCTGCTGTCTTCTGAGCAAGATCTGAGTGTGCCAAGGAGAGGCAGAGAGGAAATTAGACTCTGGCCTGTCGTGACCGGCAGCCCACACTGGCTTTGTCCCAGGCTCTGGCAGAAGGGGATTATAAGAGCCAGTGCCTCCCCAGAACGGGAAATCACTGAGAAGGGAGTCTTTTTTTTTTTTTTTTTTTTTTTCAGTAAACCTATTTTCCCTACCCTGTGGTTTTCTTTCTGGGTTTCATCTACTATCAGATCTGTCATTGACCTAAAAAGGACTTCAATGTGTTGGAAAAGCATGCTTCAAGCAGCTATAATAAATCTCAAATTGATATTTATGAAGTTAACTTTCTCTCACCCAGAATCTGATCGCATAGTATGTGGATGTCACTCATCTTAGAATTATGTCGTGTTAGAACCAAAAGGGTCTGTCTGTAAAGATTAGCTAAACCAACCTCCTGTTTTTTACTGATAAATCTGAGACCTGAAAAAGTGACATTCTGAGGGTCTCTGACACTCCTACGTAAGCAGCAGAAGCCAGACTTGAAGCCAAAACTTCTTTTGGCTGGGTTCCATTGTGTCCCACAGCCTTACTTCTTGGTAAGCCTGTCTTTGAAAAGTTTTATTCGGCAACTACAGAATCTGGATGGAGGATAAGAAAAGGCAGTAGGCTCAAGACCCATCCTCTTTGCTGCCTGTTAGTATCGCCACCTAATGCTGCCATCTACAGATGAGGTTTGGCCCTTGGGATTATTTCTGATCTCTCTTAGTGGACCCCAGATCTCCAACTACGGCCAGCCCACAGCTCTGTTACAGCGATGGCCCTTCCTCAAACCCTCTTCATCCTTGTGCAAACCGGTCTGTGCTGGGCTAGGGCCACACATCCCGCTGCACCCAAGATCCTACCTCCACCCTTTACTCACTGGGTCCGCTTAGGTGAGCTACTGACATTCTTTAGGCCTCAACTGCTCCAGCTAGAAAATGAAGGTAATCATTTAATCATTTCCATAGGGTCTTGTACTGAATAAATTTTTTAAACCGTAAAGAAAGAACTTAGCAGACCAGTTACTATTACTGTTATCATTCTTCACCTGAAGGGTGATGAGAGCAGAGAAGCTAACAGCTTAAGTGGCATGTTCAGAGCCTGGGAATCAATCTCGATTTAACATTCAGTTCTGGCCTCTTTGGCAGCAAACACAGAACAGAAAATATTGTTATCAAGATTGACATTGGATTGGGCCTTACCAGTACAAAGTGCTTGGCACTGGCTCCTGTTAGAATATTGCCTTTGTTTTGAATGTTGTTATCTCTTCTGTGATTTTCCATGTGTGAGTGTGAGTGCACTAAACTCAGGGAAATTATCCTCTTGTTGACAACACGGTAGACTTGATGAGTACTTATTGAATGTGTGTTGAGTGAATAATCTAGAATCTATACATAGGTATGGAAACATGGATTATGTGTTGATTCACACGACAGACTCCGACTATATTAAGGGTCAAGACTATGACTTTGTGTCATTTCCCCCTGCTTTTTTCTGAAGATCTCTTACCTAGCTCAATAATAAGCCTGTGTAGCTTGAGGTTGTCCATTTTGCGGACTGAAGTGTCTCGGTCACCATTTCACTATTGTGCTCTGATGTTTTCCTGGCTTTCTTTACCCCTTCCAGACCCAAGAGAAGAGATTAATTTAAGGGCAAAGATAAAATCACTATAAACTAACCTGTCATCAGTTTCACCTTCCTTTTCCAGTGCAGAAACTAAAAGTATAAAGAAAAAAAAAAGAGCATAGCTTCAATCCCTGGCTTCCTTTTTCTCCTGTGAATATATCAAAGAACACCTACTAATGTCTCTACTGTCCTGAGTGGGGCTTCTTTAGGAAAGTAACATCCTATACAGGTTGATATCCGGGTAGCACGTGGACAGGCAAGAGTAGACAGTGCGTGTACTTGATATGCTTTCACAACAACCAAAAAGCAGAACTGAGAAGTTTCAGAAGTCACAGAAGGGAGTCTCAGTTCTTCCCCATGCCTCCATCATCCTCTCCCCTCTGATCCCACAGTAGAATCCCACAGACTCCTCCTGCCAGGTGGGTGGCCTCAGCCAACACCCCCTCTCGGGATGCTTTGTCACTCAGCATCTCCCTGCCACTCAGAAGGAAGAGTGACACATGTTCCACCCACCTTTCCATTGGAAATTCAAAGCAGCTGCGTCTCACAGCAGCTCGCGTACTGAGAACTTAGAAACCTTCCTTCTTCACCTTCACAAAAGTCTCCCTGCCCAAGTCTCCATCCTGCGATCTGCTGGGACAGGACTTAACACAGTGGCTGCTTTCTTCGGTCTGTCATCCCAGGGGTCATGGCAGTAGATCTGCAGATCTGGCAGATCTCTAAATAGTTTTTACAATGCCCCACCCATCAGGGCATGGTCGCCTTAGAGAATGGATGGAAAATATCCCCTTGCTGTAACTGGGTTCAACCCTGTGGCTTAACACCATCTTATTTGGCAATCTTTTTCTCTTGACATATTTAGTAATCACTCTAAGGGAGATTTATTAGACTGCTCATAGGAACAAACAATGCACTAAATATTACACATATGCATGCTTTCAATACCACTCCTTTTCTAGCCTATTCTGGATCTTTCCGCAAAGTCTGTCTTTTAACAGTTATCAAAACTCTCTCTTGTCTTTAAATTCCTCTTGGTTCTTCCCTCCCCAAAATGACTTTATTGTTGGGATTTTTTGTAGCTGGAAGTTCTTTTAATCAAAATTCACCGGGCCATGCTTAGAGAAAGAAGAACGGATAAAAAAGACACACTCACAGTTGAAAATCATTGACGACATTTTGCTTCTCATTAATCTCCAAGCATCAAAACAAAAAGCTAGAGTTTTATGAAAATAATCTCTTAGGTATCTCTGGGAGATTGTGTGTGTGTGTGTGTGTGTGTGTGTCAAGGAAAGAACTCAAAATGTTTCAGCCAAATGTCGTACTATGAAGTGTTTCCCAACCTGAGGGGTGGCGCCCACGAGGAGATGTTGGGGAGGGTACACTGAGAATTAGGGTTAACAACTCATGCTCTGTGCTAACTAAAAGACTGACAGCTGGTGCCCCTCCGACATTTTCAAAGAGCATAATAAATATCCCACACACCCTGGCACATGCACAGCAGAATGTCTTCACAAATAATCCATCTAGAGCAGATTCAAGAGAAAATATATCAGGGTCATGGAGATGCTCAGGTTATGAGTTATAATGGCATAGTCACAGTGTGGTGACTGGATGTTAAACTTTATTCCCTTTACATATGAAATGTTTTTCTTTATCCATTAGATACACAGAGGCTATCTCTGCTCTAGAGAGAACACGCTCAGTTTTAGGCACAGGTCTACCTCGCCTACCTAGCACCCCACTATGTGTCCACCACCGGCCTCATGTTGCAGACTGGGCACATTTCACAGAGAACAGGCCTTGGACCGTAGAGTACACATACTCCTACCTATGTGAACTTGAGCACTTGTGATTTTTTAGGGCTGGGGCAGTGAAAGCACAAATGTGGCCATTAGTTGTGAGCAAGTACCTTGATTCAACTGCCGGCATTGTTAACCTAGAAGTGTGTGGCAAGGCGCTGGGAGCACGGGTTCTGGAGCCAGACCGCCCGGGAGAGCCCAGCTTTCTCTCATACTAGGCGCGTGACCTCGGGCAAGGAACTGTGTCTCAGTTTCCTCATCTGTAAAATGATGCTAGGACTTGTAGCGACTTCATAGTTTCCTGTAAGGGTTAAATGAGTTCATCTGTACAAAGGCCCTGGTACTGTGCCGTCTAGAGGAGGAGCTGTTCAATGAGTGCTCGTATTCCCAGCGTCCACTTCGATCACAGGTGTAGAGGGTGTGACGTGGCCACTGTGACTTGGGGTGAGGTGTGCTGACTAAATCCCACTGTGCTCCTTTAGCACGACTGCCACGTGTCCCAGCCAGTGTCTTGCAGTTACGTCTCCCTTCCCATGTAAGCACGCAGGGAATGCCAGAGGATATGAAGTCCCTCGAGGTGAACCTCTTATCTTTGAAGGCACTCAGGGACTAAGTTGGAGGGGAAATCATTTGGCTGCCCTACCAGTCGGCAGCAAGGGAGGGTCCCACGGCAGACCTCTGCACCTGAAGCTGCGCCTCAGTTCACACCATACCTTCCATCTTCAAGACGGTGGACGTACATGAGACTTTCAGGCATTATAGACCAACTGAGTCACAAATAACAGAACGTGTGGAAAGAATGCTGGTGCAATAGCCCAGCACATCTCAAACTGTACCTTTATCAGAATCCTCTGGAGAACTTGTGAAAACCCAGATTCCCAGGCCCCACCCCCAAGATTCTGATCTCCCAGGTGTGAGGTGGAGCCTGGCAGTTTTCACGTCTGGTAAGTTCCCAGGTTGTGCTGCTGCTACCGGTGGTTTTGAATCCTTACTACGTATCTCTAACCCAAGGTTATACCATTTAATGTGAACTCTTTAGCTTAGAGATGACATGAGAAACTCCCCCACCCCACACAGACATACTTGACTCCACAGAGCCAATGCCATGCATGAATGTCTCGTTCTGGGTAATAAACACTGACTTTCATTTTTTCCCCCATAGTTGCATGCTGCTGTGACCAGGATCCAGGTTCCAAGGCCTGGTTTTAATTACACGTTCGCCCACATATGTATCCTGAATAATGATAAGACTTGCATCGTGGATGACATAGTGCATGTTCTGGAGGAGCTAAAGAATGCTCGGGCCACCAACCGGACCAATTTTGCTATCACATACCCAATCACTCACTTAAAGGACGGGAGGGCGGTGTACAACGGACACCAGCTTGGAGGCGTCACTGTGCACAGCAAGGACCGGGTCAAGTCCGCAGAGGCCGTCCAGCTCACCTACTACCTGCAGTCAATCAACAGTCTCAACGACATGGTGGCTGAGAGGTGGGAGTCCAGCTTCTGCGACACTGTCCGACTATTCCAGAAATCCAACAGCAAAGTCAAAATGTACCCTTACACGTCCTCCTCACTGAGGGAAGATTTCCAGAAGACCAGCCGCGTATCAGAACGTTACCTGGTCACCAGCCTGATCCTGGTGGTCACTATGGCCATCCTGTGCTGTTCTATGCAGGACTGCGTCCGCAGCAAACCCTGGCTAGGCCTGCTCGGGCTGGTGACTATAACCCTGGCCACTCTCACCGCGGCCGGGATCATCAATCTTACTGGTGGGAAATACAATTCCACCTTCCTGGGAGTCCCTTTCGTCATGCTAGGTAATTACTGCCCTTCATTTTTTTTCTTTCCTCCTGCTGTGTGGTGGTGAGTACGCTCCTGAAAGGCAAGGAGTAGCCATATGACAACTTTGTTTCATTTATAGGGTCTTGCTTTTGCCCAAATGTCCCGGGACCAATTCTGTAATGCACTGGCCATCGGCAAGGGGAAACCTTATTTGGTAAATGTGCCAGAAGTCCAAAGTCCCAGGTCCTAGCCCTAGTTCTCCATTAAGTAGCTGTGTGGCATTTAGCAGATACTAATCTTCTCTGGGGCCCCAGTGTCTGAGGTGGGGCCTCCCCCGAAGCAGAGCCTGAGACAAGGATTTAGATATAAGTAGCTTACTTGGGAAGTGAGCCCAGGAAGCCCCAGGAAGGAGAGAGGACATGAGCCAGGGAAGGAAGACCATTCAGGCTAATGGGCAGGTTACTTCTTTAGGCACCTGTGGCTCAATCCCACTGGGGACCTTTGGGAGACTTAACAGAACACACCTCAGAGAGGTCCTCCTTGAGGGCTGAGGAAGCTTCCAGCTGGGCTACATACCCAGAAACCCTGTGTCTGATTCACTGAGGGCTCTCCCCGAGAAAGACAGAGCACATTCCTGCAGCTGGAAAAATCCCTCAGGTGAATGGTATTTGTAGTAAGAAGCCTTGAGTGAGCTCAGGAATAGGGAATAGAAGGGCATGTGGGTTGGGCACTGACAGTGTCTGAAACCCTCAGTTTCTCCACCTTATGAATGGAGTGGATGTGAACATCATGCAAGGGGATATGATAAACGTGCAAGAACTTTGAAAGCAACAAGGGAGACCTAAGTAAGAAGGGTCTTTTTTTCTACTCTTGCTATAAACTCAGGAGAATGTCTGAAAATGGCGGCGTGAGAATCCCAGCATATTCTCTCTTGGGGCCTGTAAGAACTTCCTGATAGAGGTAATGGTCGAAACAAAGCCACAGTGGTTATAATATCACATCAGTTGCTCTCTTCATCTGGTACTGAAGATGGCTGATGGCAGGGTTCTTGCGGGCCAAGGGTTCCAATGGTTAACTTCCCCCTTTTCTGTGGCAACTTCTCATCCATTCCTTTAGCACAAGAAAGTGTCATTTGAATCAGATACTGACATGACACATGAAGTGGCATTTTTCACTGAATGAGAAAGAACTCTGCTTGAGTCCATTAGAATGCCTAACGCCCTGTGTGGGGGTGGCAAAAGGAAAGGGAAGAACTTACTTGGGACGCTTCAGCTGCATTAAGGTTAAATGACAAGCGGGGTGGCGGGGCTGCGAGGTCGTGGAATAACGTGAAGCCCTGGGGGCTCTGAGGCCTGTGGGAAGTCAGGCCTGGGCAGTCAAAACAGAAATGGTAGCTCCTGGGAAAGAGGGAGCTGCAGAGACCGAGCGAGCTGCAAAACTACCAGGTTGAAAGCCACAGAGAAGGAGGCTGCTGCACTTCCTCCTGAATTCAGTCTGTTAAAGAGGCAGCATAACTTGCCTCCTTAACCCCAAGTCAGTGAGCACAGATGCTGGGATCCATGGCGGTTTCATGAAGACAGTGTGAGTGGTTCTCAGCTTCCACGGAGGCCTGAGTCAAGGTTTCTTGAAATTAAGATGTTTTGCTCATAATTAGGCCCATGCTTGGATTTTAGTTTTTTAGCTTTTCATTTTTAAAAATACAGTGTTTTGTGTTTTGATTGTTTTTGCGGGAGGAAGAAGAACAGAAATAAGAAAAGAGTGGGGAACTGAAGGAAAACGGTGGGTTTTTAAGGTAAAGACAAAAGGATGTCCGAGCTAGAAAGAGGACTATTGGGCTTGGTTTTATGGCACTCCAAGCTGTGACCAGTGAGCCCAGAGGATGATACAGTCAGTATTTAAAACTTCCTAAAAACTGTGTTAAGTAAATTAAAATTTCAATATTTAGAGCTTCTTAAAATTAATTTTTAAGTAAAATAACATAGCAATAGGAGTGCCTGGGTGGCTCAGTCGGTTAAGCGTCTGACTCTTGATTTGGGCTCAGGTCATGATGTCACCGTTTGTGAGTTCGAGCCCCATGTCAGGCTCTGGGCTGACACCACGGAGCCTGCTTGGGATCCTCTCTCTCCCCCTCTCTCTACCCCTCCCCCGCTCACACTGGCTCACTTGCTTTTGCTGTCTCTCTCAACATAAATAGACATTTATTTAATAACAGTCAAAACTCCATAAAATCAATTTCACCACGTGAAATGAAACTGAATATTCCACACTTCTAATACATTTTATTAAGTAAAAGAAATTACGATATTTAAGATTTCTTAAAACTAATTTCGGTACTTCCTAAAGAAGTTTTAAATATCGTAAGTAAAAGTCGGCACAAAAAGGAATACACCAGCTAGTCCTGGCGCAGGGAAGGATGTCAGAGATGGAAAGGTGCTGTAAGCCGAGAAGTGGCTTTAGAACAAATCCAGCAATCGTAGTGCCACAACTCCACAGAGACTGAGTATCAGCGAACTGTACGGCAGAGTTCAAGTCCCAGGAGTCTGGCATTTGCGATGAAAGAGACCAAACGCTGCAGGTACCCAATACTCCCTTGTTTGCAATTTGTGAGGAATGATACATGCATTGATTTGACGGCGGTTTTCCCTGCTGACAATCAGTATGCAACCTTTCTGTACATTTTCAGCCCAAAGACATCTCACATTACTGAGTCACAACATTAAAGGAAGCTATGCATTTTAGTAGCTAAGGCCCATTTGCAATAAATACTTTGCACCATGTAATGGGTGCTTCATATGCCCATAAAGCCAACAGTGCCTGGATTTAGGATGGTTACCCTTCTGTATTGCACAGATAAACTGTTTATTCTCAGAATTTGATTGTAAAATGAAATACAGGCAAGGGCATGTTCATAAATGTCGCGTTTAGGGCCAGTGTTTAATTCTGGATTTTTGACGACCAGTCCTAAAATGCCAATAAATATTTCAAACGACCAAGGAGAAATATAGTGCTAAGGGGTTTGCACTAGGAGTCAATAAACTGTCCAGTTTTAAAAATCTGCCTGTCTATACCATAAAACGGCTATGCTTAAACTAAGATTCAAGCAAAACTTCTTGATTTTCTGTTGTATACATACAGTGTCAAAAATTTAAAACTATATGGCCTCATGTAAAAGGAAAAGTATCTTATACAAAGTCTCTAATATACAGACATTCCCTTGGCAACAACAGGTCTATAATGCGATAAACATTATATTTAAAATTCAGCAAACTAAACATTCTCAGTGTGATGCCGGTCACATAAGGCCAGATCCAGCCAAATGCCAAAATGGCAGAAGATTTAGAATGGAAAATTTTGAGACCACGTGTGTCAAGCAGTATTAACCTGACAAAATTCCAGAATAGGAAAGAATTTGGATAAACTCAGAGAGTTCGCCATAATGGGATGTGACTGTGTGATTCTAGCCAAGCCGATACGTGACATCTCTGGCAATAAGAATATATCCTACACAGATGAATCATTTTGGCAATGATGTAAGCATAGATACATCATGATTTAGAATGTTTTTAATCAGTGTCATGCATATTAGACAATCCCACTTCTGCCAAAACCCTTGTCCATATGAGTCACATCAGTATATTTAGAGCTGAAATCCTTAACGGTCTACAGCATTATAAATGCCCATTGACATTTTTTGGTTACTATAAACTTGGAAAAGAGTTTATTTCATCCCTACCCCTTCTGCATAAAGTAATATCCTTTCTTTGCAAACTATATTAATGCCAGGTACTGAGGTACTTGAACTGCCATTTGTAAACATGTGACACTCATCATTTTAATCCGTTATAGAACTTCCTTTAAAGGATGAGAATTTACACCATTGTCCTACAGTTGGCTATGGTTTAAGAAATGGGCATAGATTTTGTGCATGCAAGCTCTCCTTACAGGCTTACTAGTTCCACGGCTTTCTTGGCCAGATGCAAATCAGGAAGGGAACGGAATGCTGGAGAATCTTTGGGATTTTGAGACAGTCAAATGCCACATCCAGGGTGCCCTCTTCCTTCTGACTTATCAAGCCAAGCCACTCGAATTCGAGGATGGGAAAGGAAGAAAGGATGTAATTAAGTGCTAGGAGGAGAATAATAGCAGAGATGTTTGGTTCCTTTCAGGTATATTCTAAGATTATCTGTATTTAGTAGAAACCAGAAGATCAGGTTCAATTCTCTAAGAATACGTTCTCATTTGATGCTAACTGGAATATGATGCAGTATTGCAGCACATGGAGCTCAGGCCTATAAAGAGGTGAAAGTTCTTGGACAGGAAATTTAGTTCAGAGAAATGAGAACTCCTAATTATTTTTTCTCTGAACTCAAGCAAACCTGAAAGGTTTTGCTTTCCTACTGCGTATTCTGATATAGTTCCTTTTTTTTTTTTTTTAAGTAATATCTGTACCCAAGGTGGGGCTCAAAACTTATGTCACATGCTTTACTGACTAAGCCAGCCAGGTGCCCCATTCTGGTATATTTCTGAAGTCATGAGACAACGTGGGGGGACATCAGCCAAATAATAATAAAGCTCAAACCAAATGAAATTGCGACAATCAACTATTTTTTACCTCAAAATTGGTACCAATAAACAACCATTTTGGGACTCCAAAGCAATAACTTCTCATGGTTCAACCTAACACATTATTGTAGAAGTCCATTATTTCCAACAATATGACAGTCTACATGATGGAGTAGAATGCTGTGGAAATACTCTGCTTGGATATAAATCACTAACTGGTTTCTAGGGGGAAAATTTCTAGGGGGAAAAACCTGGTTTATAATGGTTTAATTTTTCCCAGTTTTGTTTACATCTGATTAAGAGAGTAATTCCATACAATATTTTTGAAGATTTTTTCCCTGAGTATCTTTTTATAATGTATGATGGGTCATTTGGGGACTAATTTACAAGGAGATTGTGTAATCTAGTTTTGTGGGTAGTTTTCACCCTTTTATTATGCTTCACCAATCGTAGTACGGTAAGGGGTGGGTGAGGAGAAATAGGTTTGAGGATATGGAACAAAACATGCTTTATTGTTCTCTTCTTAACCATAAAGGAGGACGAGAACAGGACTGAGGGGGCAGGTGCAGGGAGGCATAGTATCCTGTCAGAGCTCAGTAAGGCAGAGGAGTATGATGACACTTCCTCTTTGACCCAAGCCTGCTGGTATACTCTGACAGGTCTGACCCCTAGTCTAAGGAATGGGGGAATGGCAGATTCTACAAAGGTCAGGCAGCAGGAGGCAACATCAGGACACTGAGCTGGTAAAAATGGACTATGAAGAAAAACACTTAGTTTACTGTTGCATTGGAACCAGCATCTCAGAAAGTCACTACTGAGGCCAGGTAGTACTGACCACATGGGTCTACAGAGCTCACAATCCAAGCAGATTCACAGTCATTGTCGAGGAAACCCTGCATTTCCCCTAGGCTACTTCAGCAACCAAGAACCAAAATGTAGACAGAACATAAGAGAGGGATTCTAGCCTCTTTTCTGCACTGATGGTATAGGAGCACTAGCATTTCTCTTCCTCATCAGTACAATAAATTTCAATCAGCCTACTGATACACACATACACATCATGTGTGTGTGTGTGTGTGTGTGTGTGCGTGTGTGCATGCGCATAATCTGGGTGCATAACATATATATCACATTGGGTATATTCTGTGTACTATGATATATTATGCAATCAGTTCATGTGCATATATATGTATTTCATGTGTTTATAACATTATATAGTACATATTGTTTGAATATTTGAATATAAATGTACTATATATTTCCCTATATATTACACAGTATATATTCACACATTTTATAAATACATAAAACACGTTTGAACAGGATATGACATATATGCATATATTTATATATTACATAGGTCTTCTATATGAAAAGATATTACACAATTACCATAGCATATATAGTGGGCCCCATTTATACACACTGATTTTATATAGTGCATGCACACACACACACACACACACACACACACACACATACACACACACAGTATCTAAATACCTTTCTTTCAACAAGAAAGAGCTATTAGCATATTCCTTTCTTGGACTCTTATTTGCAGCCCTCTAATGAAGCAAAAAGCATTTTGCAGATTAAAATCCAATGCTGTGATTAGACCCGCCACACTGTGACGAGACTCCGGTAGAAAGCATGACATATGTGCATTTGCCCTGATGTGTGCCTCTGTCTTAACTTAAGCAGAGTACATCTTCCTTTACTCTCACTCTTAACTGTGACACAAAACAGGCTGTGATAAACCAAACAATTCAGCACAGAAAGTAAATGTTTATAACTGGCAAAGTGTAAATGTAACCCAATTAATGAACTTCTCCCTGAAAATAGATGTTACTTAACCCAGACATACATACACTTTAAATTTCTTCTCAAAGAAACAAAAATCATGAATTTATGTGGATGTCACTGAAAGAAAAGCATTTTATAAACATGAGCTACTTAGTGAACCTCGTCTAAGAATAAAATATGTTTTAAGCAGATTTTACTCATGCATTCATTATACTCTGGATTTTCTAGAAGAATGCAGTACTTTTATTTCCACATATGAAATTTGGCAATGCCCAGGCATGCTATAAATGGCTTCATTGTCTCCTGATATTAAATGTTTTCACACTGAAACTAAAAGATTATCCATTAGCAAGCCATCCCATTTCACCTCCTCATCTTCTCAGCTATTCCTTGTTTCTGGGAACCCCCATGAGGAAATCCTGCTAGTATGGAGGGATGAAGACGTGAGCCATGCCCAAAGGCATCAGCCTCTGTGCTGTGCGTGTGCCGGGGAAGGCATGAGAATCTGGGCCTAAAGAAAATCTGCCTTACAGAATTCAGATGTACAAAATAGATCAATTTGCTTGTGATTATTCATTGACAAAAAATTAATAAACAAACCACCCAGACTGCCTCCGATAGCAAAACCATGAAATACATTAAAAATAGGATTCATTGTATGAACAGCTCTCCAGAAGCACATCTACTGGATAGTTAGGTTAACTCTCAACTATTCATTGGTGGATTCCTACGTTAGTGGATTATAAACAACCCTGAAGGCTTTGGTCAGGCCCCAGAAAAGAGTCCGGGTGAAGGTGAGATTTAATCTGTGAGTTCCTGAGACTCCCCGCAAGAGACTGCAGGATTAGCCAGGTGAGGGTTTTCCACCATTAGTGCTATATATATCATTTGTACTGCCTTTTCTCGTCATTGGCCCCAAAGCCTAAAAGTCAAGTGCACATAAAGATATAAAATCACTTGGAAAAGAAGAAAAATTATTAGCCTAAATCCTCTAGTATTTGATTTTACTAGATGACAGTTCCAAAGCCTACTGCTAATAAAATATACATTGCACTCCTGGTACAAACTGTATCTGAACACTGGTGAAGAGCTCGGCTGTCCTCATCTCAGGACTTGGCTAAAAGCCCCCGTTGCGTCAAGGCCTTCACTCGTGAATAATGAGAACTTGGGCCTGGATGTATATCTTGACACATACTGATAGGCATGGAACTACACGGATATGCAATATACCAAAATAGAAACAAATACCTTGCGTGTGCTTTTGAAAAAGTGAATACTTTAAAAGCTTCTTTATCTTAACAATTTGACAGAATCAGTATGTGGTGTTTACCCGTGCCCTTTGGCAACTCTTCTGCCTTAAATACCGTGCCTGTAAGAGAGGGAATGCCCTGGGATACTGGTCGGTTCCTGGCGCACTCACCATCATACAGTCTTTACTTCCAGGTCTTGGGCTGTCGACCTGCCGTGGTGATGTCATGCCCGGGCTCCTATTACCACCATAGGGCCTCTGGTCACTAAAGGCCGAGTCTGTTTGGAACTTCATGTTTAGGTGGCTCCCTGTGTGAGTCCTGCCACCCGGGAGTGCTCATGAACAGGCGTGGAACGCCGGAGATGGATAATGGCCCCTTGCCGAAATGACATAGGCCCCTTGGTCAGATTGAACACAGAGGCTTGTAGACTTCCGACTTCATACGGAAAATGTAAAAACTAGAGTGCAAAGAAGACAGCAATATTTTTGCTTTTGAAGCACCTTTCAAAAATAGGGGAAATGACAGCCAAACCTCGAAAAGCATCTTCAGTCCATACGCACTGTTTGCCTGCCTCTGTAAGATCCGGCCTCAGAGTCCTGCTTGCTAGACCCCAGCCCCAGAGTGAGGAGAGTGGTGGATGACGGTGAGGCTAAAGAAGGGAGGCACATGCTGAGAGAGGAGAGTGAAGAGGAACAGAACCCACCAGAATCTTTCTTCCCTGCCTTTCCTTGAATTCCACTGGCCTGTTTCTGAAGTAGCGACAAAAGATATGGCCAGGGCTGGCTGTGAAGGAAGAACTGAAGGATTCGATCTCTGTGAAAGCCACCCACCTACAATTTCCTCTTCACTGCCTCCCCATCTCCAGCCTCTGTCCTACCCCTCAGACCTAAGGCAAGCTGCTTCAGGAGACCACTGTCCGAGAGGGGTTTGCATTTCTAAGAACACCCTTGAAGGCCCAAACCAAAGGGAATGTGGCTATAATTATGGACAGAGCAGGCATTCTGAGGAGTTAGGGAAGCAGGCAATGTATTCCCCATATCAAGGGCTCCTGGAATAGGACTCCCCTGGAGTCCAGGCCAGAAAACAAGAGACCCCACAGTTCAGCTTTCCTTTAGGGTAACAGACTGACCTCTTCAACAGAACTACCCAGCTGTGAATCAGGTCTAGTGCCAGCTGCGCGCTCCACGCTGTCACTCCCTGGGAAGCACCTAGAGCCATGTGGGCACCCATCCTTCTCTTGACTGACTGCGCTTCAGGAAGGGGGCCCAGTTATGGCGTCAGCACTTGTCCCTGAAATCCAGAGAGCTCTTCGAAGACACTGTACAACTCCAATTTGGAATTTGGGAAAACATGCATCCGCCAGAGAGGTGTGGCTTGAGAAACGAGAATCTGCCTTATCAGGAATGATGGTGGGGGGCTTTGGAAGCAAGACCAACAAGGACTAGCAACAAATTCTGAGTGACCAGGTAGAAAAGATTCTTTGTCAGGGCCTCTTCTTCTTGCCTCTGTGAGTGTCTGCATGCACACCCCTGTCACAAGAGGAATGAAGGAAAGACATAGTTTCCAAAAGCCCCTAAGAATAAAATTAAAATTCTCTCTGGAGCTGCCCCCAAAACCAAGAACCTATGCAAAGAGAGTCAGGACTCAATAAAAAGGATCAAACCATAGAAGGACAAGGCATTTAAAATCCAACAACAGAACTCAGGAGACAAGCTAATAGCCTCTTTCTGCCTTTCCTTGAGTTTATTTTCATTCTGGACCCTCGAGCCTCACTCTCTTCACCTAATAGCTCAGTTCATTCCAATTCCTTTCCTCAGTTAGCCTCTAAGATTACTCAACAGCATGGTAAGAAATGGAATCTTATGGTATTTTCCAACAAGAGTTAGGGTCAGATAATGTCCAAAAACATCACATCAACCTAAAAAAAAAAAAAAAAAAAACAGCAACAACAAAGGACTGCAGAACAGATTTCACTTAAATTCTACTATATGACTAATTCTAATCTTGCTCTATGCTTCCTTATATTCTTCCCATATTTAATGACTCAGGACTAAAGCCCTGTTTTAAAACATTTTTCTTGTTTCTAGCAAGTAAATACTACAAAAAAATTGTCATTTGCCATTTTCAGTGAAACTCCAAAGTGTGTCTTACCCATGAAAACTTAGTCTACATGGCCCCGGGTGAAATGGTCAGCACTGTTTCCCCAGGCCACAGATGCCTCGGAGGTATTAATCCTTTTTACTCTCATTGTCCTAGAATGGCTTACTTTTAATTGAAGGTCGGTCAGTCCTCTCTGAGAACAGTGTGGAAACAAGACTTAATAAATATTTTTCCCTCCTGAGACTAGACGTTAGCTTTCTGAAACATAATTAGCGGGACGCCAGTCAAAGAGTGCATGTTTTACCGTACGTCTGGGGAGTTTCGGTGCCTCCAATTTAATAGGGGCCACGGTGCTAGTTATCAAATTGACAGTCTCGACCTGACCTCTAAAAGGGGCTGTAGGATGATGCCTAGTAAATTAAGATAAATGCCAAATCCTTCGGAGGAAACGGGCCTACGTCACGACTATGAAATGGGTATTCGGGTTTGAGACCAAGCAAGACTTCAGATGTAAGGATATAAACACGGGCCTGAGCACGAAAGAAGATGTTCACCCAGTTATTGTGCACACAAGATAACAGTGACTCTCTTCACTCAGCATTACACTTGGCCAGAGATTTTAAATTCCTTTTTAAAAACAAGACTATTGCACCACCGAGTAAAGATTTTATTATCCTCAATAATGGGATTGAATATGCCAAGGCAAAGAAGCAGAAAATTAGATCTGCTGTTCCCAGTGCCGAGATAGGGGTTACTGAAAGCCACAACAGGTCACTTTTGCTGGGCTTTCTGATGTTGTAGTGGCCTAGAAACCCAGGGAGAGCCATCGGCGCAAGTGTCCGCCTCCAGACAGGAGAGGTGGGAGAAGTCAAGCTAGATCAAGCCTCAAGCAGTAGAATGGAGTCAAAACACGAGCACTTACCGTGCCTCTGCTACTCCAGTGTTACTGGAATACTAACCAACGAGGCAGAGGCACTGAGTAGTTAGGGAAAGAGGTGACGGATCAGCCTCTCTCCCTCAGAGGCCATTGCCACATAGTGCAGAGAAGCCAGCACAGTTACCCCCTACTTGATATGTCATCTATGAACAAGTAAAATTGGTCAAACAGGTCCCCGAAGACAAAATTCAAGCCCTACACCTACAAGCTGAATTTTAATTTTGATCAACTGCAGGGAGAGTTCATGTGAATCGTGTTCCATCTTCCGTCTTTCCTACTCACTCCAACTCGTTCCTACTTATTGTGCTTCCCTGTGTGTCTCAGATTTATTGCTTCCTGAACTGATGCTTGGGGGGAAAAGGGAGGCTGTGGTTTAGGTTCCCGTCAAAGCTCAAATTAAACACAGTGCCTCTTTCTCCCTAAAGCCCTCCACCTGGCCAAACTCAAATGAGGTGATGAGACATTCAGAAACCTCTGCCCACTCGCTGCCTTCCTCCATGCTAACCTCCAGCCAGACTTGTGGGGATGACAAGCCAAGTGACGAGTGGCCAAGAGCCCTCTCTGGAGTGTTGCACCAACCAAGGGGAAACAAAAACTCTGCAAGCTGCACCAACAACCCTAAACTAGCACTGTATATAGTCCCCAAGAGACAGGTGCAAGTCTACTCGGCTTTCTGTGGGCAAAAGTCCACCCAGCATTCTTCAGGCAGAAGGGAGCATGAAGGTCTTGGCTCCTGTCTCTCCCCTTTCACTAGCCATTCACATTTAAGATTCACCAAAACACAGGTCTCACTTCGACAGGAGAAATTAGTGGCATTTACCTGTCACCACCAGGGCTGGTTAGATTTCCCGTGACCCCATAAGCAAGTTGGTTCCCCTCTTGAAAGATGGTGGCAGTCTCTGCAACTTTTGATTTGGTCTTTTTCTGTCCCCTCAGGTCATGGATTATATGGGACTTTTGAAATGTTATCCTCCTGGAGGAAAACTAGAGAAGACCAACATGTTAAAGAGAGAACTGCAGCAGTCTATGCAGACTCCATGCTCTCCTTTTCTCTCACCACTGCCATGTACCTGGTCACCTTTGGCATAGGGGCCAGCCCTTTCACGAACATTGAGGCAGCCAGGATTTTCTGCTGCAATTCCTGTATCGCAATCTTCTTCAACTACCTCTATGTACTCTCGTTTTATGGTTCCAGCCTGGTATTCACTGGCTACATAGAAAACAATTACCAGCATAGTATCTTCTGTAGAAAAGTCCCAAAGCCCGAGGCATTGCAGGAGAAGCCGGCATGGTACAGGTTTCTCCTGACAGCCAGATTCAGCGAGGACACAACTGACGGCGAGGAAGCGAACACTTACGAGAGTCACCTATTGGTATGTTTCCTCAAACGCTATTACTGTGACTGGATAACCAACACCTATGTCAAGCCTTTTGTAGTTCTCTTTTACCTTATTTATATTTCCTTTGCCTTAATGGGCTATCTGCAGGTCAGTGAAGGGTCAGACCTTAGTAACATCGTAGCAACCGCGACGCAAACCATTGAGTACACTACTGCCCAGCAAAAGTACTTTAGTAACTACAGTCCGGTGATTGGGTTTTACATATATGAGTCCATAGAGTACTGGAACACTAGCGTCCAAGAAGATGTGCTAGAATACACCAAGGGGTTTGTGCGGATATCCTGGTTTGAGAGCTATTTAAATTACCTTCGGAAACTCAATGTGTCCACTGGCTTGCCTAAGAAAAATTTCACAGACATGTTGAGAAATTCCTTCCTGAAAGCTCCCCAATTTTCACATTTTCAAGAGGACATCATCTTCTCTAAAAAGTACAATGATGAGGTTGATGTAGTGGCCTCCAGAATGTTTTTGGTGGCCAAGACCATGGAAACTAACAGAGAAGAACTCTACGATCTCCTGGAGACCCTCAGGAGACTTTCTGTCACCTCCAAGGTGAAGTTCATTGTCTTCAACCCGTCCTTCGTGTATATGGATCGATATGCCTCCTCTCTGGGAGCCCCCCTGCACAACTCCTGCATCAGTGCTTTGTTCCTGCTCTTCTTCTCGGCATTCCTGGTGGCAGATTCTCTGATTAACGTCTGGCTCACTCTCACGGTTGTGTCCGTGGAGTTTGGAGTTATAGGTTTCATGACTTTATGGAAAGTAGAACTGGACTGCATTTCTGTGCTATGCTTAATTTATGGAATTAACTACACAATTGACAACTGTGCTCCACTGTTATCCACATTCGTTCTGGGCAAGGATTTCACAAGAACTAAATGGGTAAAAAACGCCCTGGAAGTGCATGGGGTAGCTATTTTACAGAGTTACCTCTGCTATCTTGTTGGTCTGATTCCTCTCGCAGCTGTGCCTTCAAATCTGACCTGTACACTGTTCAGGTGCTTGTTTTTAATAGCATTTGTCACCTTCTTTCACTGCTTTGCCATTTTACCTGTGATACTGACTTTCCTGCCACCCTCGAAGAAAAAAAGGAAAGAGAAGAAAAACCCTGAAAACCGGGAGGAAATTGAATGTGTGGAAATGGTGGATATTGACAGTACCCGAGTGGTTGACCAAATTACAACAGTGTGATAGAGTCTCTGCTTGTTATATTTTCACCCTAGGTCTTATCGAGAGCAAAGAGATTATGTTACTGAAACAAATTCAAAGTTGTTCTTTCTTTTTTAAGTATAAGAAACAGACATTGCCAAAGTAAAGGACAAGGGGGGAAATGGGCATTGCACATTTTCAGTCTTTAACACAAAAGGACTGTTACCAGAAAGAATGTACACACACACACACACACACACACACACACACACACACGGAGACAGTCTTAAACTAAAATCAAATAGAAGAAAGCTTATTAGCAAGCAGAATCCTATTTTATTCACACTGCAGATGTTGCTGGTATTGTGACAAAAACCTACTGATTGAAAGGTCAGCTGCCAAGGCAGAAATAGCTTTAAGCATTGTTCACACAATAAAGCTTCCAGAACTTCTGCAGAGCAGTAGCTCCAGGCAGGGTCTGTGGTTTGAGGTCTTAGCTGTCTCATCTAGCTCCGCAGCACCACAAGGAGATGCTTTCAAAAGTTCTGGCCAGCAGAAACAAGCCAGAACCTTGGAAGTGACACACAGTAGAGTGGCCATCACCCATGGAGTGAAATTGAGTGATGTCTAAATTCACCCAGGCGAGGCAGTTTTGTTTTGTAGAATGAATTGATCATATCCCCCCATCAGTATACTTTCAACGTTTGTATGATTTGGTTAATACACCTTTAAACCAATGACAGCTCCAGCATCGCGGAGTTGGGGCGATTCTATTTTGGAATATCTTGTCGCTTGTCACCAAATGGATCTGCTTTATTAGTTACAGCTCTTGGCAGGAGGCTCTGAGTACCCAAAACGACAGAGCCAAACCCAAATACCTGGCATGATGGAGAAGCAGGAGTCTACTTGAACCCAGAGACAGCGTCTCCATTTTAACAAAACAATATGGCCAGCTGGTACAGCTGTTTGCAGTTTGACCCTACATGCAGTTTTTGCGTGGATGCCCAGAAACAACATCTGCCTACGCACAGCTGAGGAAGGAGAAATGAACACTGACATGGTTGTTTGCCATAGCTTTCAACTAGTAGAGCCGGTCTGCCTTCACGATGAGACACGGCTGCTCAAAGACACAGAGGAGAAAAGAAAGTTCTTTGGTGAGTGTAATCCCGAAATGAAGAAAATTTTCAGAAGTGCAGGCAGGGAGATGAAGGACTGAAGGGGAGACAGATGGAAATGACCGGAAGATGTAATCACCGATACTAGCGTATCACTGGTGACAGTCAAACGTTCCTGCTAAGCCGGCTGCACTTTCATCTCCCTGGTTCCCTCCCCCTGCCCCCGCACACACATACCTTTGCCGGTGTCCCTCTAATGCATTGCACGGCCCTTCTGTACATTAATGAGCCTAGTTTATACTGTTTATACTGTTGATTGCCATATCCACAGGCTCTAAAAAGAAACAGCTTGATTGGAAGAGGCTGTGTATGCTGTCCCAGACCCCTGCATTTCTTTATGTCTATAAAAATGAAGCTAACTCCTGGTCACATTTGAGGCAAACGTCTACAGTATTTTTCCCTTTTAGAGACGTAGCTTATTTAGACATCTATAGTGGTAAGCATTTCCCAAAAGCACCTTTGCTCTCTGGACCTTAGCGGATGTACCGTGCAACTTCCCCATCCTCCACAGAGGAGGAAACCAAGACCTAGGAGGAAAAACCGACTCAGCCAGGGTCACACCACTAGAGGGTTTCCATCATTTTAGCATGCCTAAGACAGGGCAGGCCACTTTTAGATTTTCCCTTAAGAGGGCTATTACTCCCTTCAAGGTACATTTCCAAGGAAAGAACATAGGACTTTACTGGCCACAAGGCAGACTTTTTTTTTTTTTTTTTTTGTAATGTCTGGGTAATGTTTGGGATTTAGCTTTGCCATTGTCTTTCCAAACAGCAAAAATGCCCAAATGATTCAGATGTAACTGCACCAAGTGCAAACCTGTGCTTTCTATTTCATGTACTGTTGTTCACAGAGTTCAAAATACACGTGCAGGGGGTCGTAGCTAGTGCGTTACGCACTTGTGCAGTCTCTCCTGCAGACACACTAAGTGATCATACCAACGTGTTATGCACTCAACTAGAAGATAATGAGCTTTAATCTGAGGACAAGTATAAGTCCTCAAAAAAGGGCAAGTTCGCATAATAGATCTGCGATCAATTCTCTCTCCAAGGGGCCTGCAACTAGGCTATTATTTATAAAACACAGATGAAGAGGGGATTGGTTTTATTCTTGAATCATATGTTGCTACATCATTTTCTGAACAGTGTGTTCTAAATCAGCCATTGATTTAGTGTCGGCCACGTGGAGTACCTCGGGTGAAAGCTACTCCACAAAACTGATAAAACACACACGCCAATTAAACAGATTTTGTTGAGAATTTCATCATTCAATTTGGTCAACCAGAATGACTTGCTGTGGAACTTTGTTTTATGACAGATGGTAGTTTTCCAACTTGATTGAGTCTCTGTATGCCTTGGAATATTGTATTTTTAAATGAAGGGCATTTTCAACCTTGTCAACTTCCCTTTTCAGCACTTGAAATCAAGGCTTATGGAATTCTGACTGTGGAATGATTTTTTTTTTTTTACTAGGGGACTCTGCATGTCAAGATTTATTATTTATTGTTACATCATTATTTATTTGTTAATGATTATTGCTCTGACAGCATTGGTTTAGCCCCACCATGGAGAAGCCACTTTAGAAGCAACTCAGAATCACATCCCCATAAAATTTAAGTCTTTATTTGGTGAAGTTTTACTTTTGCAATTGCTATAAAGAGGGAGGGAAGAATCCTGGAAAACACTTGCACAAGTTTCATTTTTCAATTAATTCCAACCAAGACATTAATTTTCACTTTACCAAAGAAACTTTTTTGGTTGGTTTTCAGTTGGTGTTCGTTTACCAAAGAAAAATATTCCATTCATCAAAAATATGTCTCCTGGTCAACTAAAAAACTGTGATATTTGGGCGTTCTTGGCCAGTTGTAAGGAAAAAAAGAAAAGTCAGGGTCAGGGTGGCAATTCTTCCATTGAAGAGAACTCAGCAGAAAATGTAAATTCATAAGACACTCGGGGTTTGCAAGCCAGAAAATGATACTTGAAATAGGGCACTGTTGTTGAGCCCTATACCAATGGTCCACCACGAAGCATGCGGGCTCTTCAGGCTAAAAGGAGTACATTTTTTCCCCACAGGAAAAAAAAAAATAAGACAAACCCTCATGAAGCTCCCTCTTCATCGTTGCAGTGCCTAAGTTTTGTCTGGGTTTGGTTTGAGGTTCTGGGGTTTTGTTCTGCTTTGGTTTGGTTTGCAGTGTTTGTTTGCATTTGCTTGTTTTGCTCCCATCTTTCCTACCATTTTTACCTCCTCAGTTTTCACTCAGAAGGGAGATAATCAGATGCCATCCTCCATCGCAATGGTTATTTAGGCAACATACTGCTGTAAATGAGGCCCATGATAACCCAATTGTTTTAAACTTATTTAACCACCACTCAATTGTTCTAAATGGCATTCCAGGACCACGGCACCACGGCCCCCCCAATCCCAGAAGTGGTTGGCTGTGTCTGTCTCACGAACAGGTGGGCTGGGCAGCCACCTGGGTAGGGTTGGCCGTGGGGCGGGGGGGGGGGGGGAGCAGAGGCAGAGACTCTTGGACACAAATGGTACCCTCCTCATGATGGCTTTATTCCTTTGGATTCTATTAAAGTAGCCCTGCAGCTTGTAGCAGTGTCCGAACTCTGTGAATCTCTGTTTTCTCATCTGTAAAATGGGGATAATAACAGTAAGTATCTTTAAATTCAGCGAATACTTACTGAGGGCCTACTATCACCCAGATACTGTTCTACAGACTGGGGACAGAGCAGTGAGCCAATGAGATGAAATATACCTGCCCTTGGAGAGTATACATCTGCATGATGCTGTGGATATACTGGGAGGATCAAGGGAGATGATGTTCAGAAAGCACTCGTGGCAAGGGCTGGTGTAGAGAAGAAATTCAAGACATTGTAATTCCTCTGTCCCACACAGTAGCACTAGGGCCCAGGACGTAAAGCTACGGAGAAGTATGTTTTTCAGATTTGGGCACAGAATTAGGGCTATATAAAGATGCAATGAGTTCTCCTGGTCATTTCAGGGCACTCAAAATGCAGCCAGATCACCATTCGGCAGGGCAAACTGTCAAGAGGGCACAAGCTCCGGATGTGGGGGTTGGATTGCAATCCTTGAAAAAAATGGGATATAGGCACTTGAGGATCAGAGTTGGGAGGCAAGGGCACTTGCTATTTAATTACTGTGCCTGACTTGATTGAAGGTATTTGAACATTCCTGCTGGGTAATTTGCTTTTAAGTCCAGGCTACACAAAAAGCACCAGGTATTTGAAGACAAAGTTCCCACTTTTTAAAAGCACGGTAAAGCGGCAACATGGAGGAAAACATTAAATTAGTACCACCAGGTTCTCTGGCGAAGAACTGAGGATGGCTGCAGCCAGCACATGGCAGCGTTCCTCCCCGTGGTGGCTACAACTGTTTCTGTTTCAGGCCAGTCCAGGAGAAAGCAAAGAGGAGAGTGAATGAGCTAGAAGCCGTTCACCTGAACAGGCGGTGTCAGGAGGTCTTCCCCAGCCCTGCCTCTCACCTGCCCCCCTTCTGCCCCCGACATCTGTGTGAAGTCCTCTTTGAGATCTACGAGGGTACCGTGCAAGGAAGAGGAAGTGAGGCGACCAGAGTGCTACGGCCTCTGTGCAGATTTCCAAGTTAGAGTACAACTAGCGCCATAAGGGTCCAGAGGAGCCTACCTCATAGGGAAAGAAGGCTTCTCATTTCAAAGTACAAAGAAAGCAATATATACCAAGGAGGCAACCCACAGAGGATCCCTGGTGGAAGAAATGCTGTTTGTGTGGAATGTGCCAGCCTCTTCTCCCTCCAGAATGTTGGCACCAGATGAATCTTTGGATAGAATTAAGCTTACTCCCTCATTTTTCACGTGAGAAAACTGAAACCTGGAGAAGTGAAATTACATGCACAGAGCTAGTTAAAAGCAGATACAGGACTATAATTCAAGTCTCCTAGCTCCTAGCCTCAGTCCTTTCTCCATTCTACCACTTTACTGCCAAATTCTATGTATCTAAATTATGGGGTCTTAACGTAGGGGCCGCGGATGAGTTGGTGGGAGGGCGGGGCTCTGAACTCCCGAAAATTAAATCATATGCAAAAATGTGTGTATATGTTCAATATGTGCATTTTCCTAAAAAGAGAGTTCATACTTGTCATCAGATTCCAAAAGAGGTCTGTGACCCAAAAAGGGTGAAGAACCACTGTCCTAAATTAATAAAGACCTCACCGGGAGTGTGATTCTGGTGTCCTCATTTTGGCTAATGGGCAATCAAGAGTTTCTCCACAATCTTTTCTTCAAGGAGCCCAAAGTGCTTCCAAACGTTGGTCTCTTCATGCCCAGCCAAGTGCCTACTTCCACTCATTTATTCCTCAATCAGCAATCTGTTTATTTATTCTGCATATTCATGTTCCAGCACCAGCTACACATAGTCTCCAGGGCAGAACAGGGGAAGGGACCCCTGCACTGTGCTCTTCTTAGCAGAAAGAATACCAGGTTGCTACCACATTCTCACTGTCGCAACAAAGTATATGCAGCCTCAAAATTACAGTAAGCACACCCGGCACACACATGCACAGAGGGGGCAGTCAGCAAAGCCAACATCGAAAAGTGGGCCCTGTTCAAGAACCTATGTCCAAGTTCTGCAGGGACACCCTGTGCGGCAGCAGTACGCCCTGGGCTTAGAAGGGCTGCTCCCAGGTGAGCCCTCTTCTGAGATGTCTACGCGAGGCCTGCGTGCACACGGTTGCAACAGCCGACTCGCCAACAAACAGGGAGAGGATGTGTCTCATTCATCTTGATAATATTTGTAGTAGGCAAATAGGAAATCGTGGCTATGGACATATGGTTACATTTACGGACAGGTGTGTCTTGGACACAGAGATGCAAACAGAAGCCCAGTTTTCTTGACTCGTAGCCATAAGCTAGATATAGTGTGCACACTGATGGAGGAAGTTGGAAAAGAAATGACTCTATTTGTACCTGGTGGTTCTGCTTCTTCTGGTGTAACTTTAGGCAAAATGGAATGCACCTGGGTTGTCCTAATAGCGATACTGGGGGAATCACCGCTTGGTCTTCCCTGAAGCACAAAGAAGACAGTAGCAGCCCAACACTGCCCTTTACACGACACTCTACCCAGCCACAACAGGGAGGCCTTCTATTGAGAGGGAGGAATATTAGTTCCACTTAGTAGCATCTGATGTGAAGTTACAAGACTTGGTTCATTGAGATATATAAAGTGCTTTGTTTACTTTCTACGAAATGGCAAAGACTCTACTCATTCCAGGCTCGTCACTGGGAAAACCCATGTAAGTCTCCTTGGAAAAACAATGTACTTAATTTCCAGGGAGAACCTTCAATGTGTTTAACTCAGACTTTCAGATCTTCATTTTTTAAATTAACATCCTGCCAAAATTGACTATGCCCCCTATCCAAAAACACCAAGTCAAATTCCATGATGCCTCCCAGGACCAAGGACGACTGGCCAAAACCTGGTAATGACCCATTGGCTCTGCTTCTCTCTCTCTCTCTCTCTCTCTCTCTCTCTCTCTCTCTCTCTCTCTCACACACACACACACACACACACACACCCCGCGTACACATAATGTACATATATTCAACACACCCGTGTGTGTAACAGTGTAATACATGTACAACACATAAACACACATACATCCCCATATACACATAACATACGCACACGCACATATACACATTGCCATTTACAACATAGCTGACACATCTAAAGCACATTAAAATACTTTAGCAGGCCCAGCCCTGTGGTTCTGTGGGGTTTGGCAGGCCATGGTCTTCAGCTATCTGCAGGGAACCACAAAACATATGATCTTCCCATTCTAAATGTTTTCTTTGCATGAGCATGTTTGAGGCCAGACCAACAGTACACTTAAAAAAAAAAACAAACAAAGAAAACCAGGGATGTAAATGTTTCTTGAAATTTGTAAATTGCTAACAGTTCTACAACAGGAAACTGCATTTGATGCAATTCTCTAAGTTATAGGTGAGAACAGCAGAGACCCCAAACCACCGAGACCTCTCCCAATGTACAGAATTGTGGATATTATCTAAAATTTTGCTTTGTGACCAAGACAAAGGGAAAAGGAGTGGGGAGGAAGGAGGAAGGATATACCAGGTGGTCTCCAAGTTGCCAATTTCCAGTCCTCCATGTTTCCAATTCCCAGTCTTAAGAAGGAGTGGACATTTTCCATTTATCCCTAACATTAGTTTGATAGAAAAACCAGTACCTTTCATTCACCTCAAGGAAAGAAAGTGCCAGCCAAGGAAGCCTGATAATAGGAAACATCAGTTTGGGAGAAAAGTCACACAAGTAACAGAAAGAACTCTCCAAGACCAGAAACTTATAGCTAACACACACACACACACACACACACACACACACACACACCATTTGGGGAGTGGACATTAGGACATTAAGAAGAGTGGGGAGAGAAACTTAGCAGAGTTCCTAACATTTAGACGAGTATAGAAGGAAAAAAGTAATTATTGGGAAGATGAAACAACTCAAATTTGAGCAGAAGGGCTAAAAATATGAGCTGCAAATATGGGAGTCATTCAGGAATCTCTAGAAGATAAAAATATGGAGCCTGAATTTGTACTTTTTTTAAATAAAGTCAAAGGACTGAACATTTTCTTTTGAATTCTCAGCCCAGAATTCCTCTTTAGTAATTTGGTAAGAACACATTCGGGTTCTATTTCTATTGTCTATGATCCCATGTTCAACCACCCACTCTTGGTTGTGTGTTCAACATTCTGACTTAGAACCTGTAAGCAGAATTATTGAATGTCAGGCCCAAACAAGGAAAGTTTCAGCTTGGGTTTAATAACTCCCTGGTCAATCTCTCTCATTCATCTGGATGTGCAAATGTTTCAAAGCTGTAAAAAGTGTGTCTAGATAGGCAACGAACATAACTTTTTTAACATCAAAGATATCCCCTGCCAATAATAACAATGACATACTCATAACAGTTAAAAGTCCCTTTAGCAGTCCAATTTTGGTGAGGGACAAAAGGGAAGAGAGTCCATACCAAATATTTAATGATGTTAGAAAAGATTCTCACCTTAGACATAAAATGGTTTAAAGAGCAAAATGTGGTCCCTCTCTTGTTGCCATCACTAATGAAAGAAGTTTCTAAAATCGTATATTATTTTGTACAGTTTTGAGCTAAACCACAATGGATTTTTAAGTTATATCCATGGCAATTAGTCATAAGATCACATCTAGTCAATCAGATTAATCACTAATGCAGCATTGGGTAATCTTTTCCTCCAAAAGCAACCCCAGCATTCTGTTGTGTTTCTTCACACTTGGCAAGTAAATGACTCTGGGAGTAATAAACTGTTTTTAAACTATGAAAGAATACCCAAATCCTAGAGTACATAATTAGTTCAGTTTGGTCACTTTTGAGACAGGTGCAAGGATTAGACCCTGTTGGGAAAAATAGCACAGTTGCATCCCAATCTTGACAACGTGTGGGTCATTACACCTATGATCTGTGACAGGCAGCACCTGCTTGGGTGGGATCAGTTGAAAACTTGCCTGGAAAAATTTCCCACAAAGAGTTAAAACATGTGTCTATCAAGCAGCATTAATAAACTATACTTTTTACTTAGAGTCCTGACATTTTAAAGATGCTTAAGGAAAGTCAATGTAACGAGTGACCGGCTCCTTCAGGAAAAATGATGTCCTATATCTTAAAGCACTTGAGTTTCTCTGACACCTAAAATATGTATTTACCTCATCCCACGGCTACAAAAAAAAAACAAAAAAAAACCCCAAAAAACCAAAATCAGCAGGGAAAACCATTCCACTGACGATTGGGCCTCCCCCAGCTCCCCGCCATGTGACCAGCTTTCAGCAGAGGGCAATGTTTCAGGCCTGCGCCAGGAAATGATAGACTGCAGAAGTCCCTGAGGAGCTCAGCATATTAAACCTGGGAAACGGCTCATGACAAATACATTGAGTTGTTAGTTGACTATCCTTTCATATTTCAATCCCACCTTCCAATGAAGCATCCTGTTTCTAGTCCTGATATCAAATTTCAAGTGTAAAGAAGATTTTGCATTTATCGCTTTCACTTTTTCATACATGTGTCTAATTCTCTGGTAGGCACACACCGAAGAGTGAAATGGCAACGAGCCAGAGGAATGTCTTCACTTTTACTTTTTTCCCTTTTCTTTCATTTTCACATCCAGATCATTTCAGGGCTCTTTAATAGCAAGTAGTACGTGTTCTTTTTTGTTGTGTTGTTTTTTTCCCAACTGAGCAGTCAAAAAGTTTAGATGACTTACTGTCTTAAAGTTTGGGTTATTTGTTTAGCCAGGAGGTGTCTTTACAGAACTTCGCATATATATAGTACCTTCATTGGCTTAAGGGTCGCAATGTTACACCTCGGTCTCTGGAGAAAGAAAAATCCATTTCCTGGCCTTAGTTGAATACAGGATCACAAACAGGGCACAAAAATCATAGCAGGAAGCATCCAATATACCTACATGCCAGAGCTTAAAAGAAGCCAGTAGACGCCTAAGAAAATAAGTTTAGCCTTGCTCATCTGTAGCATTCTGATCTTCTACAGGTATTCAGGGTTGAGAAGAGAGGAAATACTGGATGTAATAGTTACAGGTCAACACCTGTCCAGAGAAAGAAGAGAAAAGCCTGAGACAGGAATAACAAAGCAGCATATACGAACAGGGTGTTAAATCAATTGTGGAGGAGTAGTGGGTCAGTTTTCATTTTTAGTTTATTTCACAGGGCTAACTGAACAGATGCATGAATATCACTGTGGCAAACAAAGTTTAAATCCAAAATTACATGTCACAGGTACCAAATTATACTATTGATCTCCTAATGTAAAGGACTGGAATGATGTCAGATTTTGTCTCAATAGTTCTGAGCTGGGAATAGCAAAGAAGTTGCACTTGTACTCCTGTCTGTTAAAATCCTTATTTAGCCCATTTCCATGGAAACTGAAATCAGCTCGCTCGCTCTCTCTCTCTCTCACGTTCACACACACACATACACAGAGGACAAAAAGTGTACAGAGTTTGGCGTGTGCACATGTATGCGTGCACGTGTGCACGTGTCTGTGTGTGCGTGTGTAACCATCCACAGGATAATTTCTGTGGGGACACTCTCTCATCAGTGGTAACTCTCCCACAAATGGAAGAAAGGCCAGGCTGACTTCCTTTTTCAGAAGCCAATTGGTAATGTGGATAAAAATCCCCGGTCAGAAAAATAAGCACATCACACCAGGCCTTTGTTACCAATTCCTTGGAGAATTCCATTTCAGAAGTGCATGTTCATTTAATCTAGTTAACTAACTTGAAATATTTTATGGTGGAAAGTCATCCACAAGAACTAAATTTAATCCCTTGGACTTGTGCCCACTTTGCTTTACACTCAAGCATCGACATTTCCCTAAATAGCCCAGAAAAGTAAGGGCCAAGGGAAAAGAGAAATGAATGAGCTCATTTGAATATTTCAACATATACTTGGTTAAGTTTCCATCCTAATGGCAAAATAATATGGGCACATTCCCGATTTATGGAGACATTTAGTCAATTATTGCATCGTTGTCCACATCTCCCTTGAAGTTAGACCAACATTCAAATTGTCTATAAAAGGGCACTGCTAAAACCCAGAGTAGGTTTGGAAAAAGAATGAGTACTGCCCCCCTCCTTATTTCTTGAATGATGTCATCGGGCAACCAGGATTATCTTCTATACATGGACAATTTGTGATGGGGGAAATATTTTACTTGCTATTTTTGTTCCTTTTTTCTGTAAGAAAAGAGAAAATGGGATATCTTTTAAAAGAATTTCATCTTAAAACGGATTGTAGATGATGATTTTGAATCTTAATTTAGACTCTCTTACCATTCCCTTCAGCAATCTTGGGGAGTTTTACAACCCATGAAAGATCTGGCTTTTGCCAGAATCCAAAACAGAATGAAGAGCTGTACAGTTCCGCTGGCAAAGATCAACAGGGCAACAGGACAAAACTCATGTTTGCTCTCAAACATGAGATTTTTGTTTTAAACCTCACTGCAGCGTGTTCTCATCCGTGCTTCACGCTTGGACAGGTGGGCTTACACAGGAATGAGGGTGCATACAGTCTGTATTCGAAACCTGGGGGTGGGCAATGACGTTCTCAAATGGAAAAGTCATTTCTTAGCATCAAAAAAATAATCAGGAATGAAGAGCAAGGGGTGGAAAACCCAAAAGCTCTTAGGACCAGGGCAGGGCGTGAGAGGCCAGGTTCTCCTCCTCAGGTGTAAGTGCTCACCTTCCCAAGGGTGTCACGCGGACAAGGCGTTTCATCATCGACATGAAAATCTGCATTTCTGTGGAGAGCATCACTTATTCATGAGAATATAAACAACAGAAAATCCCTCGAGTCACTGACTTAAGTCACCAAATTGAAAACATCCGTTGAGGAGAGGGAGCCCTAAAAGTGTGTAATAAATACTCATCACAACAGCTTGAACAGGAATCCAGATATTGAATCTATAAGAATGGCGAGTCCCATGAACAGGAGGCCGTCAAACAAAAGATCCCATCCTGCCTGTATTTATATGAATTCACAAATGTAATGCTATTAGCAAAAGGCCCACTTAAGTTTTCACTTCAGTTGACCTTGTATGGTAGAAAATGATTTGAAAAACACCCCCAAACCCTGGAAGTAGTACTGAATGTTGTCAGGCTGCAGCAATTGAACTTCCATGGTTAAAAAGTAAATTTTAGAATCAGTGCTACTGAATAATCTCTATAAGTATATATACTGAGTCCAACGCTGAAACTTGAAATAACTATAGTTAGGGTATTCTGAGATTTGTATCCCTGCATGCCTTTTACGAATGTGAAAAAGAAAATCCTCTTCATCCTTCATAC
Organism: Panthera tigris; assembly: GCF_018350195.1. NCBI lineage: Eukaryota > Metazoa > Chordata > Mammalia > Carnivora > Felidae > Panthera > Panthera tigris. The sequence continues at coordinate 19,445,778 of NC_056677.1, forward strand.
TTTTACTGTTTTAGAGGTTTCCAAAAATATCCCGAGACTTCAGCCACTGTGGCTCAGAAGCTCTCCAAACAAACTTTTGCAAGTGTAAGCAGGCAGGTGTTCCACAAAAGGGTGGCTGATACAGCTTCCAGATGAATTGTATCTTAAGAGGTACAGAATTATGTTCCAACATCTAAAGGACACAATTACAAGCTGAAATACTGTGACACATTGTGTAATGTCATATTCAGCGTTTAGTAAGCATACACTTTTTGTCATTTTGTATCTATTTTATACAGAATTAAAAATAAAGCCCACCACTAAAAACAAATATATATGTGTCCCTGCTGCATTGCTTTTATGATGGTAAAAAGAAAACACAACGAGCACCACTGCAAAATGTTTGGCCATCACACAGCATTAAAAATAAAGTTAGATGCCAAGCTGAACATTTATTAGTTTGTGATCTGCCAACCAAGAATCTTCTTGCTCCAGGGGCGCCTGGGTGGTTCAGTCAGTTAAGCGACCGACTTTGGCTCAGGTCACGTTCTCACAGTTTGTGGGTTCGAGCCCCGCATCGGACTCTGTGCTGACAGCTCAGAGCCTGGAGCCTGCTTCGGGTTCTGGGTCTCCTTCTCTCTCTGTTCCTCCCCTGCTCATGCTCTGTCTCTGTCTGTCTGTCTCTCTCAAAAATAAAGATTTTAAAAATTTTTGTTTTTACAAAAGAATCTTCTTGTTCCAGTGTTAGAACTCAAGTATTTTTCAGAATGTGGTTCATAAGTGCCTTTCAGTTTGGTACTGGCATAAAAATGAGGGTGATGAATATCTTAGATTGGGTCTCCCCCAGAATCAGACCCAGAGACAAGGATTATATGTATAAGCAGTTTATTGAGGAGGTGATCCCAAGAGCACCCTCAGGGGAGAGCAAAAGTGAACATGGACAGGAAGGAAGACAATAGGGGGTGTGTTAATAAACAGGTTACCTCTGGACAACCAGGGCCCGATCCCACAGGAGACTCCTGGGAGATGATGGTGGGAAATGCATCCGAGTTGGTCCACATGAGGAATGAGGAATCTGGGATTTTTAACTTCCAACGGCCATCACACAATGGCCAAGGGCTTCTCATGGGGCATTAATTTGCTAGCCCCTCCGGCCTGTCCCATCTGTGACCTGAAGGGCAGCCTTCAGGGAGAGAACTGCAGGTGTTCTGTAGATGTTGCTGCCATATGCTAAAATGGTGAGTGCCAAAGGATGTGGACAGAGCACCAGCAGTGTCTGCCGCAATTAGGAATAGTCTTCAAGATACGTACAGACAACGAACAGAATCTTGTTTAATTCTCTGAGAGATCAAAGGTGTAGGGGCTTCAGGGCCATAAGCCAAGACTGAAGGTAATTAAGGTTAAGGTCCTAGTAGAGTAACACCACCAGCAGAAAACTAAAACTGATTAAGGATACAGAATAACTAAGGCTATAGTTGTGGTCAGCACAGATAAAGATGATGGCCCATCCGGTGCTCTGGAAGCTCGGTCATTCTGAGGTATGAATAGGATTAAGAGACTGAATGAGTTTGGTGAGCTCTTTATAGATTTTGGATACTAGCCCTTTGTCCGATATGTCATTTGCAAATATCTTTTCCCATTGGTTTCACTCTTATGTGGATCCTGAGAAACTTGACAGAAACCCATGGGGGAGGGGAAGGAAAAAAAAAAAAAGAGGTTAGAGTGGGAGAGAGCCAAAGCATAAGAGACTCTTAAAAACTGAGAACAAACTGAGGGTTGATGGGGGGTGGGAGGGAGGGGAGGGTGGGTGATGGGTATTGAGGAGGGCACCTGTTGGGATGAGCACTGGGTGTTGTATGGAAACCAATTTGACAATAAATTTCATATTTTGAAAAAAAAAAAAAGAGACTGAATGATTCGAGAAAAAGCATGTCGAGGTCTAGCGTTAGAACCAAAAAAGTTCCAATTCTAGGAATTGTATCCAGTGGTGTGCTTATAAACTTTAACAACTGGCTTTCCGGGGAAGAGGAGACATAGCCAATTCCAAAGCCATTCACAGTTTAATGAGTGGCTCACAAAATTCCTAAAACTTTAACAATCATCTCTCACAGGCCGGCATGGGCTGGCCCTAACACACCACTGCCAGCCGCTCTCCTCCCAATATCCAGCCTCTTTTTTGAGGTTTGAAGGGCTAATGGCCAACTATTCAAATATATCCAGTGCCTGATGTCAGAGGGTATGCCTGTAATGACCAGTACCTGGATGGGTGGATGATACTACTGATTTAGGTCTTGGGGATACTCAGTAGAGGCTGTGGCCTCTTCACACCCTCTGATTCTCTCCTTCATCGTATCTTTCCTGGAACCTTTGAAGCCCTTTGTGTCTGGACTTGAGCTTCTGACAGAAGTGCTTCTGGGTCAGACTTTGTCAGTCCTTCACTCCCACTTGCACACTGGCAGACATCTATAATGTGTCTACTCCATTCCATGTCTCTTCCGATAGCTTATGCCCTAAGAGTCATGTCACGTACATACAAGTAAAATCAAACTATACTCATATCCAAAAGCAGAAGAACCTGGAGCTGTCATGAGTACTTAAATTAATGAACATTTATTGCACCAAAGCCCTGTGTTCAATGGATATTGCAGTTAATGTAGACTTTGTCCGCCCTAACCATGAACAAAAAGTTACACATGTGAGGCGCCTGGATGGCTCAGTCAGTTAAGCGTCTGACTTTGGCTCAGGTCATGATACCATGGTTTGTGAGTTCGAGCCCCGCGTCAGGCTCTATGCTGACAGCTCAGAGACTGGAGCCTGCTTTGAAAACTGTGTGTCCCTCTCTCTCCACCCCTCCCTTGCTCTTTCTCTCTCAAAACTAAACATTAAAAAAAATGTTTTAAGTTACACATGCAATTCAATAGAGGAGCATGTGCAGTTCATACAACATCTAGCTTCCTTCCCACCCAGAGTTCATGGACCCCTTTCTCACTCCATCACATCCTAATAGAGGTCACTGTCAACCATAGCTATAAGAAGCCACTCCTTTTTCTGCAAGAAATGGCTCCAATTGCTGCACACCACCAACTGGCATTCACCATAACATTCATATTTTTTAAATAATTATTGTCTTCCAAGTGACTTATATCATCTAAACCCTGTGTGTCTTTCACTATTCAGCCCTACATTTTTATAAACTCCCCGACAGTCCACAAGTTCTACTCTGGATTCATGCTGAATTGTGGCCCAATTTCTTGGTTGTTTCTTCTGTGTTCAAAAAAGAAATACAGATCTATTTTCAAAGTAAATATTCCCCTTTCCCTGTCTTCCTCTGGTCTTACATAAGTTCAAAGTTACTAAGAGAGCTCTCATGTACTCTTTAGATTTCTTTGCACCTCGGTAAACTCTCCCTATACCTCTTTGCTGCTAAGGTGGCAAACTGGAGTTGCATTCTTTCGTTACCATGTTTTAAGGCCAAAAAATCTCTTAATTATGTCTAGTGGAGTATTAGGGAATAAAAGAGTACGCCGTTCTGATTATTTGCACCTGGCTGCTCTGCATGTGCCAGTGTTCAGAAGGCATCTAAAGGAAGGCCTGGAAAGGAAAGAACTAACCAGAAGCTCACATTTCTTTATCTTCCTAGGGCTTCTTTTCAGGGTAGCTGCCCCTAAGCTCTGATCAAGGCTATGATTTTAAATTTTTTTTTTAACATTTATTTATTTTTGAGACAGAGAGAGACACAGCATGAACGGGGGAGGGTCAGAGAGAGGGAGACACAGAATCTGAAACAGGCTCCAGGCTCTGAGCCATCAGCACAGAGCCTGACGCGGGGCTTGAACTCACGAACCGCGAGATCATGACCTGAGCCGAAGTCGGACGCTTAACCGACTGAGCCACCCAGGCGCTCCAAGGCTATGATTTTAAACTCCCTTGTATACTTTTCTGCTCTTATCTGATGCCTAGCAGCAGAAAATAGCAATGTGAGTAACAAAAACTTTTCAACAGAGTTCCAATATTTCCTCAAGAGGTATTCAAATGGAAGCATTTCTTCACTATTCTCTGGCACATTTTCCTTTGGAGAAATTGTGATCTACAAAATATTTCATTTTCTACCACATCTTTCCCATCCTTTTGTCCACAGCAGCCAGATGGTATTTCTTATTAGGGGATGAAAAAAATGAGACAAGAATAACTGGCCACTGACCAATTAGGAATACTGCCTGATACATGTTTTTCCAAGTACTTACTCTTGGTTCCAGGTAGCAAGAATGTGTCAGCTTTAACATTCCCCAGCATCTTAAGTCTCAAGGCAACATTTCTAAAACCCTCAGCTTCATCTCAAAACCAAACTGAGCTCCAGGGACAGTGACAGGAGGCTGTCACTTAGGAATCACCACTGGATTACAGACCTGAATAGGCAAGGTACTAGGAGATGTGGGGTGGGAGTGGGAAGAGGAAGAATGGAGAGCCTAATCTGTATTTAAATAAACTTCATTTCCTTAATACACTACTTTTTATAGTATTTCTTCATATCAGATGCTTGGCTGTTTGGAGCTGTCATTTCTAGCTCCCTAGTCAATGCTAGAAGCATACTTTAAAAAAATACACAGTATTATAAAAAGACACCTAAATGGATTTTTCTTTGAAAGCCTACTGATTTGCATTATCATTCAAGAAAATTTTTTCTTAATTTCCAATTAATTTTTGATTAACTTACTCTTGAGTTTAAATTGTTCTGCCCACCAGGTTTTCAAGGAATAATTGCCAAATTCCTTAATGAACTAAGGAAACTGCTATATCAAAGAACCTCTTGGTTAAATGGAATCAACCTATCTCACCATAAAAGAGGGGTTCTATGGAGTAAGGTTATTTCCCCCAACTGACCAGGAGACTGATTGATTGAGGACTGATTAAATAAAGAAATAAAGAAAACACTTTGTTGATCTTATTACAAATTTTATATACTTAACTGTTCCATGTGAAAAATGGCATCTCTGGCAAAGTGGTCCTCTGTTAGAAATGAACTTGATTATCAATCAGCTGTTGCACACAAAGCATAATTTTCTACTACTGTTAATTAAAACTTCCTCTTAAACTCCTTGCATCCACTCACCCATCAAATATTCCAACCTCCTACAACAGAGTCACCTAAATTTCCCTCAAACCACCCACCAAGGAAAACACAGAGGATACTCACAATCTATGTCACAGGTGGTGAAATGCAGTGGGAAACTGGGTGGAATTTAAATATTTCTCCTGCCCACACTGGCCTCTCACTACTAAGATAATAAGTTGCTGCAGATGATGAAAAGTGAGAAACAATTCTCTAAAATCAGAGATTTTGTTATCTCATGGGAAAGGATGTTTGTAAATTTTTGCCACTGCTGGAAAATGCAATATTTGGGTCATTTAATTGCAATAATGTTAGAGCTTTCACATCTGCCATCATTTTTAAAACATTTGCATATAGTTATGAATATAACACAAGAAATCAAAATAAATATTAGGACAAATTAATCATTAACAACTTTATTTAAATTCTGTGTAAATGCTTTCTCTGTTATATTTTGTAAATCATTTCTCTTATACAGAAATATATTTATTAAAAAATTCAAATAATAATGGGATGTTTTGGATACCTATATGATAAAAGTCTTAAAATTACTGCTTACCTCTAACCTGGTGATTCCATAAAATAGATTACAGTCATTGCAGCATTAAACTGGAGGCCTAATGTAGCATCTATTTTTGGAAATAGGTGCTAAGTAGAGTATTTTAAGAGGCAAGTCTACTTAGATCAACTGTTGGCCCTACCTTGTGACAGGCATGAATTTTGATGCGACCCATGGTAAGGACAAGAGGGTGTGAAGGGTAACATGGGACCCTGCTCCCCCTGATAAACACATCTCCGTCACCTTAATGGCAGCACATATGTGCTGTCAGCCTCCTATGGGCCTCAACAGTTGTCATTTGTTTTTGACTGGTGTTACAGAAAGTGAAAGTTCCCTGACACACACTCATTCAGGAATAATGAGTATATAGCACAAGTGACACTGAAAGATGCAGGGGTCAATATAGCTTAGAAAAGAATTAAAGAGGGCAAGAGAGTGACAAAACACTTTGGAGGCAACTGCAGCAAGAATAAAGGCTTAATTTGTGCTTCCTGTCCTTCCTCTGTTCTACAGCACTATCTGTTTTCTGTGTCCTGCAAACGGTCATCACCCATAATCCCAAAGATCCACTCTTCACCAAAAAGCCCAAATGACTCAGGATCTGATGGACTGTGGAAATACGACCTCCTTGTGACACTACTAAATTAACCCAGAAGTGAATGCAGGAGGGGTACACGCTTTCTCAGCAGCATACCACTGGTTTCAGTTCATTGTATATGACAGTCATTGCTCCATTATAGGCAGCTTTGGGAGAAACTTAGCTGTCAGGGGAACCTATGCCTAGAAAGAAAAATAAGATATGCACATTAATTCTAGCATCCAAGGGACTTACTCTTTTTCTGCAGTGTCTTTTACCCACCTCTGAATCCTACCACTCCTACTCTCCTCTGCTAATCTGGAAACATAGTGGAAATTTATCTTAATTTAACCACACCCCTCAAATGCTATTTCCACTCACTGCATTATTAGGACGAATTAGGTTGCAAGTAATTGAAAAGCCAACTCAAAATAGCTCAAACAATAAAAGACTTATGTAATTTGAAAGCCCGGTGTCAGGGCATGCAGGTTTCAGGGCATGTTTGATTCGGCAGTTCAACAGTGAGACTGAAGTCCTGGATTCTTTCCTTTATGTATCAACATTATTGTCAGGCTGTGTCCCCTACGTGATCTCAAGAGAGCTTTAGTGGCTTCCAGAGCTACATCATCCTCTTTAAGACAGTGAGAGTAGTGTCAAGGGTAGAGTCAGTTTCCCCAAATGCAATTGAAGGAATAGAACCAAAATTCTCAAGGTTGAGGAAAACCTATGCCGAAATGCACTTACTAGGTTACTAGGCTGGAGAAGGAAGATGGAAGAGAAGCAATCGTTCCCTAGAAGGAGAAGCCACCATCCATACTCTGTCCTTCCTCGTTGCTCTCCTCATACCCTAAGCATCAAGGAAGCTCAGACTAGGTGTTCTCTGTTGAGAAAGATAAGAAACACGTGACGGCACGGCACATACACACCTGACTTCAGAAATACTCCTTTACTGTTTAACAAAAGGAGCCACTTTTTAAGGCTGGATGATTTTAGCCAGCAGTGGGCCACAGGCTACACAGCGTTGGCAGAGGCTGTCGCTACAACAGGACTATGACTGACACAACCAGCACACCAGACAATTCTACACACCAGTGCCCTGGGGGAGTATCAGCACACAGGAAGAAGCTGCCCAATAAGATGCGCTGTCAGAGGACTCAAACATATGACAGTTCTATTCCACTGCCAAGGGCAGAAAAGAACACCCTCAAGAGGTAACTCCCCAAATGCACTGCTTGTCTGGGAACCTAATCTATTGTCCACTTCCCTGCCCTCCGCACCTCTTCCTGCTCCTTAGGCCTTACCTCTCAGCATCGAAGAGGAAAAGAGCACCCGTGTCAACAGAGTGGGTGTCATCCTCCTGCTCTTCTGCTCTGTCATTAGGCAAGGCTCATGGCTCTACTGTAGATTTTCATTCCTTGTATTCACTATTCAAGCAAAAAGTGAAGGAGCTACAGGTGTCCTACTTTATCCACCGATGAAGTGACTGAGAAAGAAGCCATACAACCGGAACCGGTCACAGGAATATCTCACAGGCAACAAGGGAGGATCCAGCCCTTCTGTAGTTTCTGCCCTGTCATTTCTCCAGTGCTTGCAATGCAAGCCATGCCTTGCTTCTGAAACACTTCCCTCTGAAAGGAGTTAAGCCAGCCAGTAGTGAATGTCTAAGCCATAATTTCTGCCTGTAACTCTATGCCCTAACACTGTGAAAATTTCTCAGACAGCCTGTCCTGGGGCACGGAGTGGATCACCAACAGTATCTCTCTATGTGGAGGCCAACATGTTACAAGGCCATGAAAGATTACTTCCTTCAGGGGATTTTCTCCCCCGTGTTTTCTTGTCTATGTCACTCCAGATCCTAGCTTTCCTTTCAAGCTTGATAAATGGAGTGGCTCATGGTCAGAATAGTTATTGCTATCAGCAAAATTTAATAGCATTCAGTTAATTTATAGGAAACAATAGGGTCCGTTAAATGCTAAAGTCTGCTTGAATCATTCACCTCTGCAACACAGGTGTGTTTGGCAGCTGATATGTTGTTTTTGTTTTGTCTGCATTATGGCAGGCTTCCCTGACATCACATATTCCACCAAAGGAGCAAAAGCTAATTCAAAATGGATCTGCACCTTGGAAGTCCAGCATGCTGTGTATTTATTTGGTCCCAGTGAGACTTATTTAACATTTCTGGTAGATGAGGAAACATTTTTACATGAAGAACTATAATTTGCAGATTACAACTGAGCATGGATTTAAAGAGAAAACAACAGCACAAGTCATGTTCATGAGTACAATTACTAATACAATCATAAACTACATCGGGCCAATATTGAAGACAGTGATTCTCACACTTACGAAGTTATGGCATCCTTTTGTTTATTTCTAATAGCTCCATATTCTGTGCTAGAGTGGTTTTTTAAAATTATATTTAAAATTATTTTGAGGGTTTTATTTTCTTTAGAATCCCATGACAACCTTCCAGGTCACTGAAAGACAGCTCCAGGATTGTAATAAAATCTGAAGTAAAGAATCAGTGATCCAGGGTTTTAGGAATTAAACAATATACATTTAAACTAAGCCAACATTCTTCAGGTTTCCATAGCTAAAAACAGAGTTTTCCTCTTTTTTAGAGCTTTTTTTTTTCAAGTCATCCTGATTTGGCAAGACTCTGGAAGGTTGGGGCTCTCAAACTTTGGAAGAAGAATCACCTGGAGGGTTTGTTAAAACACAGATGGGTGAGCCTCATCCCCAGAGATTCTGTAGTAGGTGTGGGGTAGAGAGCAAGAATCTACATTTCTTGGGACGCCTGGATGGCTCAGTCGTTTGAACGTATGACTTTGGCTCAGGTCGTGATCTCACGGTTCATGGGTTCAAGCCCCACACATGGCTCTGCGTTGACAGCTAGGAGCCCGGGGCCTGCTTCCAATTCTGTCTCTCCCGCGCTCTCTCTCTCTCTCTCTCTCTCTCTCTCTCTGCCTCTCCCCCACTTGTGTGTACCCAGGCTCTCTGTCTCTCTCTAAAAATAAATAAACTTAAAAACTTTTTAAAAAGAATCTGTATTTCTTGTTTTTAATGTTTATTTATTTTGAGAGAGACAGAGAGAGAGAGAGAGAGAGCACTGAGAAGCAGGGGAGGAGCAGAGAGAGAGAGGGAGGGAGAGAATCCCAAGTAGGCTCCACACTGTCAGTGCAAACCCCAATGCAGGGCTTGATCTCACAAAACCTCAAGATCATGACCTAGGGCAAAGCTGGACATTCAGCTGATTGAGCCACCCAGGCACCCCACAAATCTCCATTTCTAATAAGGTCCCAGTCAATGCTGATGTGGTCAGCCATCAATCACAGACTTTAAAGGATTGTTCACAAACCTGAGATCTACATCATGTGGTACGACAAATCTCTAAACTCTTAACCTTTTTTCATGGGGTATAATAAGGACCAAAACAGCAACCTCGGTATTCAGACTCATTGTTATCATTTTCATGAGAGCTATCAAGATGCATCTAGAGATAATGACCATACCACAATGAAGATGTAAAAATGAAGGCAAAACTAAAACCAAGTTCCATGATGTCACTTAGGTTAATGCCACAGTTCCAGGGAACAGGTGACCAATTGGTTCTGGTCAATTTTGACTACCTACTTTCCTGCCTCCAATTCACAAACACCTATTCTTTAATTTAGGGTAGAAAATTCTGTTGGCTCCTGGGTGGCTCAGTGAGTTGAGCATCTGATTCTTGATTTTGGCCCAGGTCATGATCTCACAGTTCATGAGATCCAGCCACATGGTGGGCTCCGTGCTGACAGCATTGAGCCTGCTTGGGATTCTCTCTCCCTCCCTCCCTCTCTCTCTCTCTCTCTCTCTCTCTCTCTCTCTCTGCCTCTCCCCTGCATGTGTGCACTCACACTCTATCTCTCTCTCTCTTGAAATAAACTTAAAAAAAAATTTGTGGACACAAGAATATTACCTGGGAATGTGGATGGTCCCTAGGAAGAAATAAACAAACCTAGACAATAATGTAAGCAATGTGAATCCAGCTGTTTGCAGAGCAAAAAAATTCAACCAGCTATGTGTTCACTCTCCAAGATACTGAATATACAGGCTGAATAACTTTTTTTCTTTACTCAAGTTCCACTAAATTAACTGACTAGCAGGGGTGAGGAGGTGATGAAGAAAGATGATAAAATAAGCTATAGTTGTTTTTTGCTGACAAGTTAGGGAGGAAGGAAAGAAACATTTCTTAGCACCTCCATGAACCAGCCCTGCATTCATTCCATAAGCAGTTCATCCTAGAAGTTAGTCTATTTATTATTTCCCCCTTTTACTAAAAGGAAATTAAGGGTCAGAAAGCTTAAGCAACATGCCCAGGGTCATTATGCTACTAAATTACAGATTTGGTTTCAACAAAATCATGCCTTTTGTTATACACATACTTGTCCTGCTGACACAGCTTATCTTACTATTAATATAGTTTAACTTTTTTTTTTGTTACTCCTGTCTCAGGCTTTTCTCTTCTTTCTCTGGACAGGTGTTGACCTGTAACTATTACATCCAGTATTTCCTCTCTCCTCAACCCTGAATACCTGTAGAAGATCAGAATGCTACAGATGAGCAAGGCTAAACTTATTTTCTTAGGCGTCTACTGGCTTCTTTTAAGCTCTGGCATGTAGGTATATTGGATGCTTCCTGCTATGATTTTTGTGCCCTGTTTGTGATCCTGTATTCAACTAAGGCCAGGAAACAGATTTTTCTTTCTCCAGAGACCGAGGTGTAACATTGCGACCCTTAAGCCAATGAAGGTACTATATATATGCGAAGTTCTGTAAAGACACCTCCTGGCTAAACAAATAACCCAAACTTTAAGACAGTAAGTCATCTAAACTTTTTGACTGCTCAGTTGGGAAAAAAACAACACAACAAAAAAGAACACGTACTACTTGCTATTAAAGAGCCCTGAAATGATCTGGATGTGAAAATGAAAGAAAAGGGAAAAAAGTAAAAGTGAAGACATTCCTCTGGCTCGTTGCCATTTCACTCTTCGGTGTGTGCCTACCAGAGAATTAGACACATGTATGAAAAAGTGAAAGCGATAAATGCAAAATCTTCTTTACACTTGAAATTTGATATCAGGACTAGAAACAGGATGCTTCATTGGAAGGTGGGATTGAAATATGAAAGGATAGTCAACTAACAACTCAATGTATTTGTCATGAGCCGTTTCCCAGGTTTAATATGCTGAGCTCCTCAGGGACTTCTGCAGTCTATCATTTCCTGGCGCAGGCCTGAAACATTGCCCTCTGCTGAAAGCTGGTCACATGGCGGGGAGCTGGGGGAGGCCCAATCGTCAGTGGAATGGTTTTCCCTGCTGATTTTGGTTTTTTGGGGGTTTTTTTTTGTTTTTTTTTTTTGTAGCCGTGGGATGAGGTAAATACATATTTCAGGTGTCAGAGAAACTCAAGTGCTTCAAGATATAGGACATCATTTTTCCTGAAGGAGCCAGTCTAACATTTACTGAATGTTTTCTGAGCATTGGATATACACTGTCTTTCAATATGCACAAAAACCCTGTAAGCTAGGCATCATTATCATTCTCATTTTACAGATGAAAACACTGACACACTGAGAAATAACTTGCTCAAATTCACACAGCTAATAAGTAGTAGAGCTGGGATTTGATTCTGAGCAGTTAGAATCCAGACCCATGGTCTCGACTACTACTCCACTGCCACAATGGACAACAGAAAAGGCATGCCATGGTAACTATTAAAAATAACCAGCTATTGGGTGGCCTGGGTGGCTCAGTTAAGTGACCAACTCTTGATTCTGGCTCAGGTCATGATCTCATGGTTGTGGGATTGACCCCACATCAGGCTCTGCACTGACAGCACAGAGTCTGCTTGGGATTCTCCCTCTCTCTCTCTTTCAGCTGCCATGTCTTAAAGACACTCAAGCAGCGCAATGAAGAGGCTTACTAACAATAACCAGCATTAACTTACTACCTACTGAAAGGGAGAAGATATTTGCAAAGGATGTATCTGATAAAGGGTTACTATCCAAAATATATAAGGAAGTTATATAACCCAACACCCTAAAACCAAATAATCTGATTAAAAAATGGAGAGAAGACATGAAGACATTTTTCCAAAGAAGACATACTGATGGCCAACAGACACATGAAAAGATGCCCAAAATCACTAATCATCAAAGGAAACGAAAATCAAAACCACAATGAGATATCATCTCACACCTGTCAAAATCTAAAATAAAAAACACTAGAAATAACAAGTTTTGGCGAAGATGTGGAGAAAAAGGAACCCTCAGAGCACTACTGGTGGAAATGCAAATTGGGGTAGCCATTGTAGAAAACAATATGGAAGTTCCTCAAAAAATTAAAAGTAGAATTATCCTATAATTCATCAATTCCACTACTTGGCATTTATCCAAAGAAAACCAGGGGTACCTGGGTGTCTCAGTCAGTTAAGCATCTGACTTCAACTCAGGTCATGATCTCACGGTTCATGAATTCGAGTTCTGCATCAGGCTGTGTACTGACAGCTCAGAGCCTGGAGCTTGCTTCGGATTCTGTGTCTCCCTCTCTCTCTGCCCTTCCCCCACTTACATTCTGTCTCTCTCTGTCTCTCAAAAAATAAATAATAAAAATTTTAAAGAAAACAAGAACACTAATTTGAAGAGATATAATTACCCTTTTATGATTATTTCAGCATTATTTACAAGAGCAAAGATATGGAAGCAACCTAAGTGTCCACAAATGGATGAATGGGTAAAGAAGACAAGGTATATATAAAAGTGTGTGTGTGTGTGTGTGTGTGTGTGTGTGTGTGTGTATACACACAACAGAACATTACTCAGACATAATTCAAGAATGAAATTTTGCCATTTTCTATAACATGGATGGATCTAGAGGGTATAATGCTAAGCAAAATAAGTCAGTCAGAGAAAGACAAATACCATATGATTTCACTCATCTGTAGAATTTAAGAAACAAAACAGATGAACACATGGGAAAGGAGGAAAAGACAAGAGAGGGAAACAAACCATTGAGAGACTCTTAAAGATAGAGAACAAACAGGGTTGATGGAGGGAGGTGGGTGGCAGATGGGCGACATGGGTGAGGGCACTTGTTATGATGAGCACTGGGTGTTCTATGTAAGTGATGAATCACTGAATTCTACTCCTAAAGCCAATGCTGCATTGTATGTTGGATAACTGGAATTTAAATAAAAATTTGAAAAGAAAAAAGAAGAAGATATACAAATGGCAAATGAGCACATAAAAAGATGTGCAACATTATTATTTATGAGGGAACTACAAATCAACACTACAGTGAGATATCACTTTATGCCAAGTAGGATGACTATAATCAAAAAGACAGATAATAACACGTGCTAGCCTGGAAATGGAGAAATCAGAACCCCCATGCACTGCTGGTGAGAAAACAAAATGGTGCAGCCACTTTGGAAAACAGTCTGTCAGTTCCTTAAAAGTTAACAGTTACAACATGAATGGCAATTCTACTCCAAGGTATATACCTGAAGAGAACTAAAAATAATGTCCACACAAAAACATTATTTATAATAGCCATAAAGTATAAATAACTGAAATATCTAATAATAGATGAACAGAGAAATAAATTTGGTATATCCATACAATGGAATATTATTCAGCCCTGAAAAATAATGAAGTACTTACTGATGCATGCTACATCATAGATGAAACTTGAAAACAATATTCTACGTGAAGGAAGCCAGATTAAAAAAGGCCACATATTGTACAAATTTCATTTCTATGAAATGTCTAGAATAGGGAAATTCATATAGGTAGAAAGTAGATTAGTGGCTGTCAGAGGCTGGTAATGAATATGGGGTTTCTTGGGGGCATGATGGAAATATTCTAAAATTACACAGTGTTAATGAATGTGCAACTCTGCAACTATGCTAAAAGTCAGTGAAGTGTGTACTTTATTTTTTAAGTTTTTATCTGAGTTCCAGTTAGTTAACATACAGTGCAAAATTGGTTTCAGATAACTAACTGTACACCTTAAAAAGTCAAATTTTCAAATGTGGGAATTATATCTCAAAGCTGTCATTTAAAATAAAAAAAAGAAACACAACAAATGAATAAAGAAAAAAAAAGAGACAACAACAACAAAAAAACCAGACTCTTAACTATAAAGAACAAACTGATGGTTGCCAGACTGGGGGGAGGGGATGGGTGAAATAGGTAAAGGGGAGTGATAGTGCCCTTATGAGGAGCACTGAGTAATGTACAAAATTGTTGAATCATTATACCATATACCTGCAACTAATATAACACTGTGTGCTGATTATACTTGAACTTAAATCAATTAAAAATAACCAGCACAATTTTGCCAGGCAAGTGAGTGAGCTACCTTGTAAGGGCAATATCCAACACTGTTCAGATCTTCAGATGACTGTAGCCCAGGCCAATATATTGGCTTCAACTTCAAGACAGAGCCTAAGTCAGAACCACCCAGCTAAATTGCTGCTATATTTCTGGCCCACAGAAACTAGATCTAACAATAAATGTGTACTGGTTTAAGCCACTAAGTTTTGGAAATTTTTGTTATTGCAGCAGTAGATAATGAACACAGGTATGTTATCATTTTTTCACAAACATTTTAATAACTGTGCCTTATATAAGTTTTACATGTGCATGTAAGCATACATATCTATCTGGACAAAAAGTTATCTATTTTAACTGGTGTGATAGCACGAAAAAGTTAAAGTCTCAGTTTTTTCCTAATACTTTTTGTTTCTTCTTTAAATCAAAACACTGAAAAGGTACTTTACTAGCTATTACAAAATGCTGGCTTAGTCTCTCTCCTCACATGCTACACTTGGAATGGAAAGAAAATTGCAGTCTTCTTATCGGTAAGGAGGAAAAATTAAAACCAAACAAGAAATAATTTCTTAAAATATTTCTTTTCTGCTATGATCAGAGAAATTATCTATTCTATTCTCTTTTAAGAGCTGAGGATATATGGCTTTCTGATAATTGCATTGTAATTTTGACTCACTCAATTTATTCTAAAGAATAAAAAGTACGATCCACGCGTATACGTTACTTCTGGAATTGCTGCAGAAATATATCTGCCATACAAACTACTGGAATAAAACACTATTCTGTCACACAATCATTAAATATCTTTGAACACTTATTTATATGATAAGCATAGGGTACAGCTGGGAACGTGGCAGACACATTGCTGCTTACAACCCAGCATGGTATGCAAACAAATAAACAGGTTTTTAAAATACAAAGTGTTGAGTATTATAATATGGATGAAATAGGATTCTATGAAAACAGAGGATGAACGTTACCCAGGCATGGCAATAAGGTACGGCTTTCTAGGTGAAATGACTTTTAAACTAAATGCAGTGATATGTTGGTAAAATAGCTTTCCAGGAAACAAACAAAACAAAACCCTAATCTGTAGTGTTTGCCAATTTTCATAGTGTAAGTACTCCCACCATAGCCAATTTTTTTATGTTATTTAATTTTGAGAGAGAGAGAGAGAGAGAGAGAGAGAGAAGAAGAAGAAGAAGAAGACGACGACGATGACGACAAAGAGAGACAGAGACACAGAGAGAAGGAGGCAGAGAGAGAGAGAGAGAGAGAGACAGAATCTAAAGCAGGCTCCAGGCTCTAAGCTGTCAGCACAGAGCCCGATGCAGGGTTCAAACCCATGAACTGCGAGATCATGACCTGAGCCAAAGGAGGCCTAACTGACTGAGCCACCCAAGTGCCCCAACCATGGCCAATTTTAAGGTACTAATGTGACGATACTGATCATGGAGTTCGGAAGAGAGGTAAAGAATCACCTCTCACAAACTGGTACAAGCCAGCTCCAGCCTACCACTAGACATGCCTCATGAATCGCCTTATCCTCTCTTCCTTATCCCTCCACCAAAGGCTGTGTTTAGGCCTATATCATGCCTCATCTAGATTACTCAAATAAGTCCTAATTGGCCAGCCATGGCCGATTCCTGGCTCTTCTCCTAATATCCTCCCAGCTACATTCCCATCATGCCTCTTCTGTGCATAAAACTTTGAGTGACTCACTATCTCAGTCTGTTTGGCTATAACAAAATGCCATAGACAGGGTGGCTTATAAACAACAGAAATTTATTTTTCACAGTCCTGGAGACTAGGAGTCTGAGATCAGAGTGCCAGCATGCTTAGGTTCTAGCAAAGGCCCTGTTCCAATGTGCTGACTTCTCACTGTCTCCTCAAGCTGTGGAAAGGGGCGAGGGATCTCTCTTGGGTCTCTTTTATAAAGGAACTAATCCCATTCATAACAGTTCTGCCCTCATGACCTAATCACCTCCCATTGATTCCCACCTCCTTCTACCACCACTTTGGGCATTAAGTTTTAAACATAGGAATTTTGGAAGGGACACAAACTTTGAGACCATAGCATGAACCAAAACTTCTCAGCATAATGTGTAAGACTCTTCATGGTCAGGCCTTGCCTGCCTGTTGAACCTCAACTCCTACCACTTCCTGCTATGCCTACAATGTCCTAACCATCATGAATAGTCATCACTGACCTGTAAGTCCCAGAACACACCATGTACTCTTCCCTACTCCCTCCAGGATAATAGTATAAACAACTATTCATTGAGTGCTAACTACATGTCAGGGAAGGTGCTAAGCACTAGGAACACAAATATAAATAAGACACAATTCCTGAACTCAGCAACAGTGGGGTAGGCAGATGTAAAAGCCTTATTATAATCATTTGAGATGAACACACTACCTACAGGGATGAATACAACACATAATCAGAAACAATAAATACTAATCAAACCCTATAATAGAGCCTGGAATGTGGTACATGCTAAATAAGTATTTGTTAAATACATGAATTAGTGACACAATGCCAGATTAGGGTTACCATGTGAGTAATTGTAGTACATACAAGAATTATTATCAGTGTTCAGAGAAGGGAGAGCTTACTGCTTATTGTAGAAAAGACCAAAAACATATTGCTATAATTATAAAGAAATAAGTCCTAAAAGACATCTCTAAAGGTATACTGAGCCCCTAGGCCTTCCAAGTTTTGTAGATTTTTGCCATGAGCTATGGTTTCCAATGATTTCCAATGCTGGCTGACCATGAGAATCACCGAAGGAACATATAAAAGGAAATAGATTTGGCAACCCAAATAGATCTCCTAGAGGTACTTCCCAGGCATTTTTATTTATAAAAATGTTCCCAAAGTTCTGATATACAGCTCTGATTTAGAACCACTGCACAGACCTTGTATCTGCAAGCAAAAGCAAAACTGTGATTATTTATTGAGAAGAGAAGGGAAGGACAGAGGGACTTGGCAAAGCCAACCTTTCAGTGACCTCCTTTCTCTAATGGCAGCTATTCACAGATCTTCCCTGCAGCTAACGTGCTAAAGGCCTCTGCCCATTGTTTTGGGTAAGAACTTCTATCATTACAGCTGCTTTAAATTGAAGGGGATCGCATTGAATGTGTAGATTGCTTGGGTAGTATTGACATTTTAACAATATTTACTCTTCTAACCCATGAGCATGGAATGTTTTTCCATTTCTTTATATCTTCTTCAATTTCCTTCATAAGCTTTCTATAGTTTTCAGCATACAGGTCTTTTACATCTTTGGTTAGCTTTATTCCTAGGTATTTTATGTTCTTGGTGCAACTGTAAATGGGATCAGTTTTTCTGATAGCACTACTAGGAATTTACAGAAAGGATACCCGAGTGCTGATTCACAGGGGCACGTGTACCCCAAAGTTTACAGCAGCGCTTTCAACAATGGCCAAATTATGGAAAGAGCCTAAATGTCCATCAAGTGATGAATGGATAAAGAAGATGGGTTTGTATATACATTGGAATACTATTTGGAAATGAGAAAGAATGAAATCATGCCATTTGTTGCAACATGGTTGGAACTGGAAGGTACTATGCTGAGTGAAATAAGTCAGTCAGAGAAAGACAGATATATGTTTTCACTCATATGTGGATCTTGAGAAACTTAGCAGAAGACCAGAGAGGGAGGGAGGCAAACCATAAGAGACTCTAAAATACAGAGAACAAACTGAGGGTTCATTGGTGGGGGGTAGGAGAGAGGGGAAAATGGGAGATGGGCCTTGAGGGGGGCACTTGTTGGGATGAGCACTGGGTGTTGTATGTGGGTGATGAACCACAGGAATCTACCCCAAAAACCAAGAACACACTTTACACACTGTATGTTAGCCATGTTGATTATAAATTATATTTTAAAATAATAATAAAAAATAAAAATAAAGTTACATACATACATACATACATACATACATACATACATAAATTGAAGTTGGTGTGGGTCATTAATTTTGGTCCCCTGAATATGCAAAACAAAATAGGTCCAGAGGTCCTTGAGAGAAAAGTATCAAGTATCTGTCCTTGTTATAATGCTACTGTTTAACAAGCTGGAAAAATGGGGGGAGGGGGCTAGTAAGGAAGAAGTAATTAAATTACACCCCTCTCAAAAAAGGCCACTGTCGAGTGTGTATAGGACACTCCAATCTGATCTGGAGAAAGCTATGAGTGTCTTTCAAAAGGACTAAAAATGAGACAGCTTTTTTTTTTTTTTTTAATCTTCCCCATTTTTACTCTCTGTGAAGACTCTTAAGGCCAAGGATTTCTTGTCTACCTTAGTTATTTGTGGTAATTAAAACAAATGCCAAGGGATCAGAGAAGAATGTGTAAAATTCTGGTACTTCATGGAAAACAGTTACCCTTAATTTTCAATTGTATTCAGAGTGGAAACGTTCAGTGTCTTTTCATAGTTCAAAGTAATACAAACTCACTTTGAAAAAATTAAACAACACCAAGTATTTTTTAACAAATGAAAGCAAAGCCCCACCCACTTCCATGACAATCCTCTCTGCTATCTATACAGCATTTGTATTACTAACTTTAATATGCATGTAAACTAAATGTGCTGGCTCCATACATACCATTGTGTAGCCTTTTTTAAAAAGTATTTCGGGGCACCTGGGTAGCTCAGTTGGTTAAGTGTCCAACTTTGGCTCAGGTCATGATCTCACAATCCTTGAGTTCGAGCCCCCCATTGGGTTCTGTGCTGCCAGCTCAGAGCCTGGGGTCTGCTTCAGATTCTGTGTCTCCCTCTCTCTCTCTCTACTCCTGCCCAACTTGCACTCTCTCTCTCTCTCTCTCTCTCAAAAATAAATAAACATTTAAAAAATTTTAGTAAAAGTACTTAGATTGTGGTAGGAGGCCCATATAAATGCTTATAAATAATAGCCTGACCTTTTGTTTTAAGTTTTTATTTGAAATCCACTTAGTTAACATACAGTGTAATATTAGTTTCAGGTATACATTTTAGTGATTCAACATTTACATACAACTATTTTTGATCCTTTATTTTTAAACAAAAATTGCATATACTTAAGGTATACGATGTCATAATTTGATATACATATACATAGTGAAATGATTACTACTGTCAAGCTAATTCATATATAATCTCCTCATGTTGTTAACCTTTTCTTGTGTGTATGAGCGCACCTGAAACCTTCTCTCTCAGCCAATCTCTAGTCTCCAATACACTATTATCAATTATAGTCCTCATGCCATACATCAGGTCTCTAGACTCAGTCATCCTATGTAACTGCAAGTTTGTAGTCTTTAACCAACATCTCTCCATTTCCTCCACCTCCACACCCCTGGTGACCACCATTCTACTCTCTAGTTCTATGTATTAGACTGTTTTTAGATGCCACATATCAGTGAGATCATGCAGTGTTTTTCTATCTGTGTCTGGCTGATTTCACTTAGCATGATGTCCTACTGGCTCATCTATGTTGTAAATGGGAGTTAGGGATCTACTTTTTAAAGGCTGAATAATAATCCATTATATGTATATACAACAATCTTTTTATGCACTTACCCACTGTTGGACATTAGTCTGTCCTTTAAAATAAATACCTATTTTTCCTATTGTATGGATGAACTTTTGGGTTCATGCTACATTTGCTTTTCTATACAACACTGAAATAAAACACCCTTCAGATACTGATATAATTATTTCTTTAGACTAATTACCTAGAAGTGAATTCTTGGATTAAAAATGGTAAACACATTTTAATCCAACTTTGCTTTCAAGAAAGGTTAGTCAATTTGGACCGCAGAGGTTAATCAATTTAAACACTGCAGGACATTGCCTATTTCCTTGAATTTTCATGCCCTCTGGCTATTAGTAATCTTTTTCATCCTTGACAGTACGGTAGCTGAAAAAACTACCACCATATTATCATTTTAATTTGTACTTCTCTAATTATTGCAAAATTATGCATCTTCTCTTGTTTCTTGGCCTTTGTATGAATTTCCTCTTTTGAAAATTACCTATTTAAATCTTTTCCCCATTTTTCTACTTAAGTGTTTATCTATTTTTATTAATTTGTAAAATATCCTTACATAATAAGGATATGTTCATAACCCCATGGCATCTTTATTATGTGCTTTTAAAGTCTGCTTTAGTATTGTCACACCAATGATGATAATGACGATGATGATGATTTCTATGGGGTCCAACTGATCCAGTTTTTCTTTAATGTGATAAAACCTTAATGCCAAGCTAAAAGAATCC
Source organism: Panthera tigris (assembly GCF_018350195.1). Classification (NCBI taxonomy): domain Eukaryota; kingdom Metazoa; phylum Chordata; class Mammalia; order Carnivora; family Felidae; genus Panthera; species Panthera tigris. Next base: position 19,466,660 of record NC_056677.1, read on the forward strand.
TTCACCTTCTCCAAAAATTCAAAATGATTTTTCTACTTTTTTTTTAATAATTACAGGACGTTATTTTTCACATTTAAATATTTAATCCTTCTGGAACTTACTTTTGTTAATGATACAAGGAAGAAATCAACACTTTCTTTCCAAATAAATATTCAACTGTCCCCATACTACTTTATGAATTATACTTTTAGTTTCAGATAGGTTCATGTGTTCAGCTACATTCATCTTACGAGTAAGTATTTGACAGCAGCAGATTCAGTCTCAGATACTGCTTTTTTTTTTTCTAGTTTTAAGCTGACATCCTTTGGTTGTGGGAGGCCAGGAGTAAATTTAGTACATCTAAATGAATTCCATAGAGTTCCACTGAATCCCACAGGTAAATGGTCTTATTATATAATCCATTTGTGCCAGGTAATGCTCAGGAGAAAGAACACTGACATAGTCTATTCAATTGCTTTTCAAACTGCTCTGAAAATATACCAGACACATAATACCGAGTAATGTAAAAGAAATTACATTGATACTGGAGGCAACTGCAATGTTGAACTAACTTAAAATCAGACATTCTATCTTTAAGGGAAAAAATCCTAATAATTTCTGTTTCTTACTTTTCTAGAGAAGGCTTCCCATTTTCCAGTATAAGACATTTTCTTTTTTGTCTTTTTTTAATTTTATTTAAACTTTAGTCAACACACAATGGAATATTGGTTTCAGGAGTAGGATTCAGTGATTCATCACTTACTTACAACACCCAGTGTTCATCACACAAGTTGCCCTACTTAATGCCCATCACCCATCTAGCCCATCTCCCACCTGCCTCCCTCCATCAACCCTCAGTTTGTTCTCTCTTGTTAAGAGTCTCTCATGCTTTGTTTCCCTCTCTTCTCTTTTCCCCCCTTCCTATGTGTTCATTTGTTTTGTTTAAATTCCACATGTGAGTGAAATCATACAGTAGTTGTATTTCTCTGACTTATTTGACTTAGTATAATACATTCTACCTCCATCCACATCGTTGCAATGGCAAGATATCATTCTTTTTGATGGCTGAGTAATATGCCATTATAAACAAATATATATGTATATATACACATATATATACATATATATATATAGAGAGAGAGTATGTATTATATACAATATATATTCCATTATAAATACATATATTTACCCCCACACACACACATCCTCTTTATCCATTCATCAGTTGATGGACATTTGGGCTCTCTCCAGAGTTTGGCTATTGTTGATAATGCTGCTATATTCAAATCTGTATTTTTGTATCCTTTTAGTAAATACCTAATAGTGCAATTGTGAATTGTAGGGTACTTCCATTTTTAGTTTTTTGAGGAACCTCCATACTGTTCTCCAGAGTGGCTGCACCCATGCAAGAGGGTTTCCCTTTCCCCACATCCTCGCCAACACCTGTTGTTTCTTGTGTTGTTAATTTTACCCATTTGACAGGTGTGGGGTGGTATCTCAGTGTAGTTTTGATTTGCACTTCCCTGATGATGAGTGAAGCTGAGCATCTTTCCATGTGTCTGTTAACCATCTGGACGTCTTCTTTGGGAAAGTGTCTATTGATGTCTTCTGCCCATTTCTTCACTGGGTTGTTCGTTTTTTGGGTGTTGAGTTTAAGAAGTTCTTTATTGATTTTGGATATTAACCCTTTATCAGATAATGTTGTTTGCAAATATCTTCTCCCATTCTGTTGGCTGCCTTTTATTTTGTGGATTGCTTCCTTCGCTGTGCGGAAGCTTTTTATCTCAGTTGAGGTCCTGGTATCATGTTTGCTTTAGTTTCCCTTACCTTTGGAGACGTATTGAGTAAGAAGTTGCTGAGGACGAGGTCGAAAATGTTGCTGCCTGTGTTCTCTAGGATTTTGATGGTTTCCTGTCTCACATTTGTCTTTCATCCATTTTGAATTTATTTTTGTGTATGGTGTCAATAAGTGGTCCACTTTCATTCTGCATGTCACACTCCAGTTTTCCCAGCACCGTTTGTTGAAGAGACTGTTTTTTCCATTAGATATTCTTTCCTGCTTTGTCAAAGATGAGTTGACCAGATAGTTATGGGTCCATTTCTGGGTTTTCTATTCTCTTCCGTTGATTTATGTGTTTGTTTTTATGCCACTACTATACTGTCTTGATGACTACAGCTTTACAATATAGCTTGCTCCTTGGGAGAAAAAGGGAGTTGGCCCCAGAGTGCATAGCACAGTGTAGGGATCTCCTGGTTTGCACTAGGAAAGAACATTCCCCTTCCTGGAGTACTTTTGGAAGAGGGTATATTGCCTCTCCAAGGACAAAAGACCCTTCAGGCACCAGCTAAAGGCAGGGGACATCAGCAGCAGGAGACAGAGGCGCACAAAGAGGGTAGATAACCTGGTTGCTACCTTTTGCAGGACCACACCATAGATTCTGAGCACCATGAAAGTGTGGGACTGTTTTTCTGGTACAAAGGACATCAGACACAGTGGGGTGAGGCTCTACTCCAGAGAAGGGGGGGTCCCCATGGTGCTGGGTCCTTAAAGATTTCAAGTTTTGAATCCCAGGCGCTCCAAAGGAAAACTACAGGAGAGCTGTGGCGCAGGCACACTGACTGCCCTCACTATTCTGTAAGGGCTTCCTGAACAGCAGGGTTGTGAGATCTGCTGTCCGGGCTCAGAGTGTGGAGTGGCACCATTTTCCTTCTCAACACCAACAGGATAAGACATTTTAAAGCAAGGTTTGTTCAGAACAGGTGTCAAAGGTCAAAAGATACTATAAGAATTTATAAGCACCTATAATGTATTCAGTGGTCAACTAGGGTATTTAGAAAATAATTCCTAAAAATATATAAAAATGAAAATAATCACAGTACTAATTCTTGACCACCATGAAATATTTGTATATGTGAGATATTTATTTGTTTGTTTGTTTGTTTGTTTGTTTATTCCACTGCCTAGATACCAATCTTTTTGAAGTCAATTTATGAACTCAGGCCTATACAGAAAATCTTTCAATGACAAATCATTAATGTGCTTCAGGGAGCTGGTTCCATTAGCTCCTGAATCATATTACATTTTTTTTTACATCTACTAATACAAGTATCATTAGTTTGTTCTCTAAGAACAATGGGCCATAGATCTGTGGGGTTATGTAGAAGAAGTCTGAGGCTTCCAAATTTAAATACTTTCATGTCTCATACATATAGATACTACTATTTTTTCAAATATATGTAAATGATGTTTCATTAATAAAATACATATTCATTTTAAAGCAATTGTGGCATTTTAGTAGTTTGGGGGCTCAAAAATGTGTCTTTTCTAAATAAAAAAAAAAATCAAATAAAAAAGGGGCGCCTGGGTGGCTCAGTCAGTTAAAGCATCCAAATCTTGGTTTCAGCTCAGGTCATGATCTCACAGTTTCGTGGGTTCAAGCCCCGCATCAGGCTAGCACACAGCCTGCTTGGGATTCTCTCTCTCTCTGATCTCTCTGATCTCTCTGCCCCTCCCCCACTCACACTGCCTCTGTATCTCTCAAAATAAATTTAAAAAATTAAATTAAATTAAAATTTTTAATGTTTAAAATTTTTTAATGTTTTTTTAAATTTTTTTATTCTTTTTTTTTTTTTCAATGTTTTTTATTTATTTTTGGGACAGAGAGAGACAGAGCATGAAAGGGGGAGGGGCAGAGAGAGAGGGAGACACAGAATCGGAAACAGGCTCCAGGCTCTGAGCCATCAGCCCAGAGCCCGACGCGGGGCTCGAACTCACGGACCGCGAGATCGTGACCTGGCTGAAGTCGGAGGCTTAACCGACTGCGCCACCCAGGCGCCCCTTAATTTTTTTATTCTTGAGACAGAGACAGAGCATGAACAGGGGAGGGGCAGAGAGAGAGGGAGACACAGAATCTGAAAGAGGATCCAGGCTCTGAGCTGTCAGCACAGAGCTGGACGCCGGGGCTCAAACCCATGAACTGTGAGATCATGACCTGAGCCGAAGTTGGACGCTTAACCAACTGAGCCACGCAGGCGCCCCTAAAAAACTTTTTTTTAAATGTGTCATTTCATGTGTCTGTTGGCCATCTGTATGTCTTCTTTGGAGAAATGTCTGTTCATGTCTTCTGCCAATTTTTTAATTGGATTATTTTTGTGTGAGTGGAGTTTTAAAAGTTCTTTATATATTTTGGATACGAAACCTTTATTGGATATGTCATTTGCAAATATCTTCTCCCATTCAGTAGGCTATCTTTTAGTTTTGCTGATTGTTTCCTTTGCTGTGCAGAAGCTTTTTATTTTGATGTAGTCCCAATAGTTTATTTTTGCTTTTGTTTCTTTTGCCTCAGGAGATATATCTTCACTCATATGTGGAATTTTAGAAACAAAACAAACAAAGAAAAGAAAGTGGCAAACCAAAAAACAGATTCTTAACTATAGAGAACAAACTGATGGCAACCAGAGGGGAGGTAGAGGAGGATGAGGTGAAATAGGTGATGGGAATTAAGAGTACACTTATCTTGGGGCGCCTAGGTGGCTAAGTCAGTTAAGCCTCCAACTTTGGCCCAGGCCATGATCTCATGGTTTGTGTGTGCAAGCCCCGCATCAGGCTCTGCGATGTCAGTGCAGAGCCTGCTTGGGATTTTCTCTCTCTCCCTCTCTCTATCCCTCTTCCACTTGCTTTATCTCTCTCTCTCTCTCTCTCTCTCTCTCTCTCTCTCTCTCTCTCCTCTCTCTCTCTCTCTCTATATATATATATATATACATATATATATGCCTCAAAATAAATAAAAAACTTTAAAAAAAGAGTGCACTTATCTTGATGAGCACTGAGTAATATATGGAACTTCTGAATCGCTATATTATATACCTGACACTAATATAACACTGTATGTTAACTATACTGGAATTAAATTTTTTAAAAAAGAGTTTCACTCTTTAAAAGTCTGGTACATACTATTTCAGTCCACTGTTTGGGTTATCTATTGCTGTATGAGAAATTACCTGAATATTTGGCTGTCTAAAATACCACCTTTTTTTTATGTCTCAATTCTGTGGGTCAGAAATTCAAGCAGGGTTCACCTAGATGAATCTTCTGGCCCATATGGTGTCAACTTAGGTCACACAGTGATATTCAACCAGCAAATGAGCTAGTCTAGAGAGTTCAAGATACCTTCACTCACATATATGGCACCTTGGCAGGCATGTCCTGAAGGCTGGGTTCAGTTCAAACTGTCATGCAGCCTTTCTAGCCTGGTGGTCACATGGTAGGTAGACTTTATACATGGTGGCTCAGAGCTCCCATAGAGAGTGTTCCAAAAGGCAGAAATTAAAATTGCTAGGCTCCTAAAAGCCTGAGACTGAAACTGGCATACTGTCACAGCCACCACATTCTATCGGTCTATCAGTCATAGAAACTGCCCAGATTCAAGGTTCACAGACCGCAACTCTTCATTGAAAAAGGTTCAAAGAATTTAGAGACAACTTTAATCTACTACATACCCTAACTTCGGGATAAGAGCTGTTATATCTCTTCATTTCAACAAGATTTTAAACTTATTAAATAATACCTTAGCCACCCCATTCCTACCTCATCCACTTCTTCCCCAAGTTTAGGCCAGCCATGCTGAAACAAAGGTCAATCAGAAAAGCCATAGATCTACCTAGTACCGATGGTCATATTCATTTACAGAACACCATACTTCCTGATTAAAAACTATATTATAAAATTATGGTAATCCAAATAGTTTATGTCAGTTTTTACTGACATAAAAACAGATATATAGACCAGTGGAAAAGAATAGAGAGTCCAGAAAAAAACCCATGCATATACTGTCAACTAATTTTTGTTGTTTTTTTATACTGTCAACTAATTTTTGACAAATGTGCCAAGAATATACAATAGGAAAAGGACAGTCTCTCCAAAAAATGGTGCTGGGAAAATTGGATATTTATATGCAAGAGAATGAAATGGAACAACTAACTTATACCACTCACAAAAATTAACCCGAAATGGATTAAAAACTTAATGTAAGACTGAAGAGACATTTTTCCACAGAAGACATACAGATGGCCAACAGACACATGAAGAGATGCTCAACCCCACTAATCATCAGGGAAATGCAAATCAAAACCACAATGAGATATCACCTTACACCTGTCAAAATGGCTAGTATCAAAGACTCAAGAAATAACCAGTGTTGGCAACGATGTGGAAAAAAAGGAACCCTCGTGTACTGTTGCTGGGAATGTAAATTGGTGCAGCTATTGTGGAAAAACAGTATGAAGATTCTTTTAAAAGTTAAAAATACCAAAGGGGCTAAAATAAACAGCTCAGGAAAAAACAGATGTTGACATGGATATGGAGAAAGGGGAACCTTCTTGCACTGTTGGGAGGAATGCAAACTGGTGCGGCCGCTCTGGAAAATGGTATGGAGGTTCCTCAAAGAATTAAAAAAAGAACTCACCTACAACCCACCAATAGCACTACTGGGAATTTATCCAAAGGATACAGGAGTGTTGATGCATAGGGGCACATGTACCCCAATGTTTATAGCAGCACTATCAACAATAGCCAAAGTATGGAAAGAGCCCAAATGTCCATCAACTGATGAATGGATAAAGATGTGGTTTATATACACAATGGAATACTACTCAGCAATGAGAAAGAATCAAATCTGGCCTTTTGCAACAACAGTGGATGGAACTGGAAGGCATTATGCTAAGTAAAATAAATTAGTCAGAGAAAGACAGATATCATATGTTTTCACTCATATGTGCATCTTGAGAAACTTAACAGAGGACCATGGGGGAAGAGAAGGGGGAAAAATAGTTTCAAACAGGAAGTGAGGCAAACCATAAGAGACTCTTAAATACAGAGAACAAACTGAGGGTTGATGGGGAGGCAGGGGAGAAGGGAAAATGGGTGATGGGCATTGAGGAGGGCACCTGTTGGGATGAGCACTGGGTGTTGTATATAAGCAATGAATCATGGGAATCTACTCCCGAAGCCAAGAGCACACTGTATATACTGTATGTTAGCTAACTTGACAATAAATTATATTTAAAAAATTAAAAATAGAAATACCATATGATCTAGTAATTCCACTACTGGGTATTTACCTAAAGAAAATAAAAACACTAATTCAAAAAGATACATGCACCCCTAGCTTTATTATAGCATTATTTCTAATAGTGAAGATATGGAAACAATGCAAATGTCCACTGATGGACAAATGGATAAAAAGATGTGGTGAAGCGGTACCTGGGTGGCTCAATCAGTTGAGCATCCAACTGTTATTTCAGCTCAGGTCATGATTCCAGGGTTGTGGGATTGAGCCCTGAATCAGGGTCCACACTGAGTGCGCAGCCTGCTTGAGATTCTCTCTCTCCCTCTGCCCCTCACCCTGGATCATGTTCTCTCTCTCTCTCTCTCTCTCTCTCTCTCTCTCTCTCTCTCTCTCTCTTTCTCTCTCCAAAATAAAAAAAAGATATGGTAAATATATACAAGGAAATATTATTCGGCCATAAAAAAGAATGAGATCTTGCTATTTGCAACAACATGCATGGACCTAGAGAGTATTACGCTAAGTGAAATAAGTCAATCAGAGAAAGACAAATATCATAAACCCTTAAATACAGAGAACAAACTGGTGGTTGCTAGAAGGGAGGTGAGTGGAGACAGGGGGGAAATAGATAAAGGGGATCAAGAGTACACTTGTCTTGATGAGCACTGAGCAATGTATAGAACTGTTAAATCATTATATTATACATCTGAAACTATTATAACACTGTATTTTAATTATACTTCAATTAAAAAAAGAAGAGTGGGCTCTCTATATGCCTATATCTTAAATGTTGATTTTTCTTTCCTTTTTTTAAATTGTTTTAATGTTTATTTATTTTTGAAAGAGAGAGAAGAGGGAGAGGGAGAGATAGAGGGACAAAAAGAGAGAGAGAGAGTTGGGGAGGGGCAGAGTGAGAGGAAGACACACAATCTGAAGCAGGCTCCAGTCTCTGAGCTGTCACCACTGGACTTGAACCTGCGAACTGTGAGATCATGACCTGAGCCAAAATCAGATGCCTAACCAACTGAGCCATCCAGGCACCCCTTAAGTGTTGATTTTTCTAAGAGCCCTATTCTTGACCAATGAGCAAACAAATGTTATTCTTTATGGCTAAATTTCTCCCCTATCATTTGAACATAGCCTGTTTCCAAGTATGCATTCTGAAAATGCCAATAGCTTGCTTCCCTACGTTACCTGGAACCCAAGGCATGGTCACATAGTGTAGACTCTGCTAATCATGATTTAAATTGGAAGTTTTACTGGATATTCCCATTTTCCCCTATGGATCCATTTTCTACCCTTTTCCACAACTGCTCTGTAACCAAGAAGCTGACCTCTAGACTGCACATTCCCTGAGCTTCCTTTCCCAGATGCCTTCCCATTGTGTTTGGCCAATGAGAGACACTAGGAGCAGATGAGAGAACCAGGGGAGAGTGAGGCTGACATACCCACTCCCCTTGCTTCTTCCTTGCTAGGATGCAATTTGTCAATGGTTGTATTCCTTTAGATAAGGCCACAGCCTCTCTCCTATGGTACTAGATCTTGCTAGGTTCTTGTAATTGCTCTCTTCCCTGCACTTCAGACCTCGGGGTGGTAAAGTCTTCCCTCTGGGGCTAGCTTCTGCGTGCATCATCATCCTCTCTTGTTGCTCTGAAAACAGTCTTTTGCTTAAATTCACTTTGATGACCCATTAGAGTGTGCCACCTATTTCCTGTAAACTATTAACAGACAGAAGCAAGAACCTTGCTAAATCCATCAGGTAAAAAGTAGTTGGTGAAGTCTACAGTACTACCAGCAATGAGATCATCAGTAGACCAGTCATTTGTCATGATTTGGAGCACTTATCCTGGCTGCACAACCTCCATGCTTGGTTCTCCTGACTTCTGGGAGATCTAGTTAAATCAACCAGGTTCAATCTCAATTTCTATTACTTGGGACTAAAACCCTGACTGATACAGCCCTCTTGCTTTCTCTTCTCAGATCATCGTTTTATATATTTATATCCCCCTTTCCTTCCTCCAATGAATGTAACTGAAATCTATGCACTGGTAGTTACCAAATCTTTTTCTCTCCTGTTAGTTTCCTAAATTCTAAGCCTGTTAGCCCAGCTACCTACTAGACATCACCGTATCACCATTTAAGTGTCATATGAGTTCCTTAAATCCACTATTTTTAAACCTGTCTTTTCATCTCCCATCCTAATCACCCTTCCTCTTCAGCCTTTTACCCTGGTAGTTTGCTTCATCTGGGTAGATGATACTACTATCTACTTATTTATCCACATGTGAAATCTGCTATTTTTCCTAGACTCTTCTATTTCCTTCCTTCCACTCATCCCCACCACCACATGCATGCAGTAAGGTCCTACTATTTCTACTTCCTCCTATTACACTGACTTCTAATTGCCAATCGCTAAGGTTATAGTCCTCATCAGTTCTCACCACTAGAAATGCCCCCTGTCTACTTAGACTCATTGATTTACTCTTCTACCTGAAATTAACATTCTAAAACTCAAATCTAAAACCCCAGTGTATCCATTAAAGTCTTAATCAATGCCCTCCATGACCTGGCCCTACTCACCTCTCCAGTATTATTTTCTAGAATCATTGTCCTAGTCTCCAGCCAGCTCACAAAAGGCTTAAATAATTTTTCTCACCTCCATGCTACATACCATGATGGAGATAACTGGTGTTTCCTCAGCCCCAAATATATATTGCCAAGTTATACAACACCCATTTATCCTTTGCAACTCATGGGGTGCCTAGGTGGCTCAGTCAGTTAAGCATCCAACTTCAGCTCAGGTCATGATCTCAGAGTTTGTGAGTTCAAGCCCTGCATCGGGCTCTGTGCAGAAAGCACAGAGCCTGGAGCCTGCCTCAGATTCTGTGTCTCCCTCTCTCTCTGCCACTCCCACCCTCAAAAAATAATAAATAAATAAACATTAAAAAAAAGACTCATGTTACCCTCTCGTGACCACTCCCACCTTAGAGATGGCCCATGTCTGTGCACCCCAGGAAGCCTCTATCATAGCATTTATCACACCATGTCTTGATTTTTTGGTTATTTGTCTGTCATCCCCTCTAGATTGTGAACTTATTAAAAGAAGGCACAATGTCTAAAACCCAGTATACACTTGATAAATTTTTGTTGCATAGATTACATTTCTCAGCCCAAATTAATTTAGAAAAATGGAAGATGCCTGCATTGGATAATGGCAAAAAAAGAACGAACCTGTAACTGCTGCCTTTAAGCAGAGGCACAGAGAAAGGAATGGAAGCAAGGTGGAAACCCCAAACACTGAATCAAACAGGGTAGTAGTTCTTATGGGGAAATTTGGGGCCCTGACATACTATAGGAAAGATCATCTGGGAGCAAGAAAAACTTCTTGGAATCACTTGAAGCAACATCGTTTACACAATCATTTATGTGAGGCTATCCTGTTCTGTGGATAAATTGGGTTTAGTCCTCATTTGTATGAGACTGCTCCTCCACATCCAAACTGAAGGGTCGAGTATCATCTGTGCCATGTCTGAAAAGAAAGGACAATGATGTATTCTCACTGTGGGTGTCTCACTAACTTAGAACCCTTGTGAGAAATGCAGCATGCCTGTGTTTTTGCTGGTGTCAAATGGATGATTTCCAGTGACTAATGGTGATGCCAACTGGCTCCGAAAGATTTCATATTTTGTGAAAATAATTCAGAGGCATAAGGTCCAAAAGACACCATAAGGATATTTCACCAAAAATACATTTTCCCAAGACAGTGAGCAATTTTAAATAGAGTAGGGGTTTTTGTAAGTTTTGTTTTTTGTTTGTTTGTTTGTTTTGTTTTGTTTTTGCAAATGTCCCAACCGGATTAAAGCCAAAAGTATGTTAATTCATTTATCTACCCAGCTAGTCAACAAACAATTATTAAGCAGTTCTTATGTGCCTTGATGGCACAGTGCAAACTGTAGAAAAATACAGATGAATAAAATGCATTCCCTGCTGATAATGAATTCATAGTTCAGATGGACAAGATACAGAAACAGTAATACTGTATCATAAATACAACAGTGACACAAAGTATTGTGGGAATTTCTGGGTTAACTGAATTAGTATACAAAATGCCAGCTGCTCCCATCTGGGTGTATGTTATACTTCCTCATCCCCTTGACTAATGATAGGATTTCTCATGGCCAATGAAATATGAACAGAATGGACATGTTCCTTTTCTGAGCTAAGAGCCCTGGCTTGGCCTCACTATGGTTTCCTCTCCCTCTGCCAGCTGACCAGCAATACCCCATATAAAGGCTGCTCTGCCAGCCTGGGCCCCAGAGTGAAGAGGAGGCAGAGGCACAGCTGACTCAAGATGGATATACAACATAAAGGAGAAATAAACCTAAGTCTCCGAGGTGTGGAAGCCATCTGTTAGTGCAGTATAAGCTGGCCTATCTTGAGTGAAACAGTTGTTAAAAATAAATTACCTTGGAGGGTGGGGTATAAGTCAAATGTCTAGAGGAAGTGACGTATTTAGGTGGACCGTGAAGGCTACAGGGGTAGATGAAGGAAAGGATTTTCAGGGCAGAGGTATTGCTGTGAACAAAGGCCTGGTGGAATGAAAGTATACATCCTAGGTAAGCATGTTACCCACTGCACTGAATTATAAAAGGTTTTCTAGAGTCACATATTTAAAAACCCACTGGCCGTGCCAAGGAGTATACATTTTACCCTGCTGGATTTTTAGGAGCCATGAAAATGTTTTAAGGATTCCAGTGATAAATCTTTGGTTATCTTTTGATGCTTTTATCTGAAATGCTCTAGGCAAGGACTAGCATGGACAGAGATAACACTGTGGGGTCCCAGGACTAGAGGCTGGATAAGGGGGAGAGCAAGAGAGTAGGCCAACACTGATCATGCTTGAATGATTTAGTTTGTGGCCAAAATAAGGCTGAAGTCAACTGAATGGAAACATCTGAAGGGTTGTTTTTTTGTTTGTTTTTTTTTTTTTTTTTTTGCTCCCCCAAGGTTAGAACCTCTTAAACTGAAAGTGGCTAAATTACATACCTACAGAATAATGGAGATGGAAATGGAGCCCAAAAAGACTTGTATGTAGGACACTTGACTCAGCTCAAAAGGGAACAATAGTTGAGGATAACAATATTAAGTGGCCAGTGTTGTACCATTTCCAGAGAAAAGAGCTTCAGGGTACACGGTGAGCTTTCAAAACACTCCAGACTTAGCTCTGAATGCAGAGCAGAGGAAGAAAATAAAAACAGGGCAGGGATGGAAGAGGGCAAAGTGGCTGACAAGCACAGTAAAAAGAAGTTTGTGCTGCAATCTGGTAACAAGTCTTTCTTTTCTTGTTCTATTTAATTTCATAATAAAAACTCAATCTAAAAGCGCCCTTAAAAAATTTTTTTTTCAAAGAAGGGGGCATGTGGGTGGCTCAGTCTGTTAAGCGTCTGACTTTGGCTCAGGTCATGATCTCGCAGTTCGCGGGTTAGAGCACCGTATCAGGCTCTGGGCTGACAGCTCAGAGACTGGAGCCTGCTTCGGATTCTGTGTCTCCCTCTCTCTCTTCCCCTCCCTCACTTGTTCTCTCTCTTGTTCTCTCTCTCTCTCTCTCTCTCTCTCTCTCTCAAAAAAAAAAAAATAAACATTAAAAAAAGTTTTTTAATAAATAAAAAAAAAATAAAAGCGCACTTAAAACTATCTACTTCTCACCAAGTTTTGTCCACTGAATTGAGACAGCTTGTTGGGTTTTCTTGGTATACTAGACAGTAATTACATATGAAAAGCCGAAATTTTCTTAAAATGTCTACCCATCCTACTTAGAACACAATGTCTCAGTGAGACAAAGATACTACAAGCCATCTTAGAAGGCACATTTCATAGGTTTCCTGTGTAATAGCAAGAGAGGAATTCAACCTGGCTGCCCAGAGTCAACCCAGATTACAATGAAGTTTGGCCACAGGCTATTTACCATTTTTCCTAGAGAACTGTTTCCTCTTTGGAACAATGCTCACCGTGCATCAACTTTGCCATCAGCCTTTTCATATTCTTTTAAATATGTCACTGGCTGTGTCCTGGCCTACGCAAAATAATTAGGGACCCTCCTGTGAGTTCCCAACACCGCCGACTGATATTTAAAGGAGGAGTTTAGAAGGATCTCAATAAAGTTTTGGAGGTTTAACACTGGGATGAGTAGCTATGCAGCATAGGGTTTTGAGAGCCACGGCATTCTCTGAAAAAAATACGGGAACCTACAAGACTGGAAAACTCTACCCTATTCTCCAATCCCTATCTAATTTTTTACTCATTTTTCAAGGCCCAGGACAACTCCAACCCACCTCTTGAGAAGCCTTTCCTGACATAAACTTACAATTATTGTTCCTTCCCAAAAGTGCTTATTTATACCTTTTTTTCTGGGACTTACATCATTTTTCTATGATTCAATATAGAATCATAACTCTGTAATGATAGCTAACTTAGATGTGAAAGTCTTGTCTCACAAATGTATTAACAATTATTTTGTGCTCCTTTATAGCGTGCACTCTCTCTCGCTCTCTCTCTCTCTCAGTAGAGAGATACAGAGAAATATTTAAGTGATAGACATAGAGATCTTTGTAGATCTTTCTCTCTATATATAGATATATATAACACACAGATATATGTGATATATTTCTCTATCTCTACACCTATATATAAAGAGAGAAGTACAGGAGATAAATAAACATGAAGGCTACAGAATATGTGTAAAACATTCAAGAAACTTAAGTAACTTGATAACTTGATAAATTGACTTTCATGTTCAACTTGAAACTTAGTAACTTTGTTATCCTATTTAGTGACTTTAAAAGGATCAGTCCATAGCTTGAAAATAAATTAGTCCTTTATCTAATTATACTGATGTAGTTTAAATAACATTTTAATTTATTTAGAAATTACAAATAGCATTAATGGAGAGGATGAGATTTTTATGCTTGTTAAAAAGGGAAATGGGTTAGAAAAAAGTGATTGAGAAATACTACTCCATGTCATTTACCTAAATTTGTATTTCTAGTAATAAGACAAGAGGAAAAATGCCACTTGTGTCCCTTCAGCTTGATTAAAACATGGGCCCCTGAGATGCCTGCCAATGGACTCAAAAGGCATTTGTCCCAAAGAGAGCATACCACCTGCCACCTGCCACTTTTCAATCAGCAGTACTTCCGCTAGAACCGAGTGCTCAAATCTCCCCAAGGGATTTTCCATGTTTTTGACTCAGCATGGAAGCAGGCAGACTAGTTCTTGTGTCTCATCCATTTTAGTAGCTTCTTACAACAGCAAGAGCAAAGGCTTTGTAGACAGTATAATTACTCACTCTCAGTATTATACAGCTGCTCTGAGCACATTTCCCTCTTCTACTCAAAAAACAAACACAGAACAATTGTCTGACTTAGTGCCTATTTCGCCTTCTGTCTCTGCTACCCTATTAGAAGGCAGTTGTCTCCCTTTATATGTGCTTTTACATGCTTCCTTTGAGTAAATACAGTTGTAACTCTTCTTGAAACGAGCTCGCCTGAGAGGCATCTCCCACCCACTGGCACTCAATATAAGGGCAAGAGGGATTTGCATGGTCCAAAGGGGCGGTCACATTTCTGCCGGGCTTTGAATCAGGCCACAAGAGAACCACAGAGGGCAACTGCTTATTTTTTTAAGGATGAATGAAACCAGTCCATTCTGGTGTTTTGGACTATTTTTCACAGGAGCTGATTTCATTGAAGACATGTGCTCTGATGTCTTCCTTTTTATCATTAATGTTGGTGGCCTTGTAAAAGAAATATAATCCATGTTAGGGAGGTGATTCATATAATTTTTCTAAAGGTCTGTGTAGTTGTGGAGGCCTCTAAGGATGGTTCAAGTTTCCAGCTGAGCTCCACAGGTTGTGAGAAACAGAAAATCATACAAGGAACCTTGAGAACTGGAGTTTGCTGTAAGGATACACAGGCACTAGAATTGCAAAGACATGGGAAACAAAGGGAAGTCTGCGGATTGGCTGTTATCTCCTTTCTCCCAGGCCACATGATCTCTTGTGTATGGCTTCTCTGGAGCTCTCTGATTATATGTTTACACAAAATCAGGCCTGCCATGAAGCTTCCTGGCTGCTGACTCTAAATCATGAGGCCTCTCCACATACATACTTTCAGCCTCAGTTCTCGATGCTATTTGCCTCATTTCTCAGTACAGATTCCCAGGAGAGGTAATTTGACTCACTAACAAAAGGTCAGGTACACATTCCATGATCCCAATAACTAAGGTCAAGGAGGTAGAGTCACCTGACCTCTGTAAGATTATACCTTCTGTAGGGTAATGACTGGGCAGTTCGTCTCAACAGGAACTTCAGGATACAGTTTAGAGAAAAACGGCAGAGTAGCCAGCTCTAAGCTCTCCCACAGAAATATCAAAAAATAAGCAGAAATTATGAAAACCAACTGTCTCAGAACTTTGGAAAACAGTAAAAGGTTTACAGCAATCAAGCAGACACTGAATAAAGAAAAAGGCAGCTTCAAAACAGAGGGACAGCTTTGGGGAGTTTTTACTCATCCTTTCCCCAACCCCTCTCTGTCATGGCACATGTCTTAGCCTGTCTTCACTGTGGGGCTCTAGTCCCTGGTCTCAGAGAAAACAAAGCAGACTTTATTTGCAAAGTGTTATGTATGTCTGTTCTAAGCTGTCCAGGGATCATCTGAAGGGTTTATACAAGGTGTGTAGGTATTTATCAAGGTATTTGTCAGACTCAAGCCAGCAAAGCAGGAGACATTGCTCAAAACTGCTACAAGCCCAACTAATAACCCAGTGACACCTGAAACAAAAAAGATTAATGTGGAAACTTACAGTAGTCCCCCCTAAGGCCGAGAAGCAAAAGTTGGGGAGAATTTCTTTGGGAGATTAGGACATTCAATAGCACCTGTGTCTATGGGGGAATTTCACAAGCTGTGCACATGCCCAGAACAAGATGCACGCTCAGAAAATACCTGAGAAGACTCTGAGCTCTCAACGTGGGCTGATCCCTAGGCTCAGTGCAAGCCAGGTTAAGTGTGGAAAGACAACCCCAGAACAAAGCCAACGTACAAAAGCTGGGGAAGATGTTTTCCATCTGTGTTGGTTTGGTTTGGGTTGGGTGTTGCTTATTTGCTTATTTGCTTGTTTATTTGCATTTAGCTCCTGGCATTCAAGAAATATCTGTTAATATTCTAAGTGAAATCAAGCTAAGTAAGAGATTTCAGAGAACATACACACCAGGGAAAACAGTCTTTGCAAGAGTAATTTGAGGAGGTCACTAAACAAATGGACGGCTACAGCCTTCAACAATTTAAAAAAACAGCAAATGCTGGAGAAAGAAAATCTGATTTCCAGAGCTGCTACATTATAATATTCAAATGTCCAGTTCTGTACCCACATACAAAAAAAAATCACAAGGCATAAAAAGAAACATCAAAATATGGCCCATTCAAAGGAACAAAATAAGTCTCTAGAAATCATCAGTGAAGAAACATAGGCATCACACTTACTAGAGAAAGAGTTAAAAACATCTGACTTAAATATGCTTGGAGAGCTAAAGGAAATCATAGGAAAAGAACTAAATAAACCGGGGAAACTATGTATGAACAAAGTGAGAATATCAATAAAGAGATATAAAGAGATAGATTATAAAAAGGAACCAAACTGAAATTCTGAAGTGGAAAAGAAAAATAAATAAAATGAAAAATTCATAAAATAAAATAAAAGAAATAATGGCCAAATACTTGTCAGATTTGATAAAAACATGAATCTATACACTAAGAAATTCATTAAACTTCAAATTGAATAAGCTCAAAGACACCAAACACCGAGATACATTATAATTGATCTGTGGGACATCGAAGACAAAGAGAGAATCCTGAAAGAAACAAGAAAGAAGAAGTAACTAGTCACATACAAGGGATCCTCAATTAGATTAACAGCTAATTCCTCATCAGAACTATGGAAACCAGAAGGCAGTAAGATGACATATTTAAAATCCTGAAAGAAAAATACTGTCAACCACGAATTCTATATGTGGCAAGACTGTCCTTTGAAAATAAGGGAGAAATTAAAACATTTCAAGATAAACAAAAGCTGAGGGAGTTCATTAAAACTAGACCTCCTATAAGAAATGTCAAAGGGAGTCCATGTGAAATAAAAGGACACTAGACAGTAATTCAAATATATAAAGAAACAAAGATCTCCAGTAGATAAATACATGGGCAAATATAATCACCATCATTGTATTTTTTGTTTGTAACTCCACACGTTATTTCCTACAGAATTTAAAAGACACATACATAAAAGTAATTATAATCTATGATATCAGGCACACAGTGTATAAAGACTTGCAGCAACTACAACATAAAGGGGTAATGAAGAAGCTATACAGGAAAAAAAGCATACAGCTCTTTCTATGCTACTCAAGTTAAGCTGGTGTCAATTCAAATTAGTTTGTTATAAATTTTGAACATTAAATGTAATATTCATGGTAACCACTAAGAAAGTACTTAAAAACTATACCTAAAAGGAAATAAGGAAAGCAAAAAGGTTCACTCCAAAAAATCTACTAAACACAAAGCAAGGCAGTAATGGAGAAAATAAGAGATTTTAAAAAGGTATAAGAGATACAGGAAACAACAAAATGGCAGAAATAATTCCTTATCATTTATTACTTCAAATGTAAATATATTAAATTCTATGTTTTAAACACAGAGATTAGCAGAATGGATTTTAAAATATGATCAAACTATATCATATGCTGTATCACTTCAGATCCAAAGACTCAAACAGATTGAAAGTAAAAGGATGGAAAAAGATATTCCATGCAAAAAGTAACCAAGAGAGCCGAGGCGGCTATATTAATAGGAAACAAAACAGTCTTCAAGTAAAAAACTCTTGGAAGAGACAAGGGAAATTATATATTGATAAAAGGTTCAATTCAGGAAGAAACTATAAAAATTATAAACATATATGTGCTAAACCACAGAGCCCCAAAACATACAAAGGAACACTGACAGATTTGAAGAGATAAATAAGTAGTTCTACCATAACAGTTGCAGAATTCAATATTCAGCTTTCAGTAGTGGATAGAATAACTAGATAGAAGATCAACAAGGAATCAGTGGAACAACACTATAAACCAACTAGACCTAATAGACATATATAGAACACCCCATTCAACATCAATAGAAAACACATTCTTTTCAAGTGTACATGGAATATTCTCCAGCATGGATCATATGTTAGGCTATAAAACAAGTCTCAATAAATCTTAGGAGATTTAAATCATACAAAGTATTTTCTCTGAGCACACTGGAATCAATAACAGAAGAAGAATGGAAAATTCATATATATGTGGAATCTTAAGAATGAATTAAGGAAGAAAGCACAATGGAACTTACAAAATACTTAGAGATGAATGAAATGAAAACACAAGATACCAAAACTTATGGGATAGAGTAAAGGCTGGCCCCTGAAGGAAATTTGTAGTTATAAATGCATACATTAAAAAAGAAGAAAGATCTCAAATCAAAATCTAACTTTACACCGTAAGAATGAGAAAAAGAAGAACAAAATAAACCCAAAGCTAATAGAATGAAGAAAATAATAAATAGTAGAGGAGAGATAAATAAAATAGAGAATTTTTAAAATGGCAATTCAATGAAATCGAAAGTCTGATCTTTCAAGAGATCAACAGAAATGACAAACCATTAGTTAGACTGACAAAGAAAAGGAGAGAAGACTCAAATAACAAAAATAAAAAATGAAAATGGGAACATTACTACTAACCTTGCAGAATAAAAGTATTATAAGAAAATATTATGAACAACTGTATGCCAATAAGCTAGAAAGCCCAGACAAAACAGACACGTTCCTAGAGGCAGAAAAATCTATCAAAATTGAATCACAAAGAAACAGAAAATCTGAATAAACCTATCACTAATAAGGGCATGGAATGAATAATAAAAAATCTCCCAAGAAAGACCTGGACCTGATGGCTTCACTGGTGAATTAACACCAATCTCCTAAAGAACCAACACCAATCTTTCTCAAAATGTTTTACAAAATTGAAGATGAGGGAACACTTCCTAACTCATTCACTGAGGCTAGAATTGCCCTAATACTAAAGTCAGACAAAGCTACTATACAAGAAACTAAAACTACAGACCAGTACCCTTTAGGAATACTGATGGAAACATCCTCAAGAAAATATTAGCAAACTGAATTTAGTGACATATTAAAAGGATCATACATCATGACTAAGTGAGATTTATTCCCATAAGGCAAAGGTGATTCAACATACAAAAATCAATCAACATAATATACCACATTAACAGAATGAAGAGGAAAATATACATGATCATCACAGTTGATGCAGAAAAACCTAAGCCCAGTCAAAATAGCTGACCCACAGGAAAAGCATTAAAAAATAACGTGAAAAATATATAATATCAAGTAAAAAAGACATATTATACCAAAGAATAGGTATAATATTCAAGTAAGGCTCAAAGCATGCAAACACCATATACTGTTTACACTATATATTCCCTACATGAAATAAAATTATTAAAAGCATTCTCAGAAATGAAACACACCAAATACAGCAGAAGAGATGTGTGATAATATTTTAGCTCTTTAAAAACTACATCTGTCTGATTGTTGAAGTTAGGTGATAGGATATTGGGTACATTATACTATTCTCCTCATTTTGGATTCTGTATGAAAATTTTGATGATAAAAAGTTACTATACAAAAAAAATGCTAAAAATACCCAATTAAAACAATTGGGGAAATTTGATTATGGACTGGGCATTAGACAATATTAAGAAATTTTCACAAATGTTGTTAGGTATAATAATTAAATCATGCTTACATAAAAAAATTTTCTTCTCAGTGATGCATACCAAAATATTTACAACTGAAATTAACATATGTCTAAGATTTTCTTTAAAATATTCTACCAATATAGGGGCGCCTGGGTGGCTCAGTCGGTTGAGCATCCAACTTCGGCTCAGGTCATGATTTCACGGTCTGTGAGTTCGAGCCCCGTGTGGGGCTCTGTGCTGACAGCTCAGAGACTGGAACCTGCTTCCGATTCTGTCTCCCTCTCTCCACCTCCCCCGCTCATACTCTGTCCCTCTCTCTGTCAAAAATAAATAAACATTAAAAAAAATTTTTTAATAAAAATAAAAATAAAATATTCTACCAATATAAGAAAAGGAGGGGAATAGATGAAACCAGATTGGCAAAATGTTGGTAATTGTTAACATTGAATAAAGACTACCTGAGTATTCATCATACTGTATGTTTGACATTAGTATATTTTTGAAATTTTCATAGTAAGAAGTTCTTATATACCAAATTATATTATTTCATATTGTATTGCATTGTAATAGTGTTATATAGATTTGAAAAAGCTACAGGTAGGTACATTGTTGTTCATTATGTTTTCTTCTACTCTTTTCTTTTTTTCAAGTTTATTTATTTATTTTGAGAGAGAGAGTGGCGGGGAGAGCAAAAAGAGAAGGAGAGCGAGAATCCCAAGCAGGCTCTAGGCTGTCAGCACAGAATCTGACACGGGGCTTGAACCCACAAACCATGAGTTCATGACCTCAGCTGAAGTCAGACATTTAACCGACTGAGCCACCCAGCTGCCCGCCCCTCTTCTTCTACTCTTTTCTACATGTGTGAAATATTGACTAATTTTAAAAAGAAAAAAAATATTTATTAGAAAGAAAATTCTACATCTTCCCCATGTAACCCTTACCAGGCTCATAAATATCTCTGCAATACCTCTCTTTAAAACTCATCCGAGGCCTACAGGACCTGCAAAGCAGAGTATTTTGACTTTCATCTTAGAAATAAGTCATATTGTCCGGAAAAACCCCAACAACTCAGAATTTATTTCTAAACTAAAATATACAAGATTCAGGAGGCTCCTAAACTTGTTTCCTCTTTGTATTTCCAAAGAGCTATTACTATGCCTTCTTAATACAATACCTTCTTGATCCCCCAAAGAATTCTTGCAGCTTAACATCTCTGTGAAACCCCCATGATGCTGTGAAGTAGGGCAAGGAAAATATTCTCCCCTTGAAGAAAAGTGCTTGACCATAAGTAGTAATTGACCTCTTGGAGCCAAATACACCATTTTACTGTCAGAAGAAGACTATTTGCCTTGCCAAGTCAAAAGGCAGGATTGTGAATGAGGGTGGAGGGGAAGAAGGAGATAGAATTTGCCAAGGTAATGAAGCAGGAAGGATGCTGTAATAGAAAAAGCACCAGGCCTAGAGCCAGCCACACCACTTATTAGCTGCATACCTTTGGGAAATCCATTTTAACATCTCGACATTCAGAAAAGTTGTAGTTGGTTTATATTAGTGCTCTTCACCCCTAGCTGCACATTAGAATTCCTGGAGAGCTTTTTAAAAATTTTAATGCCCAGCCCCCACCACAATCAAGTATCTCCAGACAGATCTGAGGCAAGGACCATTCTTAACACTCCTCGGGTGATTCCAATGTGTAGCAAGGGTTGCTATGCACTGGTTTAGATCTCTAAGGTCTCCTCCAGCTTATTAATCTACCAGGATATAGCTATAGGAAATTATGATAACTATAGTTTTGCTTTCTAGCATGCTCACCCCACACCTTCTTCTAATAATAACCACCTTCTGTTGCAGAACATATTCTAAGTGGTTCTGTGGGGTAATGCCTTATTCATCTAATTCTGAGCATTTTCTCATTACTGTTATATTAAAAAACAATATGTCATTTAAGAGAATCAAGCAAAGGTTATAGCTATTCCCAATTAATACCCCAAAGTCTTAAGAGTCCACAGGCTGAAGGAGCCAAATAAAACATCCTGAACTCACAGTTTTTTGTTTGATTTTGCTTGAATTCAGCAAGAGATATATTCAATAATCAAATCCCTAAGATTCCACAAATCTCTATTTATGACAATGGCCTGCTCCACTAAACCCATAAACTTACTTCTGTTAAAGATCATTTACAGAGTGGGTTTTTGAACAGAGAGAATCTGAATCCAGAGTCTACAGCTCTTACCTACAAACCCATATCATCCCAGAGTAAGCAGCAGGGCATGTTATTTGTTTTATTTTCTTGTGATTAACAGAGGGAGATGGGAGGGATAACCTTTCAGAATTGTCACTGGTTATGCAAAATTTTCTGCTGTTTTCCTGAATTTAACGAATTACATTTCAAATTATTATTTTAAAAGTCCATATTGCTATTTGGATATTCCTTTAATTTAACACTAGGGAAAATTCATGGTTAAGTGGCTTAAGTCAATTGTTTCCAGGTTACATCTGTCTAAAAAAAGGCTTAATCTATTTGCCACCAATTTAACTACCAAATCCAAACAACTGTTGAGCACTGTCATGACTAAGTTTCTCTCTATCCCTCTGAAAAGTTGGGTAAATACCTGAGACAAGGAGATAAGAGCTACACCAAATGCTATAATTAGCTTCAGAATTACCATGCTCCTAAGATGCTGAAAAACAAGGCCTGAGCTACATTTTTTATTTAACATGGAAAGTTATCTGAAAGCTACATAAAACTATGCATAACTAGACATGTTTTTATCGACCACTCACATCAGAGGAGACTTGAGGGAACTGTTACTTTAGAATTGGTCTATAATAGATAATTCCCTATATGCTCTCTCACATTTGTTTCCCCTCCGATTTCAACATTGTCTAATTCCTTCCATGTGCACATTATAACTTAAGATGAAGAAAAAAAACATTAAAGAAACACTGGTGAAAGGGATTAGAATACGCCATCCCAGAATATGCCACTTTGGCATGAGAATTATTTTGAGCTGAAAATAATTAAGACACAGCAAACGCTGGAGGAACTCTCTGCCCTCGCCCCTTCTGCCTAAAAGCAGCACATAAATGTCTCTTTGTATAGGTGACATAAATCTCCATTTGTAAAGGTGTTCCCCTCTCCTGCACCTGGAAGAGGAGCCGGGCTGTCATCTGCATAACAAACCGTACCAAACATCCCTCATCTGCCATACATTTCCCAATGGTCTTTACCACCCCTTTCCTTTGACTAGTCACTTCACCACAATTTGGTGTCCTTTGTTAACATGGTATATAAACCTCAAGTTACAACCACTCCTTTGAGTAACTCACCATAGTTCTCCCACATATATGCGTGTTGCATGTATAAATAAACTCTGTGGGGTTTTTATGGTATTGTTGACCTGTCTTTTGTCAGTTTAATTTGCAGGCCTCAGTTACCTATACTAAGAAAAATCAAAAAGATTTGTCCTCTTGTACACTGGATATAGACACTCACCCTGAAGTTAAAGCAAACATACCCCTAGAGGCCCAGCAGACAGGTGGGAGGATAAGGAAGGAAAAAATAAGTCAAGGCACATAGTGCCCAAGTTCAGGAAAGAAAAGGGTCCTCAATTCCTCTCTCCTTCCTAGGCCTCCATTAATTCATCCTGCCTAAAACTCTCCACACAATTCTAGGCAAGTTTAATGTGTCTAATAGTTTTCATTTCCTGCCAACTGCTATGAAAAGATGTTCCCCCAAGTGAAAAAACATTAGCAAATCTCTTAATCTTTTCTTGCTGTAATCAGTAAAAAGAATATGAAAGGTTTTCCCAGGCTGGAAACCAACCTTACAAAACAAACTTTTTTTTTTTAAACTTCTCTAAAGAATGTAAAATTAGGCACATAAATAAGCAATGGTTTCACACTTGAAATACAGGTAATGGAATAAACTACATCAACCTTAAAATTAAATTTATTCAGGGCGCCTGGGTGGCTCAGTCGGTAAGCATCCGGCTTCTGCTCAGGTCATGATCTCACGGTTCGTGAGTTCAAGCCCCGTATCAGGCTCTGTGCTGACAGCTCAGAGCCTGGAGCCTGCTTCGGATTCTGTGTCTCCCTCTCTCTCTGACCCTCCCCCACTCACACTCTGTCTCTCTCCCAAGAAAAAATAAACATTAAAAAAAATTTTAAAGATCAAATTTATTCAAAAACTTAAATTTAAAGTGCTCTCTACTTATTTTTTTTAAAAATTCCCTGGCTTTGGGGCGCCTGGGTGGCTCAGTCGGTTAAGCGTCCGACTTCAGCTCAGGTCACGATCTCGCGGTCCGTGAGTTCAAGCCCCGCGTCGGGCTCTGGGCTGATGGCTCAGAGCCTGGAGCCTGCTTCCGATTCTGTGTCTCCCTCTCTCTCTGCCCCTCCCCCGTTCATGCTCTGTCTCTCTCTGTCTCAAAAATAAATAAAAACGTTAAAAAAAAAACAAAAAAAATAAAATAAAATAAAAATTCCCTGGCTTTAACATTGTGTAACTTTAAGGTATGACTCGATGCATGTATATATCGCAAAATGTTTACCACAATAAGGTTAGTTAACATATCCTTCACCTCACATAATTACTATTTTGTTGTTACTGTTAGGGTGAGAATATTTAAGATTTACTTTCATAGCAACTTTCAAGTATACAATACAGAACTGTTAACTATAATCATCATGTTGTACATTCGATTTCTAGAACCTATTCATCCTCTAACTAAAAGTTTGAACCCTATGACCAATATTTCCCCATACCCCCTCATAACCACTACCACTACCCCCTCATAACCATTAATCTACTGTTTCTATGAGTTTGAAGTTTTTGGATTTCACATATAAGTGAGACCATACATTATTTGCCTTTCCCTGCTTGTTTCACTCAGCAAAAAGCCCTCCAGGTTCATATCCATGTTGTCACAAATGGCAGAGTTTCCTTCATTTGTACAGCTGAATTCTTTGTATACATATAAACCATATTTTATTAATCCATTCATCCCTCAAAGCACATTTAGGTCTTTTCCATGGCTCAGCTGTTGTGAACAATGCTGGAATGGACATGGGGGTGCATATATCTTTCCAGTTAGTGCTTACATTCTCTTAAGCTAAATACCCGGAAGTGGAATTGCTGGATTATATTGCTGTTCTATTTTTAATTTTTAGAGGAACCTCCATACTGTTTTCCACAGTGGCTGAACCAATTTGTATTCCCAACAACAGAACAAGATTCCTTTTTCTCCACATCCTCACCAACATTGATTTCTTGTTTGCTTGATAATAGCCATTCTAACAGGCATGAGGTGATAACTCATTGTCATTTTGATTTGCATTTCTCTGAATTTTATGGATGTTGAGCTTCTTTCTATGTGCCTTTGTCCGTCTGTATGTCTTCTTTGGAAAAATGTCTATTCAGATCCCTTGCCCATTTTTTCACGGGATTGTTTGGTTATTTTGCTAGTGAGTCGTATGGGTTCTTTATATATTTTGTATATTAACTCCTTATCAGATATAAGGTTTGCAAATATTTCCTCCCATTCCATAGGCTGTCTTTTCATTTTGTTGATTCAGTTTGCTGTGCAGAAGCTTTTTACCTTAATGTAGTTCCACTTGTTGATTTTCACTTTTGTTCCTTGTGCTTTTGGTGTCATATCCAAAAATGTATTGCCAAAACCAATGTCAAGGAGCTTCCCTGTGTTCTCTTCTAAGAGTTTTATGGTTTCAGGTCTTACTTTTAACTCCTTAATTCTGTTTTTTTTATTTGAGAGTGAGAGAGTCAGAGAGAGAGAGAGAGAGAGAGAGAAAAGGTAGGGGAGAGGGGCAGAGGGAGAGAGAGAGAGAGAGATCTATCCATTATTGAAAGTAGGGTATTGGGGCACCTGGGTGGCGCAGTCGGTTAAGCATCTGACTTCAGCCAGGTCACGATCTCGCAGTCCGTGGGTTCGGGCCCCGCGTCGGGCTCTGGGCTGATGGCTTGGAGCCTGGAGCCTGTTTCCGATTCTGTGTCTCCCTCTCTCTCTGCCCCTCCCCCATTCATGCTCTGTCTCTCTCTGTCCCAAAATAAATAAAAAAAACGTTGAAAGTAGGGTATTGACATCTGCTATTATTGTACTGTCATTTCTTACTCCCTTTATTTTTGTTTTATTTTAGAGAGAGAGTGTGTGAGCGGGGGTAGAGGGCAGAGGGACTGAGAGAACCTCAAGCAGGCTCCATGCTCAGCACAGAGCCTGACACAGGATCAATCCCATGACCCTGGGATTATGACCTGAGCCAAAATCAAGAGTCAGACGCTTAACAGACTGAGCCACCCAGGTGCCCCTGTCACTCCCTTTAGATCTGTTAGTATTTGTTTAATATATTTAGGTGCCTCAATGTTGGGTGCATATATATTTACAATTGTTATATCCTATTGATTGATTTGCTCCTTTATAATTATATAATAATCTTTGTCTCTTGTTACAGTTTTCGACTTAAAGTCCATTTTGTGTGATAGAAGTGTAACTACCTTTGCTGTCTTTTTGTTTCCATTTGTATGGAATATCTTTTCCATCAATTCACTTTGGATCTGTGTGTCCTTAAAGCTGAAGGGAGTCTCCAGTATGCAACATACAGTTAGCTGAGTCCTATATTGTAATTCATTTGGCCATTTTATGTCATTTGATTGGATAGTTTAACCCATTTACATTTAAAGTAATTATGGATAGGCAAGAACTTAATATTGCCATATTGTTAAATGTTTTCTGGCTATTTTGGAGTGCCTTTCTTCCTCTCTTCATCTCTTGTTGTATTCCTTTGTGAAATAATGATTTTCTGAAGTGGTATACTTTGATTCCCTTCTTTTTATCTTGTGTATATCTATGATGTGTTTTTGTTTCATAGTTTCCCTGAGGCTTACTTGAAACATCTTACAGATAAAGCAGTTATTTTTTAGGTGATTTCAACTTAATTCTATTTCAACATAATTGCATATGAAAATTCTATCCTTTTACTTCTCTTCCCATATTTTATGTTTTGGATATCACAATTTATATCTTTTTATATTGTATATCCATTATGAAATAATCGTAGCTATATATTTCTAATAGTTTTTATTTTTAATCTTTATAATAGAATTAAGTTAACATGTCATCATATTATAATATCAGAGTGTTCTAAATTTGACTATATTCTAACCTTCACTATTATGTTGTATTTTTTATGTTTTCATGTTACTAACTAGCATCCTTTCATCTCAGCTTGAAGAACTCTTTTTAGCATTTCTTATGAGGCAAGTCTACTAATGATGAACTCCTTTAACTGTTGTTTATTTGGGAAAGTCTTTTTTTTTTAACCCAGTAAAGTTGTTTTTCAGAAATAAAGGTGAGAAATCCTTTATTTCTAGAAACTAGAAAAATAGGTTTTTTTTTCTTTCAGCACTTTGAATATGTCATTTTACTTTCTCCTGGCCTACAAGGTTCCTACTGATAAATCCATGTATTACCTTATAAAGGTTCCCTTGTATGAAAACTTTTTTTCTCACTGCATTTAAATTTTCTCTTTTCTTTGATTTTAGACAGTTGCATTATGTGTCTTCCAGGAGAATTTTTGCACTGAAATTTTGGGGTGACCTATTAACTTTATGAACTTGAATGTCCAGATCACTCCCCAGGTTTGGTAAGTTCTCAATCATTTATTTCTTTAACCTTTCTGCCCCCTTTTCCCTTTCTTCTCCTTCTGAGATTAGAGCAATACATAGATTATTTTTCTTAACATTTTATTTATTTTTGAGAGAGAGAGAGTGAGCATGAGCAGAGGAGGGGCCGAGAGAGGGGGAGACCCAGAATCTGAAGCAGGCTCCAGGCTCTGAGCTGTCAGCACAGAGACCAACACAGGGCTCAAATTCACAAACCATGAGATCATGGCCGAAGTTGGACACCTAACCAACTGAGCCACCCAGGTGCCCACAGATTATTTTTCTTAATGGTGTGTCTAAGTCCCATAAGCTTTCTTCATTCCTTTTCATTTTTTTTTCTTTTTGATCTTCTGAGTGGATTGTTTCAAATGATCTGTCTTCAAGTTCACCATTTCTTTCTCCTTCATGATCTGGTCTGTGTTTAAGCTCTCTAATTCAGTTCAGTCATATCTTTTAGCCCCAAAATTTCTATATGGTTCTTTTTCATGTTTTCTATCTCTTTTCTTAACTTCTAATTTTGTTCTTATATTGTTTTCCTGATTTTATTAAATTGTTTATTTGTGTTCTCTTGTAGATCTCTGAGCATCTTTACAATTATTCTGTTTTCTTTGTCAAGTGAGTTGTGTATCTCCATTTCTTTAGGGTCAGTTACTAAAAGTTTATTATGTTCATTTAGTAGTGGCATGTTTCTCTGATTCTTCCTAATCCCTGTAGCCTTGGCTAGCATCTGCTCATTTGAGAAAAGTCACCTCTTCCAAACTTCATGGACCATTTCAGTAAGGAAAGACCTTCACCTTTGGGTGGGGTCATGCTGGAGTATGCTGTCACCCGGGGTCTAGTGGTAAAGGGTGCCAAGGGTGAGGGGATGTGGTGGGTCCAGGGATACCGTTTCTTGGCCAGGGTGTTAGTTACATGGCTATGTTTTTGTGCAAATTAACTGAGCTATGCACTTGTAATATGTGCCCTCATCTGTAGGCATATTTCAATAAAACTTAAATTAAACCATATACATGTAAATAACCCCAAATACAAATATACTCAGGAAAATCTAATAGGCCGCCATAAATACCAAGTAATCCTACATGTAGGAATATGTAGGAATTAGAATCAGATGGGATGTAACTAAGAAAATACCTCAGGGTCGTATGGAAACCAATTTGACAATAAATTTCATATATTGAAAAAAAAAGAAAATACCTCAGGGTAAGTAAGTTTTGAGTAAGGTTTTGAAGGAAGTTTACAAACTGAAGTGAGGTTGGGGTGGTGAATTTAGGGCTGTTAAAAATATGCTTTCAAATGGGACGAACAGCATGTGTATTGAAGGGCAAGTCATGATATGGCCTGGGGTATGATCTTTAAATCTTTGCTGAGAATTGCAGGGTTATAAACTACACAACATATTTGGAGTAAGACTTCCTCTTCTTATTCTAAAGAGTAATGCAATTACAGTGTACTATTGTGTCATGGACCATTCTCCGAAGGGCCAGTACCAAGTCTTACTGATCTTTATACTCCTAGCACCTGAAACAATGATTAGCATATGGTACCCTCTGAAAAAAATGCTTATCATATGTTTGTTAACTAATAATGAAGTAACTAACCAACTAATTAATCAAGTAAGTATCTAAAAACTATCTTGAACTGTTTATTTGTCCTGTGCATTACGTAAATTAAAACCAGAGAGTTGGGAGGTATCAGGGATTGTCTGATGCAGGCAACAGTTCCCAGATGTGGCCCAATAGGCAAGGAACACTCAGAATTTCTCCTTCTGACCATAAGTACAATGCCAGCTGAGTCAGGTACCACTGGAGCAGATGATGACATATCAAAATCACAGCCCAGCTCTAGGCAAGCAGGAGTTGCTAACAGTTCCTGCCTGGCCTGAGCAGGTCTTTCAGGCCCAGGAAGCCAGGGAAAGTCCTGGTCAAAACTTGCCAGACAGTATTCCCATATGTCTGCTTCATGCTACTTGAAGCACTCAACACATATCATCAGGAAGTGCACTGAGACCCTTATTCCCAAGCCCAGAGCATGGTCCTACTTAGATGCCCTATATCTTGGCTCCTTAGGGCAGATGCTTGGTGATTGCTAAATTGATCATTTACTGCCCTCTTACATTGGGAAAATAGAAAAAAGCTTTAAGGAATACCTAGTATCTTTTTTTCATCTTTCCACTTTCCCCATCATGTAGATTTAAACAACTCTCTCTCTGCTTTAGGTAATACAAAGAAGTGTCAGAGACACGAAAATCTACCAAAATATTCAACCTCTTTGAGGCTAATAATCCTGCTTCTGAGAATTTATAAAAAGGAAGCATTTCAAGAGAGGGAAAAAAAGCTGTCGGCAGATTTTCATTAAAGTATTATACATAATAGTAAAACTTTATAAATAATCTAAGTGTTATACAATATGAAAACTATTTGGGAATTTATGATACAGCAGGTCAGAATAATATTCTAAGTTATTCACAGTAATTACTGTCTACAAAATGGAAATGTATATAGTAGACTCATAATTTAAAAGCAGAATTCAAGGGGCACCTGGGTGGCTCAGTCGGTTGACCGTCTGACTTGGACTCAGGTCATAATCTCTCAGTTTGTGAGTTCGAGCCCCACATTGGGTTCTGTGCTGACACCTCAGAACCTGGAGCCTGCTTCGGATTCTGTGTCTCTTTCTCTCTCTGCCTCCACCCCATTCTCTCTCTCTCTCTCTCTCTCTCTCTCTCTCTCAAAAATAAACATTAAAATGTTTTTATTTTTTTTAATGTTTATTTATTTTTGAGACAGAGAGAGACAGAGCATGAGCAGGGAAGGGGCAGAGAGAGGGAGACACAGAATGTGAAGCAGGCTCCAGGCTCTGAGCTGTCAGCACAGAGCCCGACGCGGAGCTCGAACTCACAGACTGTGAGATCATGACCTGAGCCAAAGTCGGACACTTAACCGACTGAGCCACCCAGGTGCCCCTAAAATGTTTTTAAATAAATTAAAAGAATAAAAGAATTCATAATTGTATCTATGCTGATTGCCATGTTACAATATTATGGATACAAAGATAAGAAAAAACAGAAGATAAAATGACATTTGATGCTTTAGCAATGTAGATTATGAGTATTTTTTAATTCAACAGATCACATAATACTGTTACAACTGAAGAGTCAACAATTTGTCATCACCCAATCTCAATGTTACCCTAACATTACTTCCTTTGTTTCAGTTAGAACACCAATTAAAAACCAAGGGAAAAAAAACGTAAAGAAATTTTGGGACTGCTCTTTTGAAATCCATTTTCATATTATAATTCCTAGAGGTCATGACCTATGTCATTCCATTTCTAATCCTCTGTATAATCCAACACAGTTTCTTGTACACAGTAAGTACTCTATGAATATTGTTGAAACAAGAGAAAAAAAACAGTTCCCTACCCCACTCCACAAAACAATTGCAACAAAATTGTGGAAAATAATCACATTAAAAGAATTAATCTAAAGGATCTGTCTGGAGTGGCATCTGCCAAGGATTCAGGCACAAGTAGTTTACTTTGGAGATGATGCCATGAAGCTCCAGTGAGGGTGACAGGAAGAAAGCCAGGAAAGGAAAAGAAGCAGATAAAGGGTACATTATTAAGCAGGTTACTGCTATAGGCAACTGAGGCTCAATAATGTTGGGAACCCCTGAGACACACAACAGAACGTGTCTCAGAGCTATCCTAGCAAAGGGTGCGGAAGCTATGGAATTTATCCACGAACTTCTCATCTATCATTTGTTGAGGGCTGCTTCTGGGACATTAACTTGCCCTGCGCTACACATGGTCTGAGCATAATCCTACCAGAAAAAAAACCCCATAGGCACAAAAGAGCAAGTGTTCCTAGTGAGAAGCCAATGTTTGTGCTTACAGAAAGCAACAGTGTATGTTGAGAGGCTGTGGAATAGAGGTGCTGACCATGACTGCCACAGGGGCTATATGACAGATGCCAAACAAGTGACTCAGTTGCAGAAGAAGTAGCGTTTGAACCAATCCTTAAAGGAGAAACAAGATGTGGATGGGAATCATAATCTCTATGTCAGAAGGCTCTTGGGATATGTGCATTTACCAGAACCACCCCTAGCCTTTGATATATACTCAGAAAATGTTAGTTTTGATCCTCTCCACAGTCAAGAATATGGAGAGCCTTGAAATTGCTATTCTGTAAGTGCCCTAACACCCTAAGTGGCAGAATGGAGAATGCAAGGCATGAGTCAAGTCCTGGGGCTGGGTGTGTACAAGGGTTCCTGAGAAGATGAAAAGTAAACTAAGTTCGTTGGAGCAAGTCTCTTTGTGGCATCATCATAATCAAATCCAGTGAAACAGAGGAGAGGAAGATATTATGGCAAACAGGAGTAAAGGAGATTTGGGGGCTGACTGCAACCTCAAATCAAACTCCATCAGAAATGTTTGGAGAGATTTGCTTTAACCTAGTTTGTGTGAACTGTGTTCCCTCTACATATGAAGGGCAACCCACCTTTGCTCACCCAGAAGAGAACAAAGGGAAGACAGAGGTAGTGGTAGTAGTGACAACATGATCCTTAGTTTTTGCTGCTGAGAAGCTTGGAAAGTGCCCCTGTCCCCACCTCAGCCACCTATTCACACTTGAACCAACTGCCAGAAGGGGCTTGGCAGCCAGTACCAGGCCCATCTTCTCCAAAGCTTTGACCACCCAGCAACCAACAGGAGGGTCAGCTCAGTGAAGAGACCCAAATCATGGTCAGTATGATCACAGTGGTCAGACCCTTGCTGCATCCACAGCAAACCCAGGGTTTGTGTTGGACAGGATGAAAGAGGATGCAGACTGAAGTGAGTCAGAATTCTAGAGGGAAACACCAAGTGATGAAGCTGAGAAGGCCTTTTTCATAACCAGCTTCCTGAGCCAGAACTGGAAATCACAGCCCTCAGGTTATGGACACTGGATTTAATATACTCCTGAGAACAGCTGTTGCATGCATTTTTTCCTAGGTGTGAGTGTGTGTGTGTATGTGTGTGTGTGCACGCACGCGCGCACATGCCTGCTCACAAAGTACACTGTATCCTCCCTAATAATGCTTCCTGGTGACTCCTGATAATTTTCACTTGCAATCCAGTGGAAAGAGTCCTAGACACATCATCAGGCTGAATTCAACCCCATTTGAACTGTGCTACCCCGTTCTAGCTGCACTACTCCGAGCAAGTTAGTTTTTCACCTGTAAAACAGTGTTATCATGAGGCTTAATGATAAACACTAATCCAGTGCCCACCGTGTGTCAGGTGCTGCTCTAACCACTCATTCCAGATTCACCACAACCATGTTGGGTAGGTGTTAGTATTACTGCCCTTTACACAGATGAAGAAATAAGGTACAGGGAGGGCATGCAACTTGTCCACGGTCATACAAGTATTAAGTAGCAGATAGGAGGATCCAGGGCTTGCCCTTCTAACCATCATGCTCTGTGACCTCCCAGGAGGTGACAGTGCCTTCCAGACATGGAGGTGGGACTCCATAATTTACATTCACATTTTACATTTTGAAAAATAACGTGGTGCAGTGATGAGAACTTGGGCTTTGAAGTTAGACTAACCTGAAGCCCATTTAATTACTGTGATCATCTCTTTGAGCCTGAGTTTCCTAAAACTGAAAAGTGAAACTGGAATCATAATCCCTATGTCAGAAGGCAGCTGGGATATGTGACTTTACCTCCATCACATTGATGGGTGTGCAGATAAATGTTAGTTTTAATCCTCTCCCTATAATCAGGTATATGTGCAAAGCCTTGAAATTGCTCCTCAATGAGGTCCTAACACTCTAAGCCTTTTTCCCCTCTAAAAAGCCAAAACAACAAACAAACAGAGCAAATAAAAGCCATCAGCATAGTATCTCAGGATCTCTCTGAAAATTCCCCAGGATTTTCCCTGATAGAACAAAAATGAGAAATACACAAGAGATATTTAGGGAGGCCCCCATCCCTAAATATAGTAACTGACACCAAATAAGACAGACTGGGCAGCCACGAGGTGATAGGCATCCTGTGAATACAATCAGTTGGTATCCTGCCAAATTCCCTTTCTCTAACTAAACCTTATGCACAGTTTACTTAACCTCTGAAAAACTATGCAATGCTGATTATAGAGCATTTTTTAAAATGTTATCTCAAATCCCAAATACTTTAAGACAAATCCACTTCCCTCTTTCATCTTAGGGTAATAAAATAGTTATTCAAACCCTGGAAAACCATGAGTTTCTCTTCCTTGCTCCTGCATCTACCAACTAGTATTTACTGTAAAGAGTAGGCCTATTGTACCACTGCATCCAATAAAGCTTTTTACTAAACTATTTTCTTAAGAACACAGCATCGCACCATAAAGAAAGTAACTCCCAAGATCTCTTCCTCTTTTAGAACGTAAACCGTAAGGGCAAATTTGCACTAACACAAACACCCTATAGGTTAAGTTTCTTACGCCTTGCTAGAAATCATTATAAAACCTGGATCAGGGGCACCTGGGTGGCTCAGTAGGTGGAACGTGACTTCGGCTCAGGTCATGATCTCATGGTTCGTGGGTTTGAGCCCCACATCAGGCTCTCTGCTGTTGGCACAGAGCCTGCTTTGGATCCTCTGTCCCCCTCTCTCTGTACCTCCCCAGCTTGTGCACTCTCTCTCTCTCTCTCTCTCTCTCTCAAAAATAAATATTTTTAACAAATAAAAATTTTTTAAAAAAACAGATCAAATTTGGCATACAATTCTAAGACTTAAGAGCAACTAATGGGCAATATTTTCAATGTGTCCCTCAGCTCCCAAAGCTGTACCTGAGGCAACTATAAAAATCCATGGAATTAATTTCATCCTCAAAATTAAAGCAGCTGTGTTAATAATTAAGTTAGTAAATTTCAAGGCCATCTCAACTGTGCCTACAAATCTAGCACAGATTGAGATCAAACCTGAGACACAATTCAATTTTCCAAACTATGAACCAAATGCTGGCAGAGAGTGAAAGTGCTGACCCACATATACCTATTAGATTAAATACTACTCTCCTCCTCATCATCATATTGTCCTTTGCATGAGAAGCTGACACCTACTGACCCACTTTTAGTAGGATACGCTCTTGAAATATTTTGCTTGTTAGTGTTGAACTTGCTCCAGATAGCTTCACTTAATTCCAATTCTGATCAACATTTTCAAGGACACTAGCCAGGGTTAAGTGAGCCGTCCATGGCGAGAACTAAAACAAAGCCAACAGTTTCACCAGGGAACCAAACCCGTGACCCTGATCCTGTAAGCATGCATGCAGTTATGGTGAATCAGTCAGAAATCAGCAGCACAACTATTTCAGAGCTCCTCAAGTATAACCCACAGATGCTGAAGAAAACTGGATGAAAGAAGTACCACTCTACCCTTACTCTTTCAGAGCTGTTCCTGGAACCATGTATTTAATCACAGGCCATTTAAAAAAACACAGGACAACAGATGATCCCTAAATGTATTGAAGGATTTAAAATTCTGGCTCAGCAGAATGAAAATCACATATCTCCCCTAGGAAATGAAGTCCTTGTCCGTGTCAACTAAAGAAGAACAGATTTTCTCCAACCTGATGACAGCAGCTTTCAGTGCAGCACACTGTGTTATGGTGGGCGTACTAGTTTCTTAGGGCTGCTATAGCTAACTGCCACAAATTTGGTGGCTGAAAACAATCGATGTTTATTCTCTCATAGTTCTGAAGGCCAGGAGCCTGAAATCAACGTGTCAGCAGGACCACGCCCCCACTGTGAAGGCTCTAGGGAATTCTGCCTTGTCTCCTCCTAAGTTCTGGGGGCTCTCAGCAATCCTTGGGGTTCATTTGGGTTGTAGCAGCATCACTTCAGCCTCTGTCTCCACTGTCACCTGGGCTCTTCTCTCCACATCTGTAGGTATTCACTTCCCATCTTGTAAGTACATCAGCCATTGGTTTTAGGGTCTACTCTAATCCTAGATGACTTCATCTTAACCAGTTATATCTGCAAAGACCCCATTCCCAAATAAGGTCGCATTGTGAGGTTCTGGGTGAGCATGAATTTTTGGAGGACAGTATTCAACACACTACCGTGGGCATTCCCAATGTGCCAACGACTCATAGCTCTTACCAGACTGATCTCCTGTAAGGCTTCCTGGTTATGTTTAAGATAGGAGACTGCAAACTCTTTCCCTTATAGGTCTCTGGACTCCACTATAATTTGATAGTCTGCAAACAATGTCCAATTCAAAATAACGTAGACGTGTATGTAGTGTTTACCTTCTTTTATTTGCTAAGACTATTAGCTCTAGAAAAAGTTAAAACTTATACAGAAATCAGCAGAAGCAGCAATTTAAAAGCATGACTCCTTGTGAAAATTCTGACCAAACATTAACTCACACTAGTCAAAGAAGAAGAATTGATTCTAATATTCTGCAACAATTCTAGAGGAGTGGTTTCCCAAGTGCAATCCCTAAACCATTAGCATCAGCATCAGCTGAGAGCTCCTTAGAAATGGAGAATCTCAGTCTGCACCCAAGACGCACGGGATCAGAATCATCATTCTAAAATTATTTTCCAGGTGATTCGTATGCTCTGTTCTAAAACTCTGATGCCAAAAGTCAAAGAAAAGTCTAACCCTCCCAAATAATTCCATACTATCTGGCAGGATGGGTATTTGTTTTGCTAAGGGTTGATAGGGAATATTAAACACACGTACACACACACACACACACACACACACACACACACACACACACATACTCACACTGGTCGTTTCCTTCCCACAGAGTGTCAGCAGCTTTCCAAATGAACAAGCTGTTTCCATGACATCAAACCCTTAATTTGAAGCAGACATACCAACCATCTAGGAGTGTGATAGCACAATGCACCATTTCATATATGTTTTATTTGTGTTCTGGGTCTCAGATATCTCCTTCTCGAAAAAGAAACCCTTGTGAAAAAAAAACTAACATTTACAGCAACACTTTAATTGACAAATGTGTCACCCTTTATTCTCCTGTAAGTAAGGCACTCTGAATGATTCCGTGCTAAATCTCTGGTCACAGTTAATCAATCGGGGATAATAATATGAATGACTACTAAAATAATTATACTATTATGAGTACATGTCCTCCCTGTCTAGTGAATGTTTTCCCTCTCCCCACCACACTTCCAGGCCATTTTATTCTTAATATATTCTCAAAGTCAATTTCTTCTTTGCTGTGAACATGCATTTTGTGAACAAATAATGGAAAAATCCTCCCTTCTGTAGCATCTGCACTTAACAATACCCTGAAGTGACAGAGACAAATTCAGGAATGTGACTGTAAGAAGTTCATTTGCATTATTAACAGCAGCCTGGAAACATAGTGAATCAAGTCCTAGCCTCCCCCTAAAAATCTTCCCTTAAATGTTTATCTCCACACTTTTTCAAAATTAATTTACCCAATCAACAAATTTAAAGGGGAAACCACAGTGTGTTTGATGCCAAACAGTTTCAAAACAGCCAAGTCGTTTCCTGCAGGGAATAGACCAAATTCCAACGTGCAGAAAGGAACTGTGTGTAACGAGGGTGATTAAATAAGCACATACTCAGTACAGCTAGCAGCCACAGAACTACAGGCTCAGATGCAAACCAGCTTCGCTGTGGAAGGTTCAGGCAGGAGCTGTTAGGAATTCTTCACAGCATTTTCTAGTCCATGACACTTACTAGGCTTTCGCCCACCTGCTCACACACCAAGTAAGATGCGAGAAAAAGAGAGCGTTGCTTGAATGCATAATTCCCAAATGCTTTTGGCAGCTAGATGTCTGCATTTGAGGGGTTCAGCCCATTCCATGCTCCTATGCTCCTGGGATTCAGCCATTCAATCCCAGGACTACAGGGTATGACTCATTGCCGTAAATCACCTTTGATTTCTAAATATACAAAGAGAGTTTAGGAGGAAAAAACAAGGTGGCATTCTCTCCACGACCTTCAAGAACTGGCTGTGTGACAAGAGCCAGCACCAGGGGAACCTAGCCATAGGAAGGAAAAGGCAGCCCAGAAAATCCCTCTGAGACAGACGGTGGGAGAAGAGGCAATGAGAGAAAGGAGCCTGGAGTGAAGTGGGGACTGACAACATTGAGCTGAGCTTAGAGAGCTCAACCAGCTGCCTCTCCCGCGTGGAAATTTCTCAAGGAGGCACATAGGCTGCATTTTCTAGGTGGTGTCACAGCTGCCTCCCATCCCACCTCTGCAGGAGGTTGTGGCCTGTGTTCATTTTGCTCATTTCAGCACTGAGCAAAGGGAGAGACACCCACTAAAGATAAAATGTGTATTTGCTGATAGAAGGAACAAATCAAATAACTGATTAACTAATGAAACAAAAATTTCCCAGCAAAGTTTATCAAATACTATTTTTGGAGAATTATTATAAAGTGACACCTTCTTCTTCTGGGAGACATGGGGAAAGATTTGTTTCCCTAGATAAAATAAAATCACATATTGAAATGTAAGAAAAATTTTAAATTTCATTAAAGGAAATGACTGTGTTTTCCTAATAAAATACTACATACATTATAAGTTGAAACATATGCAAGAAATTCAGTCAAGATTGTTTTTGAGTTCATCTCAATAATTTATCCTTCTTTTTTAAAGTTTATTTATTTATTTTCAAAGAGAGAGAAACAGCAAGGGAGGGGCAGAGAGAGAGGGAGACAGAGGATCCGAAGCAGGCTCCATGCTGAGGGCAGAGAGCCCGATGCAGGGCTGGAACTCATGAACTGTGAGATCATGACCTGAGCCAAAGTCAGATGCTTAACCGACTGAGCCACCAGGTGCCCCAATAATTTATCCTTCTTTGATATCCCAGCTGAACAGAAAAGTAAGGCCAAAGTTACTGAGCTTTTAACAGCACTTTGCCTCTCCATATTCCATAATAATGTTCTGCTTTTCCTGGTTCCTCAGATTCAAGCACACTATGGAAGCTGATGGCGGCGAGGAGTAAA
The DNA here is from genome assembly GCF_018350195.1 of Panthera tigris. NCBI lineage: Eukaryota > Metazoa > Chordata > Mammalia > Carnivora > Felidae > Panthera > Panthera tigris. The sequence continues at coordinate 19,505,218 of NC_056677.1, forward strand.
TGTCCTTGGATGCATGAACCAAGCAGGTTTATGAACCAATATGCAGTAGCAATTACCAAGCACATGAAAAGGATACTGACTAGAATATATGAAAGAATCTGGGAAAGAGGCACGTTTTTAGCATAACCACACACAGTAGACCTCTAAGACGGAGTAACTGTTGGCAGTGTTATAGGTCTGATTGTCTTGCAGATGGTCTACTATGTAAGAGATCTTAAGCTCTGACACCGTCCTGACTGCCCCTGAGCTGCCCCTGCCCCAGACCCAGTCAGTATCCAGTAACAAGAATAGACAGACCTAAATAACTCTCAGCCCACCCAGCACACGCAGGAGGAGCGGGACATTGTTATGGGGGAGGTGGACGCCTACTGCTCCTTCCAGCACTAAAACCCTATTGGAACCCGGATTGCTCAGGCCACAACGGCCGTTAGGCACTAAAACGGGCTATATTAAGGTTGTGTGGCTCTCCAATCCCTCCCTAATGCCTTCCCGAAGTTGGGATGTTTCTAAGGGGCACCTCATGTGAGTTCTGCATTTGACTTCTCTGCTGCCCTCCCTCCCTGTGGGGGCTCAGCTGTGGGCACTATCAGAGCTCCTGTCTTAGGCTCTTCTGTCCACTGCAAAGCAGACAAAGAGGTCACCTCCCTCTCCCCCCGCCCCGCCACAGGGACGACTGTCCTGTTGCCAGCGCCTCTCCCAGTTCCCCCACTGCCAGCACCTGCGGCTGGCTCTCCACCCAAGGGCTTTCTCTCAGTGTGTGTTGAGAGGCGGGAGGAAAGCGTCCAGGAGTTTCCCCAGGAGCACTTCTCAGCCAGTAATGATTAAACTGGAGGATTAAAACCCCCAGCTTCCTTGCCCCTTGGGTGGGATAACTCTGACACATGTTGTTGTTTTAATGATCTCTCCAAGGCCCCAGTAGGATTGAGCTTCAGTTAGTCACAGTGGTGACCAGCTCGAAGGTGTACCCTTTATTAGCATTTGTGGCCAAATACACTTTTGCATTTTGTAACAAGCAAAGAAACAACTGCTTTTGTTCCGTGTGCTCTCACAATGTCTATGAAAGGGGAAGTGGGGCAGATACAGCAGAGCCTGCCTGGATCACCCCAGGCCTTACACTGTCCTGACCTCCTGGTCCACTGCTGACTGCCAACACCCGCAGCTCTCCGCCTGTGAGCTTTCCCCGACTCCCAGAGCCCACACTGCTACCCACGATAGGCTGGGAACGGCAGGCAGCGGATGCTCCCAGGAGCAGCCCTCACCCAGCGACTGGATGAGATGGTTCAGAAGCACCTACCCTACTACTGGCTCCCAGGGTGTGCAGCGGGATTACCCAAGACGCTAACTTGCTTGACACACACGCCCTTCCCTTCCTCACTTCACTCTCCTGCCAGTGCTTCCTGGGATCTCCTTCCAAACCAATGACTTGTACTGGAATCCTTGCCTCAGAGTCTGCTTCCAGGGCAAGGTAGTCCAAGATAGGGAAGAGACACAATTCCAAATGTCTGGGACTCTAAATGGCAAATAAACAGCCAGAGGACATAAACCCTTAAGTCGCTAAATTCTGTTTCCTAAAGTTTCCTAAAAAGTGAAGGCAAAATGAAGTGCTTGGGGTCCAAAGGCCTCAGGCTTCTTGACCAAAAAGTTCAATCTAAAGGAGCATTATGAACCCCATATTAGATTACCAAATATTCTCATCTACCCTGATCCTTCAGCACTTTCTCTCACATCTTCCACAGAATTTGATGGGCCTCCTCAAGGAACACTACCTAGTCGATCTTCTAAAAGCTTCAAGTAGTAGTCAACACACACTTAGAAAATATTAAATCACTGCATCCATTTGTTCACCACTCAAACAGAACTTGAATAAAATAATCATAATACCTTTTATTCTTATTATAAAAGAGGCTCATTGTTGATAATCTGAAAAACAATGAACAATGAAAAGAGAAAATAAGTTCCATCACCAAAGAAATCCATCATTAAATTTTTATGTATTTTCTTCTACTCCTATATGTGTGTGTGTGTGTGTATGTGTGTGTGTGTGTACTGCAAAATTAAGATCATTCTATATGGTATCATTTTAAATATATATAATGACAGCTCTCACTTGCCATTATCATTACAGCTGGAGAGTCATGAATCATATCAACTCACCAAATAATACACAAAAAAACCACATCATTTTACTTTTCTTTTTTAATCTCCTCCCTTTCCTCTACTTTGATGAAACCATCTTACATGGACTATTTTTAACCTAAGCAGACTGACTAAAATGTAACAACCTTTTCCTTCTCTGCCCATCTTTCTACAAACTGTTAATGAACAGTGAACTGGTCAATCAGCAGGTGAAAGCAGAGCAAAGGGACAGAGGCCAAGCCGATGGAGCCGATAACCAGCTTCAGATAATCAAGGCTGATTGTGCATTTACTTTCCCATGAACGTCTAAAGCTGTGAAAGGCAATTACCAAGTGCATTAAGCGGAGAGAGCTCTATACTGCTTCTTTTGTTGTCTCTGATCATTTGTTGAGCTGTTAGAGACCTCTTTCTGAGAGTCATTTGTAATCAGTACATAGAAGGAAGATGGCCCCCAACAGGTGTGCCCATGAATTTGGTAAAAGGTTGGAAAATAGCCCCTCTGAAATAACAGTTAATAAGAGTTAGAATATGAAGGGTAGATGCCTCCCCAACAGACAACTCCATCTGAAAGGTAACTTCAAAGACACTGGTTGCTGATAATAGAGAATGATTTTCCAAATCTCATAAAGAGGCTTGGGTTCTTCTCTAAAACGAAATCTAAAATACCACTACTGGCAGATAAACTATAGCCTTGCAAGCCAACTTCTCTGAAATGAGGAAATGTATATAGGTGGAAAATTGTGATAATAGACGAGGGAGGGAGGAGGAGCACCGTGATGAAAAGGAACACTTACCGAACACTGTGCGTGCGTTTGGGCCAGGTGCTTCCTGTCAGTTAAGCTTCAGACTACTCCATCAAATGCATTTTAGTCTTTCCACTTTATAGATGCAGAAACTGAGGCCTCAGAGAGATTAGGTAATAAACAGGCAGTAGGTAGAAGAGCTGGCCATTCCAATCCAGGACTGCCTGATTCCAAAGTGTAACACAGTAAAATCTCACTGTTTATTAGAAATATTTCCAGCAAGAGAATGCCCTGATTCTATTAATTTACCATGGTTATACAGACTGAAATGCTTGGACAAACAGCTATAAAACTTGATGGAATATTCCCTAAGTCCATTCAGTTCCTATTTCGTATCAAGAAAACATGCAATGTCACCTCCTGACTGAGCATACGCACATAAATTACCGTGAGCCATTATTTTGCCAGAGATAGTTCTTGATAAACTGACAGCCTAGGACTTGGATTAGTGTAGAAGACACTGCATGTGTTACCCAGCAAGCATTTACTCTACTTTGCCTGCCTTGACTTTAAACTTTCTGACAGAACCTCTAAAATCCTCCTCTACGTGACCACGTGCTTTACTAGATCAAACACAGGAATCCCATTCTTCCAACCAGGGAGTGTGTTCGGCATGGGCATGTGAGCCAGTTCTGACCAATGAAATGAGAGGGAAAGTATGCTACGAGGCTTATAAAAATAGTTTCTTCTTTCTTAATGAGAAGCACAGTAAGTAGGGCTCCTTGAAGAAGTTACTCATTTCACGTCTGGGGCAGAAAATATAATTGACTGAAACCTTTTGAATGCATAAAAATCCAAGAGCTCAAAATACTATTTTTAAAAGAGAAAGTCAAAACAAACACTATTGTCACCATTACACCAAAACTTTACTTTGAAGATCGGTAATTAAAAGTTAAGAGTCAACTATCTTGCCTCTCTAGGACTTCAGGGTAACCTAATGGTAAATAATCCTAGTTGATTCTCCTCTTTCCATAAAAGTGCCAGCTACTAAATATCATTTTATAAACACTAGTAAAACAATTAATTCAGGTAACCATCTTTACTGGAAGCTAAAGCCATTAGGCAAAAAAGTTAATGGGGAACTGGACAGTTATATCCAGTGCCAAAGTACCAACCTTCAAACTATTTACCATTTGCAAGGAAAATGTATTACAAAATGTTATTTTATAATAGAGAGATCCGGCTGAAATGCCCTTGTTTTAGCACGACTGAGAATGGGGCAATCAGATATTACATGATTCTTAATATGATACAGTAAGTACATATCACCTGTTAAATATTTCCTCTAAAATTTGGTAACATGAATCTATACAACTCCTTATTTTTTTAAGTTTATTTCTTTTGAGAAAGAGAGACAGAGAGAGAGAGAGAGAGAGAGAGAGAGGAGGGAGAGGGAGAGAATCTCAAGCAGGCTCTGCACTATCACCACAGAGCCCAAATGTGGGGCTCAAACCCAGGGACCATGAGATTATGACGTGAGCTGAAATCTAGAGTTGAACACTTAACTGACTGAATCGCCCAGGCACCCCTGAAACTATGTAACTCTTTAGATCTAACGTCCACTTTACAGAAAATATGGAGGACAGAAAAACACTTCAAAGAGATAATCAAACAAAATCTGAACTTAAGTCATTCTGCAGGACAACAGACCTGGGCCCTTCCACATTTCAATTTTATGGGAAAAAAGAAGGGAGGTAATGTTCTAGAATCATGATTAAAAGAGATTTAAGAGAGGTGCCTGAGTGGCTCAGTCAGTTGAGCGTCCAAATCTTGATTTTGGCTCAGGTGATGATCCTAGGGTCATGGGATTGAGCCCCACGTCAAGCCCACATCAGGCTCCGCACTGCGGAGTCTGCTTAAGATATTCTTTCTCTCTCTCTCTCTCTCTCTCCCCCCACCCCCGCCATCCCTGCCCCCTACTCACACACACGTGCTCTCTCTCAAATTAAAAAAAAAAGATTTAAGAGATATAACAATAATATAGAATGACCCCTGATTGGATTTTGGTCTGAACAAACCCAGCCATAAAAGATGTTTTGGGGAAAAATGTGAAATTTGAATATGGATTGGGATATTAGATGCTATTAAGGAACAATTCTTAAGTTTTAGGCATGATGATAATATGGTGATTAGTTAGGGAAACATCCTTGTTTTTCAGAGATACATTACAAAGAAATTTCTTGATATCAATAATTTAAAATTATTCACCAAAAAATAGATGAAGCAAATAGGTCAAAATGTTAACAAGGATTACATCTATGTGATGGATAGCAATAATTTTCATCTTATTCTTTCTACTCCTATGTGCAATTGAACTTTACACAGTCCAAACAAAAGTGATGAAGAGTCTTCTGCTGGCTATTATTTTCCCCCTCCCTTGCCCTCTTCTACTGGCTATCATTATGTCTGCATACAATCCTGGAAAACGAGGCAGTCACCCTGATACCATCAGGAGAGCAAGCCGGAAGGAAAAAGCTAGCACGGTGCAGCTGGAAGAGCAGGAAGATGGAAAAGCTGGGTCCGTGATGACATTGCTGAGCCAGGCAATTATTCAGCCTGAGCACCTACTGAGCTTCTTATTATTTATACCATTTTGAATTGCCAAATTCAAATGTCCAGGAATATCCCAAGTAATACACTTATTGAAAATCCATTTCCAAATGCCCTATTCCCGCTTCTTCGAATGCTCTTCCTACAGACACTTGCACGACCTGCCCCCTCACCTCCTTGAGGTCTCTGCTGAAATGCCACTTTCTTACAGAACCCTAGCTGGGCCACTCTGTGTAAAATGGCAGTCTCCCTTTGTTCAGGGTAAACTAAACACTGGAGCTCCTCAGCAAGTTGAAGACTACTCGTAGAATCCACAATGACCCAATCCGTGTGCAAGCACATTAAGACCTCCAGGAAAAAGGAGTATCTTCCTTTAAATTTTCATAACTTTCACCCATTTCTTTTAACACATCCTATTTTATCATGTTTTATGGGATATTTGTGGACACATTTATGTTCCCCCACTAAATTCCATGTATCATTGTACTGAAGCCAGTTTGTATCAACTCTTGAGAACCAAATGTGCATCTCTTTCTAATTATTTCACTGCCACCATGTCAGTAGCTTGAAAAGGGCTGTAGTGAGCATATTTGCGTAAGGGAAATCAGCAAATGCTACAAATCAGGGCCTTCCCCCTGACAAACATCAAGATGGTAAAATTAAAGCCAACCATTTTTGGGGTGCCTGGGTGGCTCAGTCAGTTAAGCGTCTGACTTTGACTCGGGTCATGATCTCACTGTTGGTGGGTTCGAGCCCCGTGTCGGGCTCTGTGCTGACAGCTCAGAGCCTGGAGCCTGCTTTGGATTCTGTGTCTCCCTCTCTCTCTGCCCCTCCCCTGCTCATGCTCTGTCTCTCTCAGTCTCTCAAAAATAAATAAATGTTGAAAAAAATTTTAAGCCAACCATTTTTTAAAAATATATTCGAAAAGAACAAAAATAAAAAATAAAAACACCCTAGATAAAAATGAATGAATCACTCTAATTAAAGGACAGAGGTTGTCAGACTAGACTTAAAAAAAAAAAAAAAACAAGATTCAACTATATGCTATTTAAAAGAAACACCTTTGAATATAAAAACACAAAGAGTATAAAAGTAAAGGGATAGAAAAAGACATACTACACAAAGACTAAGCTTTATTAAAATCAAAGTGGATTTGGGGGCACCTGAGTGACTCAGTTGGTTAAGCATCCATCTTCAGCTCAGGTCATGATCTCACAGTTCATGAGTTCAAGCCCCACATCGGGCCCTGTGATGACAGCTCAGAGCCTGGAGCCTGCTTCAGATTCTGTGTCTCCCTCTCTCTCTGCCCCTCCCCTGCTCACACTCTGTCTCTCTCTCCTTCAAAAATAAATAAACATTAAAAAGTTTTTTTAAAAAATCGAAGTGGATGTCAAAACAAGAAATTTTGCTAAAGATAAAAAGGTCCATTTCACACTGATAAAGAGGACATTTATCAAGGAGATACAATTTTAAATTGGTACACACACCTAACAACAGAGCTTTAAAATATATGAAGCAAAAACTGGCCAAACTAAAAGGAGAAATAGGCAACTCCACAAGCACAGCTGCTATTTTAGTACTTCCCTCCTTCCCTCTCTCCCTCCCCCCCCCCCGCTCCTCCCTCCCTCCCTTTCTCTCCATCTCTCTCTTTCTTTCTCCCCCCACTTTGGTAATAGAATGAAGAAAAAAATAAGCAGAGGCATAGAAGACTTGAACAATACTTCAACCAGCTTGATCTAATTAACACAGAACACTGCACCTAACAAATGTACAAAAACAATTCTTTTTAAGTGCACAGGTAACATTCACCAAGATACATTGAGCTCTAAAGCAAGTCTCAATACATTTATTTTTCTTTTTTAAATATGAAATTTATTGTCAAATTGGTTTCCATACAACACTCAGTGCTCATCCCAACAGGTGCCCTCCTCAATACCTGTCACCCACCCTCCCCTCCCTCCCACTCCCCATCAACCCTCAGTTTGTTCTCCGTTTTTAAGAGTCTCTTATGTTTTGGCTCCCTCCCTCTTTAACCTTTCTTTTCTTTTTTTTTTCTTCCCCTCCCCATGGTCTTCTGGTAAGTTTCTCAGGATCCACATAAGAGTGAAAACATATGGTATCTGTCTTTCTCTGTATGACTTATTTCACTTAGTCAATACATTTCAAAAGATAGAAATCAATTTATTTTCTGATCACAACAGAATTAATTTAAAAATCAATAACAAAGAAATACTAGAGAATCTGCAAATATTTGGAAATTAAGCCATATTTTCTAAAGAAGTGATGGGTCAAAGAAGAAATCACAAAAAAATAGAAAATATTTTGAACTATGTAATGAAAATAGACCATATCAGAATTGTAAGATTTTGTTTTGTTTTGTTTATAGAGATAGAGAGTGTGGGTGAGCAGAGAGGGGTAAGAGGCAGAGGGAGGGAAAGAGAGAGAATCTCAAGCAGATTCCTCACTCAGCACAGAGCCTGAGGCAGGGCTCAATCCCACCACCCTGGGATCATAACCCAAGCCGAAATCAAGAGTCAGATGCTCAACTGACTGAGCCAGCCAGGTGCCCCCAAATTTGCAGGTTTTATCTAAAGCAGTATTTAGAGGGAAACTTATAGCTTTAAAATGCCTATATTAGGAAAAGAGAAAGTTTCCACCTTAAAAAGCCAGAATTTAAAAGGGGAAAACAAAACCCAATTTAAGTTGAAGACAGAAGCTAATAAAAATATAAAAGGAAATCAATGAAATAAAAAAACACAGAAAAACAAAGGCTTAAAAAACGGCTCTCTAAATGATTAACAAAATTGATAAACTTCTAGCTGGGCTAATGAAGAAAAAAAGAGAAAATATAAATTACCAGTATCAGGAACAAAAGTGATAATATCACTACAAATTCTACAGATGTTAAAAGGATAATAAGGAAATATTTGAACAACTTAAACCCAATAAAATTGACAACACAGATGAACAAAATTATTTGAAAAACAAAATAATCAAATTTATAGTTTATAAAAACTGACAAGAAATTAAAAATCTGAATAGCTTTATGTCTTTTAAAGAAATTGTAAACTTTCCTACAAAGAAAACTTAATGCTAGTTTGGCTTTATCCGCAAATCCTATCAAACATTTAAGAAAGAATTACAGCAATCATATATAAAATCTTTCAGAAAACCGAAAAGAAGAAAATTTCCAATTTGCTTTATAAGAGCCAGAATAACCCTGACACCAAAACCTGTGCACAGGGTGTATTTAACCCTATTTGCTTCAGGCCATTGCTTGCCTAGAAATGTTAAACCGAGGTGGATAAAACCACTGCAAGCTCCATAGAGAGGATGCGATTTTTTTTTCAGCCCCAGCCAGCAATGTTTTAAAAGTAATTATAAAGCTGTTGGTCATGACATTTGACTTTAAAAGAAAACAGTGCCATTGGGAGCAAGACTGACACCACATTATGACTTTCCCATAATTTAGTCATTAGATTTTAAAGAAATCATTTCTCCCAAACAACAGAACCACCAGAAAGCTTTACTCATGCCAAAGGCTCAGAAATTAATATAAAAGTTAGTGAGTTTTTCTTACACTCTTGGAGAAATTACACTCAGGTAACTAAACTGGCTTATTCAAAATGACTGTTACATGCAAACTAAGCCAAAAGGATAGCTTGACATCAGAGTAAGTTACAGGCACTTCCCATGTATTTCTCCCAAGCTGCACAGAAGGAATTCTAATAGCAACAAAATTTCCTTCCAAATAAATGACAAAGCTTGGCCCTTAACAATGACTCCATTTCAACCAGGAGCTGCTACTCCATAAGCAATGAGAAACACCTTAGAAGTGGATACCACAGTACTATGACAGCCAGATCATATTTTGACAATATAACAAAAAATGAATCGACAAAGGCCTTCTCTGCATTGACAAGAGGCCCACACTAGAGGAACAAACAGCACATACCTCACTGAACTGTTTGTGGTCAACCACTATTTTGGTAATATAATGAAATGTGATTTTGATTACTTTTCCTTGCCTGTGTTTTAAGCATAACCATGTAAGAGGCCTACAGGGAGACAGCTAGGTGTTTGTCAAAGATGCAGAAAGGTGTTTGTGTATTTGTATGTGTGTTTGTTCATCTCTGCAGAGCCACTTCCCTTTGAGGTTCTGAAAATTTTTTTAATTCAAACACAAAGGATGACATTACGTGGAATTCTGGCTTGGCACAGGAAGTTGTCTAGACTTCCTTTGCCAAAATTCTTTTATTTATTTTTTTTCAAAATGCTTTTACAAGTAATATCTTATAAAAGATGAGGTTAAAAGTAAAAGAACCAATACCCAATTCCACAACTAGGAATTCATGGCAAAGAACTTTTCGGAGATGCACACAAAGATTTATACCTAAGAATATTTACTGCAATGTTAGTTAAAATAGAAATTAATTAATAATAGCCTATATGATTAAAATTAGAAAAATAACTCGGTTAACAATATGATGAGAAAAAATGCAGCCATTAAAAAGCATGTTTCAGAAGGATATAGATACATCCTTTTAAATGACTGTGCATATGCACTGAGGATATATAGTCTGTTTTTTAATAGCTGCATATATTATATATATATATATATATATATATATATATATACATACATACATATACGTGCTTATATACTGTCCCCCTAAAATTCATGTCTATCTAGAATCTGTTACTGTGACTTTATTTGGAAGTATGATCTCTTCAGATATAATCACGTTAAGAACAGCTAAAATAGTTTTAAAAAAGAACCAAGTAGGAGGAGTCACACTACCTAATTAACTAACTTACTATAAATAATCAACACAGTGTGCTATTGGCCAAAGGATAAGCACATAGATCAATGGAACAGAACAGAGGCCAGAAACAGACCCACATATACATAGTCAATTGATTTGCCACAAGAGTGTCCGACTTCGGCTCAGGTCATGATCTCATGACTCGTGAGTTTGAGCCCCACGTCAGGCTCTGTGCTGACAGCTCAGAGCCTGGAGTCTGCTTAGGATTCTGTGTCCCTTTCTCGCTCTGCCCCTCCCTCGCTCATGCTGTCTCTCTCTCTCTCTCTCTCTCTCTCTCTCTCTCTCTCTCAAGAATAAATAAAACAGTAAAAAATATTTTTTTTAAAAAGTGCAAATGAAATTCATTAGAGAAAGAATAGTATATTCATCAAAGGTTGCTGGCACATTTGGACATCCACATGTAAAGAAGAAGAAAAAGGAGGAGGAGAAGGAAGAAAATAAGCAAGAAAGCAAGAAAGAATTTTAGTTCACTCTTCACATCATATTAAACAATTAGCTCACAATGGATTATAAAACTAAATGTAAAACCTAAAACCATAAATATTCTAAAAGAAAATATAGGAGAAAATCTTTGTGGCCTTGAGTTAGGTAAAGAGTTCTTACATATAATACCCAAATCAGGATACTTGAAAGAAAAATAATGAATAAATTGCACTTCATCAAAATTAAAAACTTCTGCTCTTCCAAAAACACTAAAGTAATGAACCAACAGACCACAGAACGGATGAAAATATATCTGATATAGGACTTGTCTCCAGAATATATAAAGAACTGTCAAAACTCATCAAAAAAACAAACAACCCAGTAAGAAAAAATGGGCAAATGATCTGAAAATACTTTACCAAAAAAGATACATGAATAGTGAATAAACATGAAAAGATACTCAACATAATTAGTCATTAGGAAAACGCAAATCAAAACCACAATGAGATAATATTACAAATCATTACAATGGTTAAGATTAAGAAAATGAACTCTACCGAGTGCTGGCAAGGCTGTAAAGTAACTAGAACTCTCATACATGGCTGGTGGGAATGCAAAATGGCACAGCCACTATAGATCACATGGTACGCAACCTTTTAAGGCCTTCTTTCACTTCACATAATGCATCTAAGATTCATTCATGTTGTGCCTGTATCTGTGACTAGCAGGTTTTTATTGCTGAGTAGTATTCCACTTTGTGGATGTACCAGTTTGTTTATCCATTCCCCTACTGAAGGACATTTGAACTGTTTTCAGTTTGGGGCAATTATGAATACTGCTGCTATAAACATTCACATACAAGTTTTATGTTAACATAAGTTTTGATTCTTCAGGGTAAACACTTAAGAGTGCGATTGCTGAGTCATATGGTAAGTGTATATTTAACTTTAGAAGAAACTGCCAAACTGTTTTCCATAATGGCTGTGCCAAAATGGCAAAACTACAGGGACAGAAAACAGACCAGTGGTTGCCAGAGGCTGGGGTGGAGGGAAGAGTTGGCTACAAATGGCCATGAGGGAATTCGGTGGGCGATGTAACTATTCTATAGCTTGTGGTAGTTGTTACACGACTGTATATGTTTGTGAACACATACAGCATTACACACTAAAAAGAGTGAGTTTTATTTATGTAAATTATATCTCAATAAACCTGAATGAAAATCATTCATCCAGAAGGAATGCATAGAAATCTTAGGATATCCTATGCCATATTTAAACCAAAGATCTGAGATAGCAGATGGCTTCCCACTGCCTTCAGGATAAAAATCTAACTTCCTTAGTGGGATGTACTTTCTTAGTGGGCTTTTAACCTACTTCTAGGAGGTAGGCATTAGCTCCATTTGGGTCTCATCTCAACAATTACTATCCAGATTTGGGTATTTCCATTGTTTTTTGAGCTTGTTTTCAGCTCTTCCCCTGAAATTCCATTTCCTTTGGAAGTCATGGTCTTCCTGCTTTGATACCCAAACCCTACCAAACCTTCTCACCCAGCCTGGGCATACAGCTCAGCGACAGAACCTCTGGCAGGGTCCCAGAACCTCCCCACACAAGCATCCAAGAGAAGGTGCCTCACCTTCCCAGCCTGGCTTCAGAGAACTGAACCAGACACAAACATAGGTGTATATATGTATAAGCACGTGTTTCCTGTAACATTTTTGTGAAGCTCTTTACAGATGCCCTAACTCCTTTTATTCTCTCTGCTGATTCAAGTACAGCATCGCTTGACATCCCCAGTGCTACAGAATGTAATACATCTGATTAACAGCAGCAAAAGTAGGAGCAGCAGGGAGCTTGGATGTTGCACTCTCAGGCTCTCATGGAGCAGGTTTTGCAAATTGGATCCACCAAATGTTAGTCACAGGATAGATGAAAGGAGCGAAACTATTATATCCATGTTTGGACCCTGAATTCTAGCATAACTCTCAGCAGTCTGACTGTATCACTCTGTTTCTTGGAAAGCAAGCTTTCTACTCCTGATTTTACCAGAGGAAAAAAAAATGTAGAAGAGAAGAAACAATGTTTGGGCAGATTCTAAAGAAAATAATTTTAAATACACGTTCAAAGTACTTCTTGCTGGCGTTAAAAATAACAAAGATGGCTCAAAATGAAGTGAAGATATGCTTATCAAAGACATACAGTTTTAGCAAAGCAGTCCATGACAACCATTTCAAATGCCTAGGGGTCTCTCTCAATTATTTCTGACTTCAGAGTCACCCATGTTAAATGCTAAAAGAAGACCTCTCCTTAAGTATGATTATTACTGCACATATTTTTAAAAATTAAAAATCTCTCTTTTTACAAATTTAAACCAACCTATCCCATTAAGCAACTGAGTTTTGCTTTCTTAAAACTCTTTCTTTCTTTGAATGTCAGGACTTTACCTTCTCTTGGTTCCTTACCTACACTCATAAGCCACTTCTCAATAACCTCTTGGAGTGATTTCTAGCTTAGGACACATCCCTCCATTTCCCATCCTGATGGAAACCAGCCTGTAATTAACACCATTAGACAAGAATGCTGCACGCAAAAAAAAAAAAAAAAAAAAAAAAGTGTCAAGAGAGAAAAACAGTACAGACAGCTCACCTCTGTACTCAACCCTTCAAACATCCCACCTACTCCTCTGGTTTTCACTACTCCTTGATTTCCAAACATGTGTCTCTACTCCAGCATTATTTTCTGAGCTCCAGGGTTATCTAGTAGTATATCTGTTGGGAGTGTCACAACCTTAAAGAATCTAAAAGTAAACTCATCCTTTTCCCCCCATCCATTTTCCCAACATATTCTCTTTTGCATACTCCATATCTTAGCCACATCTTAATTTCTCAGACATTAAGCCTTGCCAATTCTACTTCCTAATTATCTCGTGAATCTGCCTCTTTCTCTTTATTCTCACTACTATAGCCTTAGTTCAGGCCGTTTTTAGCTCCTGTGTGGGCTCTTTCTGTAGCAACTAGTTATTTTGCCTACCTCCGGCCTCATAAACACACAACTCCACCCCTCCACCCCCCAACCCCCATCCAGGGTATCCCTTAGATCCCTGCCCAAAAAAAGGGGTTTACAAAATCCGAATGTGATCATATCTCTCTCTTCCCTAGGTAAAATTCTTTAGAGGCTTTCATTGTCTACAGGATAAAAACCAACTTCCTTAAGAGGAGGTGTAAGACTTTATAAATTGCTCCTGCCTACTTGCACCTCTTTATCCTTCATTCAACCTTCAAAATCCTACTCCAATGGCATCTACTCTATGAAACTCTCCCAATCAACCCCTACCCCCATAGTCAAGTTAGTCCCTCCTTCCTGTATGTCATGTAATTAATATACTTCTCATTGTAAAATAAATGATAATTAATTCATATATAGATGCTACTCATCTAAGAGATGAGCTCGGTGAAGAAACAGATTATTTATTGTTCCTATCTATACACTTAGCAATTGTTCTCAATCACCAGATGGTGAATGGATGAATGATTAAAGTGGAGAAGAAATCAATTAGTGAGCCATCAATGGTTGTTTATTTTTCTAAACATTCTAAACTAGATTTCCTAATTGTCTGAAATGAAAAAGTTCCTGCTAGCCATGATCATTTGAGCAACAAAAACTGCTATGTTGGCATCTCCTGTGACAATAACTATAAAAGAAAAATAAAACCTTGTTACATATCTGGTGCTCTGTGTAATAACCTTGAAAACAGGCCATGAAATTTCCCCATTTAAAAAAAAAAATCCCAATGATGAGGTCTCTGCCATAGTAATAAAATTCTAGTAAACACCGTGACCATTTATTTCGGAGAAGAATGAATTTGCAGCCTCAAGTGTTAGAGCCTAATGGAGGAGGAGTCAATACAGCCAAGAAGAAAATCCCTGCTACATTTAAGAGGGCTAAAACCTTTATCACCCTGGAATATTCCAGGTCAAATTCAAGATGGATCATTCTTTGACAACTTAAAAGGTGCAAATTAAATATGGTGATGGGTACATTTCACAAAAAATGAGATCTCCTGCAGTCAGACCACAAGAAAGCTCTCTCTTTTTTTTTTAGTGAATACTCACATGCATACGCATGGATATCAAATGAACTCAGATAAGAGAATAACAAGGTTAATCTGTTCAGACAGAAGGTAAGTCAGAAAGAGAAAATTACCACTGTTGTTCTTCAGACTAAGTTAAATTGACCATTTCTGTTGTCTGTCATCATCGACTACAACGAGGACAAAGCCCAGCAGGCTAGGAGATCTCTAACAAGCCAGGAAGCCCTTGTTCCACTGTGCCTAACTAAGACTCTGACCCCTGATGACTCAAGAAACAAAAGAATTTGTCTGAATATTTAAAATAGCACTGAGATCATGGAAAACCTGGGCCAGATTTCATGCATTTCCCCAAAAGAGCGATAATATCATGCAATACTGACATGTCCCTGAAACTGTAAAGCAATTAAATATTTGTCAAATCCGAGCCTTTTCTATTTGGCTCAAGTTCTGTTACTTTAGGTCCTCCTACAGTTCCATCAATGTATTTCCGAAATCAATGGTTTCTGTCAGTGTCCCATTGGGTTGGTACACTTAAATTAGGCTAATGGGAATAGGATGTATTTTAAAAGGAACTTTTTAAAAATGTGTGGGCAAGACATAAAGGAACCACAAACAGCCCAGGGCCAATACTATAGGGGCAGTTACCACCCCTAGGCCCAAAGAGAGGAGGGAAGAAAGCAGTTTTCAGAACCCAAAAGGAAACAGATGTAAAAAGGAAGCAGAAGTTCTCAACCAGCCCAAGGTGACCTTGCAGCTAGGGAGCCAGGAGATAAATATATGATCTGTCTGACTTTCTGCTGGGCCCACCACAGGCTGAACCGACCTGGAAGCCAGAGGACAAGGGAGAGGACATAGCGGCCAGATCTCAGGGCAGAGAGCAGGGTAAAGACAAACAGAGAATGGCCCTGGAGGACAAATGAGAACTATACAACACTCCACGTTTTAGGAGGAAAGGGTTTCCCAATCACTGACTGCTACTGAGTCACTACTGCGTGCGATGTACAGTTAACTATAAGAATGTAATGGGGATAGAAGTAAAGGAGGTTGAAGATGAAGGGAGGGAGAGTTGCAAAGGAAGAAAGAATTTCGCCTACAGGAAATGAAAACACGTTTCGAACTGTGGCAAAACTCATGCAATGACGATATTTACAAGTAAAAACTCCACTCCAGAGTGTGGTCGTGCAGCAGCAGTAGCAGCAGCATCTGGGAGATTATTAGAAATGCAAAATATCAGGCTGTACCCCAGACCACTTACTCCGGAATCTGCTTTTTAACCAGATTCCCCAGGTGCCTGTTATGCACATGGAAGTTTAAGGAGCAATGCTATAAAGACTCCCCAGAGTTACTCAGGGTAATAAGAGAAGTTTGGAGTAATTAAAACCAATGGGATTTATAGGGAAAGGTTCGTGGAGGAGGTATATTTGAGAAGGATATTAAAAAACTATTTTATAGAAAACACGGTTTTTAATTTCATCATAACGTCAAAATGCAAATATAGTTCATCAGTAACTGAATATGTAATGGTCAAGAAATAGTATCATCAAAAACTGATACTATTATTCCATTAATATAAAGTTCTTTCACAGTAAAATAAAATTCTTGTGCTACATACATTCTCTAAAGGTTTTCTAAAGAAAGGAAAAATCCAGGCTGATTTAAATTGGAAAGCTGCTGTTTCAGTTTTGTGATTTGCTGTCTTTCTCTCCTGAATACTACTTTCCTTTCTATTTCAGACCCAACTCTGTTACTTAATGGGTGTTCAGTAAATACTTTTCGATTGATTGAAGCCCAACTGATTTAAAATTGTGTGCTCAACTGTAATAATTGATCAGCATCCAAAAATCTAGTCGATTTCAACTTAGAGAACAGCTCCATCTAGTGTCTCGACAGGAAGGCGCCATCTCCTATCAAGCCTAGGTTTACCTACAGGAGGAGAAAATTCTGCTGGTAAAACTAACCCATCCCGGCCATGTCTTTCTATCTTACTACACCTGTAACAAAGTCTTAGTATTATTGCAGTTTGCCTTTTCCAGCCATCAGCTCCATCTGTGAAATAGCAGGAGTGCTTTCACCTACTATGGAAAGACAGCTTTCCCTCAACATCTGTGCAGCCCACCCCATACCCTCTTACCTCAATCCTTACCAACTGACCAAATGCCACCCTGTTGCCAAGTTCCAGAACCTGTATGCCTGTGCCTAAGGGCTTTTTCAGGCCACCAAAGTCCACCTTGATGCTCACACAGCAGGCCAGACTTAGAACCGACCCGACTCCCAGAGGGCCCAGACCATGACTAATGGGAATTGGTGTATAAACGTCCCAGTTCCCTCACCCCTCAGGAGGGAGGCTCTATTTCCTAGACTTTTCTCATGAGTTTAAGCACCAATCATTCAGAGTAGTGGCTTTTTTAGCTGTCTTCTCTTCCCTGTCTCACTTCCCTACCCCCCTACCAATGTTTCCTCAACTCCAGAAAAAACTACTTGTACTTGAGTTTTTCCCTTGAGGTCTGATCCTGGGGAAACCCAGAATAAGACATTCTTTAAAAAACACTTTACTGAGGTCCAATTTACACAAAAAAAGGAGTACATACTTCTTATAGAGTGTGGAGATAAGTATACACCCATGAAACCATCACCACAGCCAAGGCCACAGGCATATCCATCACCTTCCAAAGTTTCCTCCCACTGCTTTTACTATCTTTTTGTGGTAAGAACATTTAACATAAGCTCTACCCTTTCAGAAAAGTTTAAGTATAGAGGAGCCAAGATGGTGGAACAGCATGGAAGCTTTTTGTGTGTCTCACGTCCATGAAATACAGCCAGACCAACACTAAACCATCCTACACACCTAAAAACCCGATTGGAAGATTAACACAACAATCTGCACAACCTGAACCACAGAATCCAGCAGGTACGTGACACAAAGAGCTGAACTTGGGGAGCAAGAATCCCCGAAATGTAGGGAACCCCTTTTGCCAGCAGAGAGAGGACGGAGACTGGGGAGGAGGGGAGCATACGGGAAAAGCACTCCTCCCCAAAAGCAGCTGGAGAGAAAGTGGAAAATTGGAAACAGCCACAGGGACTAAACTAAAAAGGGAGAAAGGAGAAAGGAGAGAGTTTAAATTCCATTAAGACTGTAAACAAGGAGAGCGCAAAGGCTGCAGCTCCATAGCTCGATGCATGGCGGTGCTCTGGTGGGAAAGGTGAATCCCCAGGAACAGAGTGGGGTCTGGGAGGTTCCCAGGCCACATGGGGAAAAGTGGTTCCACTGATGGAAGGACATTTGGTAGAGACTGTTGAAGCCACCTGGTCCCAGCAGACCCCGGAAGGCAGCCACATTAGCTGGTGCTGGGGCAAGGTTGCTGAGGGTGAAGCCTGGTATCAGATGTGTGTTGCAATTTTTCATGGTCCCTGAAACGCTGAGGCTACACTGTCTCACGATTTTGGGGGGGGGGGGGCGGGCTGGCACCTGGCTGCAGTCTCGGGGCACCGACAACAGCAGGATCCAGCAGGCATTCCTGGGTGCAGCCGACATTCAGCCATTGGCCATTCGGCCATCATTGGGTGAGACCCTCCCGCAGAGGGTCAGAGCGGGTCAAAGCCGCAGTCCTTCAGAAGTAAGGGGCCAGGGAAAACAGACGCATCTGAGACAAAACTCGGGAGAGAGGTACTGCCTGGGGCCTGGTCACAGAGAGTGGAAAAGCAGGGAGTGGACGAGAGCTGAAGATGGAGGACCAGTTCACGACTGCTGATCCGGGAGAACAGACTCTGTGGCTGGGTGGCTCCATTTTTCACCGCTCCTGCACATGCACACCGACGAGCACCACAACAATCCACCCCAGTAGGCTAGCAGCGCCATCTAGGGGAGAGCGGAGCTGTTACACCGAGCCCTGCCCAACTGGGCCAACTTCACTCTTCAAGAACACAAACCTCACTGCTGGCATAATTTATGGACTATAAAGAGCTACGTGGACTGACCTCTAGGGGAAAATGAAGCAATTTCAGTCCCACTTCAATCTGTTAGCAGGTTCATCTATTCAGTTTTTTTTTTCTCTCTTTTTCCTTTTTCTCTTTTACAATTCTTTTCTTTTTCTTGAATACAGAAAGAGAAAAAACTCATTTTTATTTTCAATTGTTATTAAAAATATCTGTCTTTAATTTTTATTACTATATTTTTTACTTTTGTGTAAATATTTTCAAATTCTACTTTACTTCCATCATTTTATTTTAGTCTACTTCAGTGTACTCACCTTTTCAAATTTGCAAACAATTTCCTTTTTTTTCTTTTTTTCTGTTTTTCATTTCTTTTTTTTTCTTGAATGCAGAAAGAGAAAAACTTCATTTTTACTTTCAATTTCTTTTGAAAATATTTTTATTTAATTTTTATTACTATATTTTTTGCTTTTATGTACATTTTTTCAAATTCTATCTTACTCCCATCATTTTATTTCAGTCTACTACAGTGTGTTCACTTTTTCAAATTTTCAAATGATTTCTTTTTTTTTTGGCTTTTCCTTTTTTTTAATCTTTTTTCTCTTTTTTGTTTCTTTTCTTTTTTCTTAAATACAGAAAATGAAAAAATTCATATTTCTTTTTAATTTTTATTAAAAGTATTTTTCTATAATTTTTTTCTACTATATTCTCTATTTTTGTGTATTTTAGTCTACTTTAGTGTATTCATTTTTTCAAATACTCAACCGATTTCCCTTTTTTTTTCCTCCCCTCCCTTTTTTGTTTCTCTAATCTGTCAAACGACTTTCTACACCCAGACCAAAACACACCTAGGATCTACCATCATCTATTCGATTTTTGTGTGGGTGTGTTTTTAATTTTAATATTTTTTAATTTTAATTTTTTAATTTCAATGTTTCTACCTCATTAATTCCTTTTCTCCCTTCAAAATGACAAAACGAAGGAATTCACCCCAAAAGAAAGAGCATGAAGAAACAACAGCCAGGGATTTAACCAACACAGACACAAGCAAGATGTCTGAACCAGAATTCAGAATCACGATAATAAGAATACTAGCTGGAGTTGAAAAGAGATTAGAATCCCTTCCTGCAGATAAAGGAAGTAAAAAATAGCCAGAATGAAATTAAAAATGCTATAACTGAGCTGCAATCCCGGATGGATGCAGCGATGGCGAGGATGGATGAGGCAGAACAGAGAATCGGCGATATAGAGGACAAACTTATAGAGAATAATGAAGCAGAGAAAAAGAGGGAGATTAAGGCAAAAGAGCACGATTTAAGAATTAGAGAAATGAGTGACTCATTAAAAAGGAACAACATCAGAATCATAGGGGTCCCAGAAGAGAAAGAGAGAGAAATAGGGGTAGAAGGGTTATGTGAGCAAATCATAGCGGAAAACTTTCCTAACCTGGGGAAAGACACAGACATCAAAATCCAGGAAGCACAGAGGACTCCCATGAGATTAAACAAAAACCGACCATCAACAAGGCATATCATAGTCAAATTCACAAAATACTCAGGCAAGGAGAGAATCATGAAAGCAGCAAGGGAAAAAAAGTCCCTAACCTACAAAGGAAGACAGATCAGGTTTGCAGCAGACCCATCCACAGAAACCTGGCAGGCCAGAAAGGAGAGGCAGGATATATTCAGTGTGCTGTATCAGAAAAATGTGCAGCCAAGAATTCTTTATCCAGTGAGGCTGTCACTCAAAATAGAAGGAGAGATAAAGTTTCCCAGACAAACAAAAATTAAAGGAGTTTGTGACCACTAAACCAGACCTGCAAGAAATATTAAGGGGGGCTCTCTGAGGGGACAAAAGATGAAAATATATATATATATATATATATATATATATATATATATATACACACACACACACACACACACACACACACCAAAAGCAACAAAAGATTAGAAAGAACCAGAGAACACCACCAGAAACTCCAACCCTACAAACATCATAATGACAATAAATTCATATCTTTCAGTACTCACTCTAAACGTCAACAGACTCAATGCTCCAATCAAAAGACAGAGGGTAACAGAATGGATAAGAAAACAAGACCCATCTATATGCCGTTTACAAGAGACCCACTTTAGACCTAAAGACACCTACAGATTGAAAATAAGGGGATAGAGAACCATCTATCATGCTAATGATCAATAAAAGAAAGCTGGAGTACCCATACTTATAACAGACAGTCTAGACTTTAAAATAAAGGCTGTATCAAGAGATGCAGAAGGGCATTACATCATAATCAAGGGGTCTATAGACCAAGAAGACCTAACAATTGTAAACATTTATGCGCCAAATGTGAGAGCACCCAAATATATAAATCAATTAATACCAAACATCAAGAAACTCATTGATAGTAATACCATAATAGTAGGAGACTTCAACACCCCACTCACAGCAATGGACAGATCATCTAATCAAAAAGTCAACAAGGAAACAATGGCTTTGAATGACACATTGGACCAGATGGACTTAACAGATATATTCAGAACATTTCATCCTAAAGCAGTAGAATATACATTCTTCTCCAGTGCACATGGAACGTTCTCCAGAATAGACCATATACAGGGACACAAGTCAGCCCTAAGTAAGTACAAAAAGATTGAGATCATACCATGCATATTTTCAGACCACAGTGCTATGAAACTTGAAATCAACCACAAGAAAAAATTTGGAAAGGTAACAAATACTTGGAGACTGAAGAACATCCTACTAAAGAATGAATGGGCTAACCAAGCAGTTAAAGAAGAAATTAAAAAGTATATGGAAGTCAATGAAAATGATAGCACCACAACCCAAAACCTCTGAGACGCAGCAAAGGTGGTCATAAGAGGAAAGTATATAGCAATGCAGGCCTTCCTAAAGAAGGAAGAAAGATCTCAGATACACAACCTAACCTTACGCCTTAAGGAGCTGGAAAAAGAACAGCAAATAAAACCCCAAACCAGCAGAAGACAGGAAATAATAAAGATTAGAGCAGAAATCAATGCTATCGAAACCAAAAAAACAGTAGAACAGATCAATGAAACCAGAAGCTGGTTCTTTGAAAGAATTAACAAAATTGATAAACCACTAGCCAGTTTGATCAAGAAGAAAAAGGAAAGGACCCAAATAAGTAAAATCAAGAATGAAAGAGGAGAAATCACAACCAACACAACAGAAATAAAAACAATAATGAGAATATTATGAGCAATTCTATGCCAACAAAATGGGCAATCTGGAAGAAATGGACAAATTCCTAGAAACATATACACTACCAAAACTGAAACAGGAAGAAATAGAAAATTTGAACAGACCCATAACCAGTAAGGAAATCGAATTAGTAATTAAAAACCTGACAAAAAACAAGAGCCCAGGGCCAGATGGCTTTCAGGGGAATTCTACCAAACATTTAAGGAAGAGAGTTAACATCTATTCTCTTGAAACTGCTCCAAAAAATAGAAATGGAAGGAAAATTTCCAAACTCTTTCTATGAAGCCACCATTACCCTGATTCCAAAACCAGACAGAGACCCCACTAAAAAGGAGAACTATAGACCAATTTCCCTGATGAACATGGATGCAAAAATCCTCAACAAGATATTAGCCAACCGGATCCAACAATACATTAAAAAAATTATTCACCACGACCAAGTGGGATTTATACCTGGGATGCAGGGCTGGTTCAATATCCGCAAAACAATTAACGTGATGCATCACATCAATAAAAGAAAGGACAAGAACCATATGATCTTCTCAATAGATGCAGAGAAAGCATTTGGCAAACTACAGCATCCTTTCTTGATAAAAACCCTCAAGAAAGTAGCGAGAGAAGGATCATACCTCAAGATGATAAAAGCCATATACGAGCAACCCAACACTAATATCATCCTCAATGGGGAAAAACTGAGAGCTTTCCCCCTAAGGTCAGGAACAAGACAGGGATGTCCACTCTCGCCACTGTTATTCAACATAGTGTTGGAAGTCTTAGCCTCTGCAATCAGACAACACAAAGAAATAAAAGGCATCCGAATCGGCCAGGAGGAGGTCAAATTTCACTCTTCACAGATGACATGATACTCTATATGGAAAACCCAAAAGATTCCACCAAAAAACTGCTAGAACTGATTCATGAATTCAGCAAAGTTGCAGGATATAAATCAATACACAGAAATCGGTTGCATTCCTATACACCAACAATGAAGCGACAGAAAGAGAAATCAAGGAATTGATCCCATTTACAGTTGCACCAAAAACCATAAAATACCTAGGAATAAATCTAACCAAAGAGGTGAAAAATCTATACACTGAAAACTATAGAAAGCTTATGAAAGAAATTGAAGAAGACACAAAGAAATGGAAAAAGATGTCATGCTCCTGGATAGGAAGAACAAATATTGTTAAAACGTCGATACTACCCAAAGCAATCTACATATTCAATGCAATACCTATCAAAGTAACACCAGCATTCTTCACAGAGTTAGAAGAAATAATCCTAAAATTTGTGTGGAACCAGAAAAGACCCCAAATAGCCAAAGCAATCTTGAAAAAGAAAACCAAAGCAGGAGGCATCACAATCCCAGACGTCAAGCTATACTACAAAGCTGTAATCATCAAGACAGTATGGTACTGGCACAAAAACAGACACTCAGATCAATGGAATAGAATAGAGAACCCAGAAATGGACCCACAAACGTATGGCCAACTCATCTTTGACAAAGCAGGAAAGATATCCAATGGAATAAAGACAGTCTCTTCAGCAGGTGGTGCTTGGAAAACTGGACAGCGACATGCAAAAGAATGAACCTGGACCACTTTCTTACACCATACACAAAAATAAACTCAAAGTGGATAAAAGACCTCAATGTAAGTCAGGAATCCATCAAAATCCTCGAGGAGAAATCAGGCAAAAACTTCTTTGATCTTGCCCACAGCAGTTTCTTACTCAACACATCTCTGGAGGCAAGGGAAACAAAAGCAAAAATGAACTACTGGGACCTCATCAAAATAAAAAGCTTCTGCACAGCAAAGGAAACAATCAGTAAAACTAAAAGGCAACCAACAGAATGGGAGAAGATATTTGCAAATGACATATCAGATAAGGGGTTAGTATCCAAAATCTACAAAGAACTTCTCAAACTCAACACCCAAAAAACAAATAATCCAGTGAAGAAATGGGCAAAAGACGTGAATAGACACTTCTCCAAAGAAGACATCCAGATGGCCAACCGACACCTGAAAAAATGCTCAACATCACTCATCATCAGGGAAATACAAACCAAAACCACAATGAGATACCACCTCACACCTGTCAAAATAGCTAACATCAACAACTCAGGCAACAACAGATGTTGGCGAGGATGCGGAGAAAGAGGATCTCTTTTGCATCGCTGGTGGGAATGCAAGCTGGTGCAGCCACTCTGGAAAACAGTATGGAGGTTTCTCAAAAAACTAAAAATAGAACTACCCTACCACCCAGCAATGGCACTACTAGGCATTTATCCACGGGATACAGGGATGCTGTTTCGAAGGGACACATGCACCCCCGTGTTTATAGCAGCACTATCCACAACAGCCAACGTATGGGAAGAGCCCAAATGTCCATCGATGGATGAATGGATAAAGAAGATGTGGTATACATATACAATGGAGTATTACTCGGCAATCAAAAAGAATGAAATCTTGCCATTTGCAACTATGTGGATGGAACTGGAGGGTATTATGCTAAGTGAAATTAGTCAGTCAGAGAAAGACAAAAATCATATGACTTCACTCATAGGAAGACTTTAAGAGACAAAACAGATGAACCTAAGGGAAGGGAAACAAAAATAATATAAAAACTGGGAGGGGGACATAACAGCAGAGACTCCTAAATATGGAGAACAAACTGAGGGTTGCTGGAGGGGTTGTGGGAGGGGGGATGGGCTCAATGGGTAAGGGGCATTAAGGAATCTACTGAAATCATTGCTTCACTATATACTAACTAATTTGGATGTAAATGTTAAAAAATAAAGTTAAAAAAAAGAATACAAACGTTCTAATTCAAAGACAAAAAAAAGTTTAAGTATACAATGCAATATTGTTAGCTATAGGCACTACACTGTGTAGTAGATCTCCAGAAAGTATTTATCTTGCATAACAGAAACTGTGTACTCTCTGACCAACATCACTCCATTTCCCCCTCACCTCAATCCCTGGACCTACCCTGCTTCTATGAGTTTGACTATTTTAGATTAGACAAATAAGTAAGACCACACAATATTTGTATTATTCAGCCTTTAAAAAATAAGGAAATTCTCACTCACATGTGGAATCTAAAAAACAAAACAAATGAATAAGCAAATGAAAAGCAGAGAACAAATAATGTAAATACAGAGAACAAACTGAGAGCTGCCAAAAGGGAGAGGGGTGAGGGAGGGGCAAAATGGGTGAAGAAAAAGTAGGGGGTACAGGCTTCCGGTTATGGACCGAGTAAGTCACGGGAATAAAAGGCATAGCACAGGGCATATAGTCAATGATATCGTAACAGCATTTTGTGGTGACAGGTAGCAGCTACACTTGTGGTGAGCACAGCATAACATATAGAGATGCTGAACTACTATGGTACACCTGAAACTAAGGTAACATTGTCAACTACACTCATATACAAAAAAAATAAATTGTGAATGAGGAAATTCTGCCATTTGTGACACCATGGATAGATGTGGAGGACATTACACTAAGTGAAATAAGCCAACACAGACAGACATTCTTATTGCACCATATCCCATCCAAAGCCACTGGTTAAGAAGACAGGTAGAAAACAAGTGTGCCATGCCTGGTTCCTCACTTGCTAATCCCCCAATCTAACAGTATAATCTCCTCATCACAGGAATTCTACATGAGAGCAAAGGCTTTGTTTTAGTCACTGCTGATCGCCAACACCTACAACAGTGCCCTCAAATAGCAAGTGCTTAATAAATATTTGCTGAATACAAGTTGATGTTGTTGGACACAGATATAGCTCTGAGTTTAAAAGTTTCTTAGTCACTGGGGCGCCTGGGTGGCTCAGTCGGTTAAGCATCCAACTGTGGCTCAGGTCATGATCTCGCAGTTTGTGGGTTCAAGCCCCGTGTCAGGCCGTGTGCTGACAGCTCAGAGCCTGAACCCTGCTTCAGATTCTGTCTTCCTCTCTCTCTGCCCCTCCCCTGCTCATGCTCTGTCTCTCAAAAATAAATTAAAACGTTAAAAAAAAACTGTTTAAAAATTTTAAAAAAGAAGAAAGTCACTGAGGCGCCTGGGTAACTCAGTTGGTTAAGCATCGGACTCTTGATTTTGACTCAGGTAACAGATTCACACTTGTGCAATGGAGCCCCGTGTCGGGGTCTACACTGACAGCACAGAGCCTGCTTGGGATTCTCTCTCCCTCTCTCTCTACACCTCCCCTATTCGCTCATGTGCTCGCTCTCTCTCTCTCTCTCTCTCAAAATAAATAAAAATAAACTTTAAAGAAAGGTCACCTTACAGTGACCAAGATTATGTATGAAAATATTAATTTCTCCTCTTTTAATTCTCAATATTTTCCATTATGAAAACATTTCTGGCAAAACTCAGATCTGTAAGTCCACATCTAATGTGCTAAATCACTCAGAATACATGTGACTGGAATAAAAGTGCATTAGAGCTATGAGAATTTGTGAGTATGAGTATTAAGATAGTTATTTCCAGGGTTCATATTTTGCCAAATTAACATTTTAATTAATTCTATTATGAGAAAATTTTAAATTTCAAATTTATACCTAAAGCCACATTTAAAAAATTCTCCCCTTTTCCCTACAAAAGAAAACATGATTTTCAATTGACTATGTCTTCAAATTAAACATACATTTGAGATTTGTTTGTTACCTTTGACCACATTCACACAGTAGAGCGTTCTAGTATGTGAGATGTTTTCTTAATCCAAGGATATTGTCAGATTACTAAGGAAAATTACTGAACTCTGGAAGTTTAGACCAGAACAGGTCGAAAAGATAATGTTATCTGGTCTCACTCAGGGCAGCTGTAAGGCATGCTCGACCCATGACCATTCATCAGGGACAGTGAGGTAAACTAGGATTAGGCAGGGCCTAGGAGTGCTGGCCCTCCAAAGTGTGGCCGAGAGCTCAGCTGTCACAGCCCAAAGAGACCTCTATCCAGACAAGCACTGAAAACCAAGGGGTTCAATATGGTGGGTAAAGGTTGGCATGTAGCAGCTTCCAGGCTCAAGAGAAGGGTGGTAAGCCTGGGTTTCAGCAAAACACAGGTCATATCTGTAGCCACAGGGCAGAGAGAGATAGGCAGAGGTGGGCTTTAGGCAGGTTTTCAATGCCCTAAGTAACTGCAGTCCAAGGTGAGGGCAAAGCTCAGCCCATGACAGGAACTGGAATGGAAACCAGGAATTAGGAGGGTGCATTCACGTGGAAGACTGGGACACACAGCTTCACTGATGCCCTGAACCTCATCCCAAGAAGGTCTGAAACTGGGAACAAACACAGGTTAATTCCAAATACCCTCTAACAGGGATATGGATGGGGTCTGGAACGCATGTTTACAGTGACTGACAGGACCTAGGCCTAAAGGTCAAAAGTCATCAGGGTCTCCAGGTAGACAAAGCTGCAAGGGCATTAGGAAATCCGTAGAAGGCGGGAAATTGCCCTTCTTCAGCTAGATTCCCCTAGACAAATCAGAGAAAGATCCATATTTCTGTAAAATGAAGATTTAGCAGAAGTGTTGGATGTGGGTGGAAGATGAGCGTGCTTACTGTTATTTTCATAGCCGGTTACGTTCTCTGAGGATAAAGAAGCTGCAGAGCACACTGAGTTGCAGAGCTGTGCTCTAGAAGACAGAAGAACATGTTATTCAGATCTACTGCCCAACTGCACAAATTAAGCGCAAATCAAAGAGTCATGCTGCACCCAGAAAACACACATTAATTTGAGTGTTCATTTATTTGGATCTCTTTTTTCCACATGGTCTAAACGGGTCCCAAACATCCCAGGATCACAAAAGTCATAACAAAATACTCTTCAACGACTATTTCCCCTAGTGTCACATCATGATATGATCAGGTTCAAGGCCAGTCCTATGCAAAGGCCATTTAGGTTTATTCACATTAAGGCCAGGACCCCAGCACAAATTAAATTCCCATTAAAAGTCAAACTGTGAAGAGAAAAGCAATTTAAATATTGAACAAGGTGAGTCTCAAACCACGTCGCCCACCTTCAGCTCAGCTCACTGATGTGGTTAATGATCTAGAGACAGGACCACCGGAACGCAAGTCAACCAGTCTGGGGGGAGGGGGAAGCAGACTGGCTACTACAGTAAACACTGATCCAGGGTGGCTGAGCTTGTCAAGGCAGGGTTATCAAGCACCCAGATGCAATACACTCGAGAGGAAATGCCATGACAGGCACTTCTAATTGTGTCCCTTCTCTCTCACAGTAAGAGAACTCCTGATTTGAAGCCAGACTCATAGCCTCCCCAATTTAAAACACTTTCCATGCTACTCTGCAGCCAGGTATGATGCCATGTGTCTATATGCTGGCCAAATGAAGATGAGCAAAAGTAAAGTTTACAGCTTTGGGGTCATGTACTTAACAGCAAAGGTGTGGCCCTCCACTGCCATTTTATACCTTTTGTGCTGGCTGGAATTCAGATGTTAGGAGAATCATCTTGGACCATATAGAAGAGGTCAAATTCTAAGAACGGCAGAGCAACAAGATGAAGGGTCCCTGGGCCCTTGATGACTTCTCATAGAATGCTACTGAAACTGCTGAGATTGTAATTTGAGAAATAAATGAACTTCTATACAGTTCTATACAGTTTAAAGCACTGTTGACTTTCCTCTCTATTAAAGCAGAGATTATATACTATTACAGATACATGGCAAATAATGTCTTAGTAATAACATTTTAAGGACAGATGTGACTTATTTCTTCTGGTATAAATTACAGTAGGTGTCCTGTGGTAACACTACTCACATTAATTTGCATTGCAAAACGTCTTACAGAGAAGGGGAAAAGGAGTGTAATAGTATGTAGCGTGTTGTGAACTGTCTCAAGTCCATCATGCACCCACCGGATGTGTCCAACGTGTGAATGCCATCTGCTATGTGTACTGTGGGTTGAAAACTGCTATACTGAAAACAGGAAGCTAAGGAAACCACGGCTATAGGTTTAATATCCATGTGGATTGTTTGTCGTCATATGCAGATTGTATTCCTCACCTCAGTTATTAATTTGCCTAATTCTATCATAAGGCGAAAAAACCATCAAGAAAGCTGGACGCACAATAATCTTCACCCATGGAAAAACGCACAGGACACAAGTCCAACTGATGGGAGGGAAGCTTAATGACAGTCAAAAGGGCATAACAGAAGTATAATGAGCCAACCAAGAAAAGCATGTTTTATTTATAAAATTGTAAGGAAATAAAAATAAATACATAAGAGCCTATATTGGCCAGAGCAAGCTTCCCCCTACACTACAGTGTATGTTCATTCCAAAGGAATAATCAGACAAGAAAGATGGAATGTGCTAAGCTGTTCGTAACAGTGATGGTTCTAACAGTGAAAAACTGGCTGCACCTACATGTCCAACAACAAAGAACTCGCTAAATAAATGTGTTGTGTCTCTGACATGGGATAATTTGCAGTCATTAAAATTGAACTTGAGAAGATTATTTCATTACATTATATTAAGTGACAGTACAAGTTTAAAAATATGTGAAGTATGATCTTGATTTTGTTAAAAAAAATACCCTACTACATAAGGTATAATTTACACGTGTTTGAAACATTTAAAATGTTACAACTCTGATATTATCTCAGAGAAGGGAGATATGAGTAATTTTTATTTTTTTCGTTATACTTCTGTTGTTTTTCCAGAGTCTTCAGTAGACGTATATGTTAATTTTATAATCAAATAAACAGATAAATGTAATCTTAAAGGAAGGATAAAAGGAAAAGAAGAAAGAAAGGAGGGAGCAAGGGAGAGGAAGAGAAAACTGTGACTCTCACACAGAACAGATCTGAGTCTGCATCTAGACTCTACCTCATAGTTCTCTGATCTTGACAAAATTAACAACTTCTCTAAACCTTAGTTTCCTCACCTGTAAAAACAGTATTAATACTTATCTGAAAGGGCAATTATGAGGGTTTAATATATGTATTTCCCAAACTTCTGAAGAACATTAATCTCTTAAAATGATCAAATAAAGTATTTCCTTGGGAAAATCAAAATGTATATTTAGATATTAAAGATCCTAACAAGTCTCCCTTCCCTTTATTTTATTTATTTATTTATTTATTTATTTATTTATTTATTTAGGAGAGAGAGAGCATGAGCTGGGTAGAGGGGTGGGGGAACCTGAACTGACATCAAGAGTTGGACGCTCAATCGACCAAGCCACCTGGGCTCCTGTTAAGCATACCAGTTTAATTTCATTTAATCCAGCCTTCCCTGAATTTATCTGACTGTAGAATGGTGTTTTTACAGAATATCTGTGAACACACTTAATTCTGCCCAACACACCTGAGGAAATGCTGACAGGTTAATGGACACAGCCCAGTGCCCAGAACACAATGGGTGCTCAGGTAGTTTTTGTCCTTTTGTCACCTATAAAGGACTGAGACTGCATTATTACAATGCCAGAAATAGTGAACTAGAATGGGTAGAATACAGCTCCTAAGTAAGAACCTAGAAGAATAATGAGCTTAAAAAGAGGAAAAGTCGGACTGAAAATAACACTGACAAATGACACAATGCATTATTTCCCAACATAGGAATGAAGCATTTGCTGGCTAAAAGGGAAAAAGGAGGATGATATTACACCCTGTGAACATAAAATTGTGATTTCTGTTACTGATACTAAATGTAACATGCAATTAAAGAAATGAAGTTTACATGGAAGTAAATGTTGATGAATCCTAATGCATGCCAAGACCCTGACAGATTAAAGTGAACCAATTTCAACTTATAATTTCATAATGCATAATCATTAGCCAGAGGCTCTTCCAACAAGAAATAGCAAGGTCCACCTTCAATATAATTCATCTTTTTACTTAGAATTTCAATCATCAGACCCTATGGATATTCTTTAGAGGTCAGTATGAAAACTTCCCAGAAGAAATTCTACATGATAAAACCAACACTTCGGGCAGCACCATAAGAATTCAAAAAGCATTTTAAGTTTCCACCATTGTTACCTTTTGCTTAGTACAAATGATTAATGAATGAATAACTGAATAAGGTAAAAGGTGCTTTGCATATGACTCACAAGTGTCAGAAGTAGGTGAATTAAATACTCTCTCAAAATCCCTTATAACCCTGTATTCCTCATCTTTGTTATTTTCTTGACATTAGAAAACAGTTATCATATGCCAACTGAACCAAGAGAGAACAGCAGGAATAAAAAGACATCAGAATTAATGAATTAGCCCAATCTAATTATGTTCAGGAATCAGAAGAGATCATGTTAACTACTGTGGGTGTAGGCAGGCATAGTAATGGCCCGCAAAGATGTTCATACCCAAATCCCAAGGACCTGTGAATGTTACCTTACATACAAAAGAAGCTTTACAAATGTGATTAAGTTAAGGACCTTGAAATGGGGAGATTATCCTGGATTATCTGAGTGACCCAAACTAATCCCATGAACACTTAAAACCAGATGATTCACCCCACATGAGTCAGAGAGAGGCATGACCATGGAAGTCATGACGGAGTATGTTAAAAAGCACATAAGGAGACTTCCAGTTAAACATGGAAGACCGAGAGACTGCACACAGGCATTTAACTCTGTTTTTCTGGTCCCTCAAGAAAGAAGAGTAAATACACATTTTTGGAAAACATAGCTCTTTAAGGACAAAGAGAACAGGAGAAGAGATAGATGCAACAAAATTTTGGATGCTGAAAAGAATATCAGTAAGTGGTAAACTGACTTAGCAGATATAAGAAGCTGAAGCTGTAGGGAACAAAGTTAAGAACCAACGTGGAATCCTCAATAGGCTACTAAACTGACCAAACCAAGTGGTATCTCAGGGAGGCATGGGTAAAGGTGGTATGAAAAACTACAGCACTGTTTGACAGTCTGCTTATCAGGTGGCAAGGCCCCCCATTTTGGGTAATTGTGGGAAAGACTCTTTGGAATAACCTCTGGCTTCAAATAAATACAAATGCACGAAATTTACAAAGAAAAAACCTAAAAGGACTGAAGAGATGACAAGAAAATGAGAAATTAAAAGATTAAAATCTAAGACAAGATATGAACTCAAAGAGGTAAGTAGATTACAGAAACTGCATTTGATCTAAACACATTTTCCCTTACCCAGAAACCATAAACTTTTTTATAGCCTCACTATTCAAGGAGAACCTAAGTTAAAGTCCAGGTACCACTCAACGTGGGTAATCAACTAGGAAACCCTCCCAACATTAAGCACAGATTCCAAAGAGATAGAACCACAAGGAAAAAGTTGCCTTGGTCTTGAGCAAGCAGTGGCCGAAGGGAAAATCTCTGAGACTTTGTATTAACAAGTAAGCCACCAGCAGGTTTGCAGCCCAAATCCAAATCACCTGGGAGGGCCAAAAAACTTCAAGCAGAGACGTTATTTTCTATCTCCAGTTCTCAGCCTTGGATGTTCACAGAGATCACCTGACTAGCTTTAAAAACTGATGCCAGATTCGACTACTCCAAATTCCGATTTAAATACTCCATAGTTCTACCCTACGACCCAGTAATATCACTACTGGATATTTATCCAAAGAATACAAACACACTAATTCAAAAGTATATAGGTACCCCTACGTTTATTGCAGCATTATTTAAAATAGCCAAATTATGGAAGCAGCCCAAGTGTGTATCTATAGATGAATGCATAAGGAAGATGTGGCATAGAGATAAAATGGAATATTATTCAGCCATAAAAAAAGAATGAAATCTGCCATTCGCAACGACACAGATAGAACTAGAGAGTATTATGCTAAGGGAAATCAGTCAGTCAGAGAAAGACAAATACCATATGATTTCACCCATATGAGGAATTTAAGAAACAAAACAAAGGAAAATAGAGAAACAAATCAAGAAACAGACTTTGAACTATACAGAAAAAACTGATGATTACCAGAGGGGAGGTGGGGAGGATGGGTGAAATAGGTGATGGAGATTTACAAGTACACGTACCATGATGAATACTGAGTAATGTATAGAACTGCTGAATCACCATATTATACACCTGAAACTAATGTAACACTGGATGTTGACTATATTGGAATTAAGGTAAGAAACTTAACAAAATTTTTTTTAATTATAGTCTAAAAAAAATTATAGTCTATAGTTCGTTCACCTTGGGCATTTTTTAAAGTTCCTCACATGATTCTACAGTCAAGTTTGAGAGCCACTGTTAGTGATGGTAGGCATATAGCATACATAAACGCAAATTCTATTTGAAGAAAGGAGTATCATGCCTAGGTTTCAACAGAAACCCATACCTTGGGGTGCCTGGGTGGCTCAGTGAGTTGTGTCCGACTTCAGCTCAGGTTGTGATCTCGTGGTGTGGTTCTCACGAGTTCCAGCCCGGATCAGGCTCCCTGCTGTCTGGGTGGAGCCTGCTTCAGATCCTCTGTCTTCCTCTCTCTCTATGCCCCTCCCCTGCTTGTTCTCTCTCTCTCTCTCTCTCTCTCTCTCTCTCTCTCTCTCTCTCTCAAAAGTAAATAAACATCAAAAAAAGAAACCCATACCTTTTTCAAGAACAATGACCATAACATTGGAAAAAAAAACAAAGCTCCATGAAACAAGATAACATAATTAAGAGACTGTAGAAACAAACTCTCAAAGATTTCAAATTAAGGAATGAATTATAAGACACAGAACTAAAATAACTATTTTTACTACGCTTAAGGAAATAAAAGGCAAGCTTGAAATTATCTTTACTGGAAATCATAATGTGTCCAAAGACATTTGAAAATGTAGCCAAAAAACTTACAGCAATAACCACTACAATCCAAAATTTAAAACTCGGTGTATGAGTTTAAAAGCAGATTATACATAGCAAAAGGGAATTAGTAAACTGATACATAGATCAGAAGAAAATGTCCAGATGCTTCACAGAAATATAAATATAAATAATATTAATAAAAGCATTTATGAGACTATATGGAGTATAGAGTGAAATGGTTTCATATATCTTTAAGTAGAGTTCCAGGGAAAAAAAGAAAGGAGAGAAGAAAAAAAATAGTGGATGAGAATTAATGAAAAACAGAGATTCACAAATACAAGAAGCTCAGTGAGTCCCAACCAGGATATATCCATAAGGACTTTTACCACAGACACATCATAGTAAAACTGCAGAACACCTAAGACAAGATCTCAAAAGCAACCAGTGGAAGATAAGAACAGAATGCACCCCACTCAAATGAATGAGACCAAAAGCTGACTCCTTAACAAGAGCAATGGAAACCAGAGAGAGACAGAATGATACCTTCAATGTGCTGAAAGGGAATAAACACCAATTCTATTTTGATAATTCTCAAGAGTGACTGTAAATTGAAAACAGTTCAAGACAAACAAAAATTGACAGAATTTTCCTCCCAAAAAAATCTCACTAAAGGAAATTCTAAAGGATGTATTTCAGGAGAAAAAAACGTATTCCAGAAGAAATAATTAAGAAGGAACAAAGCATATATAGCAAAAAAAAAAAAATGGGTATGTGGGTAAATCTAAAAATGTATTATTTGGGGGCACCTGGGTGGCTCACGTGGTCAAGCATCTGACTCTAGATTTCGGCTCAGGTCATGATCCTGCAGTTCGTGAGTCCGAGCCCTGCATCGGGCTCTACTCTGACCATACAGAGCCTGCTTGGGATTCTCTCTCCCTCTCTCTCTGTCTCTCCCCTGAGCGTTCTCTCTGTCTCTCTCAAAATAAATAAATAAACTTTAAAATACATACATATTATTTTTAAAACACAACAATAGTAATGTTCCTTGAGATTAAAATATAGTTAAGATACAAAACAAGAATAATTTATAACTGAGGAAAAAATAATGAAATTAAAAGTGTTCTAAGACCCTTATGCTGTCCAGGAGAAAAAAAAAAAAGAACCTATTAATTTTAGATCTGATAAATTAGGTAATAAGCATACTGTAATTCTAGGGACACTACTGAAAGGAAAAAATGTATAACTTTCAAAACTAATAGAAAGAAAAGAAATAGCATGATTTAAAAAGCACTCAATATGAAACAAGGCAATAAAAGAAATATAAAGCACGAAATAGGATAAGACCAAGACCTATTATTATTTTAACATAAATATAAATCAATCCAGTGCCCCACCTAAAAGACAAATGTTCTTAGGAAAACCACATTTTAATCAAAGAACTAGATTTTAATCAAAAGAGACAATATCTGAAAACTAAGGATAGAGAAATGCTAAAGCAGAAAGATAGGGAAAACTATACCGTGCAAATAATGAAAAGAACGCTGCAGTAGCAGGGCGCCTGGCCAGCTCAGTCGGTAGAGCCTTTGACTCTCGATCTCAAGGTGATGAGTTCAATCCCTACATTGGGTGGGGAGCCTACTTAAAATTAAATAAATAAATGAATAAATAAATAAATGTGCCAGTCACTATAGTACTGTCAGAAAATATGCAAGTAAAAAGTATTCCCAGAGATAAAGTTAATCACTTTATATAAATAAAAGGTACAGTTTACCAGGAAGATAAAATACAAAATAATATACAGCAACAAAATAATTAAAGCAAAAACTGACAGAACAACAAGGCACGATACACATACAATGGGAGATTTGAACATGGGCGTCGGTAACAGAACTAATCGATTTTTAAAAATCAGAATGGAAATGGAAGCAAAAACACGATTAACACACAAGCTCTATTGTTTAACATTTTATGAGATTTCATCTTTGGTTTGTTCTTGCCAATCTCTGTGATTCTGTAAGGGTTTTTTACACATAGACCTTTTGACTTGATTTTGTCAGCTACTAATTTTAATGCTCATGTATCAGTTGCAAATTGTAAAGCAGTGACAAACTTTAATTCTCTTTATTTCATAGCTGAGTGGCCTGCATTCTTCCCTTACAAATAGATAAAAAAAAAAAAATTCGGGGCGCCTGGGTGGCTCAGTCGGTTAAGCGTCCGACTTCAGCTCAGGTCACGATCTCACAGTCCGTGAGTTCAAGCCCCACGTCGGGCTCTGGGCTGATGGCTCAGAGCCTGGAGCCTGCTTCTGATTCTGTGTCTCCCTCTCTCTCTGTCCCTCCCCTGTTCATGCTCTGTCTCTCTCTGTCTCAAAAATAAATAAAAACGTTAAAAAAAAAATTTCAAGTGTGCGAACTTTACAAGTACATCTAAATTTTGTCAAGTTTCAAATAATGGCAGTGTAGCTGTAAGTACACTCTCTTTCAACTCTTTGTCATTTTATAATGAAGGGTTCACTCTAAATCAGTTATTTTTTTGAGCTGCAGATTAAGACCCACTAGTGAACTCTAAAATTGATTTAGTGTGTCAAAAGCATCATTTTTAAAGAAATAAGCCAGCATAGAAAAGGATTAGAGTACACATAAGAGTAAGAATTGTTTCCTGTGGAACTTGTTTCCATGTATGTAGCTATTTACAAATATATTATGCATGTGTTTCCATATGTGCTATGTCTAGACACATACATGAACACAGATATTTGAGTGTTCAGAGTTATAACGTAAAATTCATTTTTTATTGTGGGTCATGGCCAAAAAGTTGAAAGTCAATGTTGTAAATCATCTCTCAGGTTCCGTGCAGTTGTGAAGCCACAGAACAAAACATGCATGTAAGATTTCTACTTCCTATCCTAGAATATCCCAAGGTCCCTCTTCACACCTTGAGAGAGCTAGTGAATTAGTCAGCTTTGCTCTAAAGTGGGAAACCTCACAAATCTGAAGACTGTAACAACAAACATGTATTTCTTGCTCATATGTATTGGCACCTGCTGTAGTGGTATTGTAAACTCCACCTTCAAGGTGGGACAGTAACTCAAATGACAACAAGCAAGGACACATAAACTTCTCATTTACAGGACCCAGTATTTGGGAACAATAGTATAATCTATCAGAGCAATACATTTCTCTCCTTCTCCTTTCTAATCACTTTGTGTGACAAAGGAAACGAGAGTATTTCTTGTCCCCTATGTAGGAAAGAGGCCAAGGTCATGGCTTATATGAGTTGTGGCCTGGTTAGTTTCCTTTGGGTTGTGGTTAAATACTTCCCACTGAATTTGAGCCACAATCCTGCAAATAGATTAGTACTTTAAAGTATAACCAAACAGGAAAAATCCGTTCAGGTACTGAAAAAATTACCTAGAGAACATAAAAGGAAGACAACAATAATTACCTAGAAATCAAAAACAAAAAGTTTATAACCTAAAAAGTTACCCCAAAATGGATTAACACAGGTCTTTTTTCCTAAGGGCACCAAAAAATTTTTATAAACCAAGTACGAATAGTGCTAATAAAACTTAATGGGAAAGTGGATTTTTTACAGTATATACTCAAAATACTCATTTTCTGTTCTCCCGTGGAAGTCTGCATCAGTAAATGTTATTGTCGTTTTCTCAAGATCAAACTATTGGAGATTATGCATACCAGCGTTTCTCCCTTAATTCAAAAATAGTTCAGAATCCCAGTCATGAAGAGAAGAAACAGCTAATAATAAATCTCGTGAACGCCTACGACTCTCTGAGAACCCTCTAAAAAGTGACAAATTAGGTATTCATAAGCGGACATCATTAAAAATTTTTCGACTAGTATGAATCACTCCAAACTAAATTATAGTA
Organism: Panthera tigris; assembly: GCF_018350195.1. Taxonomy (NCBI): domain Eukaryota; kingdom Metazoa; phylum Chordata; class Mammalia; order Carnivora; family Felidae; genus Panthera; species Panthera tigris. The sequence continues at coordinate 19,542,840 of NC_056677.1, forward strand.
GAAATGCCATATCCATTTTAAATCCTAAACTACCCACTTAAATGGCCAATAATTTACTCTTTGAGAGAACACGAACAAGACTCCAATCAATTTACATGAAACCACTGCCAAGTTCCAATTGTTCCGTCCTAGTAATTTTATTTAAAAAAAAAAAAAAAGGTTGAGTGGAAAACAAGACAGTTGTTTTTATAACTTAGCTATAAATAAAATGCATTGTGGGTGTGGGTGGTTGTGTGCAAAATCTCATCAAAGAATGTGTGAATGTGCTTGAGGAGTAAGTTTCGACAAACTAGAGTCACCTCTAGGCCACAAGCTACCTCCTCTTTCTCTGAACACCTTTATGCCATATACACAAACACACATTTCTGTGTAATAATAGCCCTGCACCAAAACTATTCTTAGAGTCGTGACTAACTTCTATCTTATTTATCAAAAGGGAATACAATCATTCAGGACCTACTTTATCCCCAAGTGAACCCTCACCTCAGCAGACACAACCCGAGAGGAAAGCCTGAGAAGAAACACAGTGGCAATTCAGTTTGCCATGGCCCAAGCAAGACTCTCATCAATTCTACGACATGTTGCTCTCATTTCACTGAGATATAAAGGCAAGTGAGGTGTGAAGAAAATCCCAAACTCCAGGGTGGCCACGCCAATAGTCACCTAAACCCTGGATAGAACAGAAAACACAAGGTCACTATTTCCACGAAAGGTGACTGAATTGGCTCTTGATGGTGATCCCCAGAGCAAAGAAGTTGCTTTAAGAAACCCCCAACTTCTATATTCATAAAGTAAAGAAGAAAGGGGGCTTCCCAAAGGATAGTTGAGGTGAACAGTAAGAGTTAACTTAATTTGACCCTTTTCTTTGACATATAATTAAAGAGATGCAAGGCATTTCAATGACTTGCCCAAGGTTATCCATCTAATGTTTTATAACAATTAAATTTGACCTTATGTCTCACGATTCAGATTCACTGTTCTTTCCAGAACAACTCTGAAACCCCAGTTTCAGCAGTGAATTCTCAACAAAGGAGCACTGGACAACTACAGCCAGGATACTGCTGAATAATATTTAATGCTGGGGCAAAAAGGAACTTTATTGAGTGATAGAAATATTCTATACTTGATAGGGATTTCGGTCACATGTGTATACACTTGACTGTACATTCACTGAACTTAGGATCTGTACATTTCACCATAAATCATAAATTATTTTATTATTAAAATAACAACACTTGGGGAGGGCGGGGCCTGGGTGGCTCACTTGGTTAAGCATCCGACTTCGGCTCAGGTCATGATCTCACAGTTTGTGGCTTCAAGCCCCACAACAGGCCCTGTGTTGACAGCTCAGAGCCTGGAGCCTGCTTCGGATTCTGTGTCTCCCTCTCTCTCTGCCCCTCCCTGGCTCAGGCTCAGGCTCTGGCTCTCTCTCTCCCTCTCTCTCAAAAATAAACATTAAAAATTTTTTAAAACAAAACTATGAATAAAGAATTTTCTGAGAAAATTGAAGGCAAAATGAACATTTTCATTTTCTATATTTGTACTTTACTTCATTCTAAAACTGATTTCAGACAACTTATAGTAATACATAAACTCTAACACGTGAAAAATACATAAGAACTCAAGGATAAGGGAAAATAAAGGAATAATGATAAGATGTAGCAAGAAAAGTATCCTTTATACCTAGAAGGCAGGGAGGAAGAACAGACTATAAATAATTATACTTTATTGTTTTTCCCCTGTCACTGTGACCATGTAAAGTTTCTGTACTGTGAGAAAAGGACAGCAAAGTATTCAATTCTCCCTGAAAAATAATCAATTAAAGAAAAATTAGAAAATACCTGCTTCATGTCTGAAATATAACAAATTATTCCTGGTTAAGCTTGGCCTCAGAGTCTACTGATAGAAGTAAGATTCAGTCCTCAAAGTAGGGTTTTTATAGAACCTCAAATATAAATTTATATGTATGATATAAAATTAAATATAAAAACTCCCAATAGTTTCCACTCATTCTAAACAGGTTGATAGGTTGCAATCTTTATCCTTGAATAAGATCAACTGGAAATAGCATAAAACTTGAAAAATGTTACTATTCTTTAACCTCTCAAAATATGTCGAAGTGTAGCCCAGATTATCATCCAAGTAACAGATGCTATGGACAGCAAATGAGGAGACAAATTTAAACAGGAAGTTTTAATAATAATTTAATAACAATTATAAAAATAAGACATACCCTGAAGACTCAGGCTACTCTGAGAACAATTCAGTTTGAAAGGATCAAGTGTTGATTTGAAATGTAGTTTGGTTTGTTTCTTTGTATTAAGTGAAAGAGAGTCTAACATAAATCTTCTTTTATACAGGAATACACAGAAACATAAAAAATTAAAGAGGATAGGTGTAATTCTATTGATTTTTAAGTTAAAAAATACAACCAAATAAGCTCATGCTTATATGGTAAACTAATCTATGACAAAGAAGGCAAGAACATACAATGGGGAAAAAACAGTCTCTTCAATAAATGGTGCTGGGAAAACTGGACAGCCTACATGTAAGACAATGAACAGGACCACTTTTTAACACAATACACAAAAAATGAACTCCAAATCAATTAAAGACCTAAATGTGAGACCTGAAACCATAAAATCCTAGAAGAGAACACAGGTAGTAACTTCTCTGACATTGACCATAACAACTTTTTTTCTAGATGTGTCTCCCTAAAGTAAAGGAAACAAAAGCAAAAATAAACTATTGGAACTACATCAATATAAAAAGCTTCTGCAGGGGCACCTGGGTGGCTCAGCCGGTTGAACGTCCAACTTCGGCTCAGATCACAATCTCACGGTTCATGAGTTCAAGCCCTGCATTGGGCTCTGTGCTAACAGCTCAGAGCCTGGAGCCTGCTTCAGATTCTGTGTCTCGCTCTCTCTCTGCTCCTTCCCTACTCACACTCTGTCTCTCTCTCAAAATAAATAAAGATTAATTAAAAAAAAAAAAAGCTTCTGCAGAACTAAGAAAACCATCAGCAAAACAAAAAATACAACCTACAGAATGGGAGAAGATATTTGCAAATGATATATTCAAAAAGGGGTTAATACCCAAAATATATATGGAGAACCTACACAACTCAACACTAAAAAATCACACAATCTAATTAAAAATGGGCAGAGGACCTGAAAGACATTTTTCCAAAGAAGACATACAGATGGCCAACAGACACATGAGAAGATGCTCAACATCATTAATGATCAGGGAAATGCAAATCAAAAGCACAGTAAGATATCACCTTACCTTACACCTGTCAAAATGGCTAAAATCAAAAAGATAAAAACAACAAGTGCTGCAAAGGATGTGGAGAAAAAGGAACCCTTGTGCACTGTGGGTGGAAATGTAAATTGGTACATTCACTGTGAAAAACAGTATGAAATTTCTCAAAAAATTAAAAAATACAAATACCATATGATCCAATAATTCCAGTATTGGGTATTTATCCCCCCAAAATGAAAAACACAAATTCAAAAAGATATGTGCACTCCTATGTTTACTGCAGCATTATTTACAAGAGCCAAGATATAGAAGCAACCCAAGAATCCACTGTAAGAAAAATGGATAAGGAAGTTTGTGGTTTGTGTGTCTGTGTGTGCATACACACAGACATACAACTAATAGCCATACATACATACAATGGAATATACATACATATATACATATATACATACATACATACAATGGAATAATAGCCATCAAAAAGAACGAAATCTTGCCATTTGCAACAATATGGATGGACCTAGAGGGTATTGTGCTAAGTGAAATAAATCAGACAGAGAAAGATAAATACCATACGATTTCACTCATATGTGGAATTTAAGAAACAAAACTAACAAACAAGAGAAAAAGAGAGAGAGAGAGAGAGAGAGAGAGAGAGAGAGAGAAGCCAAGAAACAGACTCTTAACTACTGAGAACAAACTGATGGTTACCAGAGGGGAGGTGAGAGCGAGGATGGGTGAAATAGGAGACAAGGATTAAGGAGCGCACTTGTTGTGACTAGCACTGGGTGATGTAGGGAAATGTTCATTCACTATATTGTACACCTGCAACTAATATAACGTTGTATGTTAACTATACTGGAATGGAATATATAATATACTGAAGAGATGTACTAACCAATTCCAATGTACAGATCTTATTTGTACCCTGATTCAAACAAACTGTAATATGTGTGTGTGTCTGTGTGTGTGTGTGTGTGTGTGTGTGTGTGTGTGTGGGTGTGTGTATAACAATCAGGGAAATGTGATCTCTAATTAAATATCTGATCCTAATAAACTACTGTTAACTTTTTAACTGCGATAAATGATACTATGTTTTAAAAGGTAAGCATATTCACCTTCAAATTTATATTCTAAAATATTGAAAGATGAAATACGATGGCTGGAATTTACTTCACAATAATCTAGTGAGTGGGTAGGGATACAGGTAGAACAAAATTGGAGATGAGCTGAGCACTGTTGAAGCTGAGTGGCAGGTACATGTAAGGTCATCATACTATTTCTCTACTTTTGTGTATGGTAGAATGGTGAAATTGGTGAAATGGTGAAAATGGTGAAATTTTCCATTATAGAAGTAAGGAAAAATACAATAAAAGAATTATAGGGTATACCAATTCTTCTTGAATTTCAAACGTAAGAAAATATATCCTATAGAAGATAATAGCATCATCATTCATTCATTCATCCATTCAGCAAATATTTGAGAAACCAATGTACAAGAAGGCAGGGGTAGGAGGAATCAAATATACATCATAAGTTCCCTCTACCCACAAATAGCTTACAGACCATTAATATTCACTATATATTTTTCTTTCAATGAAATGGACCAACTGTTTATGAAGAATAAAGAATTCTCCTTTCCGTAGGAATCATTACTAATACCACGGAATGCTTTCCCTCTTCCCCTTTCCTCCCTGAGAGCACAGAGGACAGTAAAAGCATTAAAGATCTGCTTTATATTTCAGCCTTAGGGATCACTGATCAGTTGAAATGGCCAAAGTCCATGATTTCAGCCTCATGGCTGTAGCCAGTAAAAAGCTCAAAACATAAGATTGGCTTAGGGGTAGTAGCTGGAGAGGAGGAAGACAGATCCTCTGGTTAACATTACCAAGAAACCCCTCCTTTCACTCCAAGTAAATGGATTTCCTGAAAGAAAATTATTTTCCTATCCTACTGAGAATAAGGGAAGAGATACAAGAGCTAGTATCCTGAATGCAGTGCTCAGCCAAAAGCATGGACATGAGAAAGACAAAAAGTGGCAATTCATGTGTAGAGAAAAAAGAACAGAGGACAAAGAAAGGAAGACAGCAAAAGGTGATGCTCTCAAAGATTAGAACCAGTTTCACTGTAAGAAAGGAAAAATGTGGACAATACAGTTTGAACAAAACAGAAGAAAGCAATTAAAAGAAAAATGAGACAAATGGAGTAACAGCTCACTCGGATCTTGGGGAAGACTGAAATATAGAGCAAACTCTCAGGGCGCCTAGGTGGCTCAGTGGGCGTAAGTGTCTGACTCTTGGTTTTGGCTCAGGTGATGATCTCATGGTTTGTGGGCTCAAGGCCTGCGTCAGGACCTGCGCTGACAGCGTGGAGGCTGCTTGGGATTCTCTCTCCTTCTCTGCTCCTCTTCTGCTTACTCGCTCTCTCTCTCTCTCAAAAAAAAAAAAAAACTTTAAAAAATAAAATAAAGGAAACTCTTCTTTGAACACATTTACATACTGTGGATTCCAACATCATTTAAAAAAATTTTTAATGTTTTTATTATTTTAATTTTTGAGAGAGAGAGAGAGACAAAGCACGAGCAGGGGAGGAGCAGAGAAAGAGAAGGAGACACAGAATCTGAAGCAGGCTCCAGGCTCTGAGCTGACAGCACAGAGCGTGATGCGGGGCTTGAACTCACGAACCACGAGATCATGACCTGTGCTGAAGGCAGACGCTCAGCTCAATGGACTGAGCCACCCAGGGGCCCTCCAAGATCATTTTAAGCCAAGTTAATATGTTTAATTAAAATGCTTAGTAAAGATTTAAGATGCTTAGTGATAATACCTTTTGTTACAGTAAGTAAGCACCCAGCAAGCTACTGGTTGGATAAGTCATGAGGGATGCTAATGACCCCACAGTTGTTAACACATATTCAGCTAGAGTCTTCCAATTGCTGATTATGTACCTACATCCTTTCCTACCAGATAAATAGAGGAAGAAGCTAAACCACACTTCCTGGGTGAGAAAACCTCACTAAGTTGGGATTTTAATTAAGATTCAACAACACAATGAAATATCATGCAACCTTAAAAACAATTATAATGACAGTTGGAAAATGGTCAAACAAACATTTATTACAGAATGTTAAGTTCCAATAGCAGAATATAAAGTATGAGTATATTTGTGCATTAAAAACTACAACTATTGGGGTGCCTGGGTGGCTCAGTCACTTGAGTGTCCGACTTCAGCTCAGGTCATGATCTCAGGGTTCATGGGTTCAAGCCCCACATCAGGCTTTGTGCTAACAGCACAGAGTCAGCTTGGGATTCTCTCTCTCTCCTTCTCTCTCTGCCTTCCCCTACTCATGCACTCTCCCCCTCTCTCTCTCTCAAAAATAAACATTAAAAAAAATTAACTACAACTATTTAATGATACACCATCCATATGTAAAGTAACATGCAAAAATAAAATCACAAATCAAGATGATAGAAGTGTTAATGATTTCATTTTTGTAAAGTTTACACTTGTTATTATTAAAAGAGCAGAAAGAGGCAGAAAGTAACTAGAAAGGTTTCAGATTTTTGAATAACAGGAATATACCAATTTTTAAGAAGCTCAAAAAGTAAATAAAGTCCCCCTCCATGGGAGAAACACTGAAAGCATCTCTGCTCAGAGTTCTGCCTCATCCCCGCCCTGCTTGCTAAGCAAGCAGGGAGGTCAGGTTCTCATTTAGTCTCCAATGCAAAATAAAGAGCTATCATTTCTAACACCCTGGTGGCTAATATCTATTCCTAGGTTCAGATGGTCTAAAAGTGAGGATGAGTACACAGTCAGGTATAGAATCTCCTCCCTTAGTGGTAACCAGGAACAAGGATCACACTCTTAGTGTCTCTAAAATAAACACCAATCTGGGGTGCCTGGGTGGCTCAGTCAATTAAGCCTCCGACTTCAGCTCAGGTCATGATCTCACAGTTCGTGGGTTCGAGCCCCGCATCAGACTCCATGCTGACAGCTCAGAGCCTAGAGCCTGCTTCGGATTCTGTGTCTCCCCCCACACACTCTGTCCCTCCCTTGCTCATGCTCTGTCTCTCTCTGTCCTCAAAAATAAATAAATGTTAAAATAAATAAATAATGAAATAAACACCCATCTGTACATCACTCTAATAACATCTAGATCAGTGACATCCAGCAGAAATATAATGCTGGCCACAAATAATAATTTTAAATTTTCTACTAACTATATTTTGAAAAGTAAAAAGAAACAGGTGAAATTAATTAATTTATTTATTTATTCAATATAATTTATTGTCAAGTTGGCTAACATACAGCGTATACAGTGTGCTCTTGGTTTCGGGGGTAGATTCCCATGGTTCATCACTTACATACAACACCCAGTGCTCATCCCAACAAGTGCCCTCCTCAATGCTCATCACCCATTTCCCCCTCTCCCCCGCCCCCCATCAACACTCAGTTGGTTCTCTGTATTTAAGAGTCTCTTTTGGTTTGCCTCCCTCCCTCTCTGTAACTATTTTTCCCCTTCCCTTCCCCCATGGTCTTCTGTTAAATTTCTCAAGTTCCACATGAGTGAAAACATACATCTGTCTTTCTCTGACTGACTTATTTCACTTAGCATAATACCCTCCAGCTCCATACATGTTGCTGCAAATGGCAGGATTTCATTCTTTCTCACTTCCAAGTAGTATTCCATTGTATATATAAACCGCATCTTCTTTATCCATTCATCAGTTGAAATTAATTTTAATAATATATTTTATCAAACCAACTACAGTAAAACCTTGGATTGCAAATAACTTTCTGCGAGTGTTCCACAAGACAAGCAAACATTTCTAATAAATTTAAACTTGATAAAAGAGCAGGGTCTTGCAACATGAGTAGTACATGTTGTCGAACATCACATGATCACAACTGACCCAATGATTCTTCTCTCCCTTCCTCCCTCCCTCCCTCCCTCTTTCTCTCTTTCTCTCTCCCTCCCTCCCTCCCTTGCTGCAGGACTGTGGATGATCATCTCCCATGCTCAGTCTCAGGCCACAGTGTCTGGAAGAAACCAGTGACTTTTCAGAACAGTGGAAGGTGCCCAAAATTGGCACTAGAGTATTTTTTGTCACTTCAAAGCACCTATGGACAGTCCTTTGCTTTTCCAGACAAAAGTAAGCTTAGGAATGCTGTGCTTCTTTCTAAGCCAGGCTGCTTGCCTCTGCCACCTTATTGCCAGTTACATTACAGTATATGACAAGAGTTTATTAATAGTGTACTGCAGTCAACATCTGTGCAAGTGTGACGATGGCCCCCATGCAGAAAAAGGTTGAAAAGAAAGGCGATGAGAAGGAGATGATTACAGTGCAAGTTAAGAAGGAAATCATCGAGAAGTACAAACAAGATATGTGAGTGGCCAAATTGCAAGATTTTATAAGAAGTCTACATCTGCATCACATCTGCAGAGGAGGAGGAGAAAAAGGTGGAGGAATCCCTCAACTCAAATGAGATTAAGGAGATGTCTAAAATGTGGGAGACAGTGCAAAATTTTGTAGAAAAGCACAACCCAAATAAGGCTGGAGCAGTGTGAACAATGAATTTGTTTAACAACAGGACATTGTCACATTTCCACAAAATCCTCAAAAGGTGGCAAAAGCAAGCATCATTGGATAAGTTCTTTGTTAAAGTTGCACAAAAAGAAAAAGATTCCATTGAGCCAATAGATAGCAGTGATTCCATTAGTGAGAATGAAAGTCGTCCTACACAATAACCCTCCTCTCTCTTGTCTCCCTCACACCAGCCACGAAGGTTTTCAAAGGTAAGTGCAGGTTAATTTGTTTATTTTTCTTTATATTTTGAATTTTATTTATTATTTTGTACCATACAATAGTATTGTAATCATTTTTATATGAATATTTTTGGGTTGTGGAATGAATCATCTCAGTTTCCATTATTTCTTATGGAGAAATTCGCTTTGCTACACAAGTGCTTTGGATTACAAGCATGTTTCCAGAACAAATTATGCTCACAACCAAGGTTTTACTGTATATCCAAAATAATATAATTTAAATATGAAATCAAATATTGAATATTATTAATAAGATATTTAACATTATTTTTTGCATACTAACTCTTTGAAATCAGTATATATTTTATACTCAAAGCACATCTAAAGTCAGAGCAGGCACATTTCAAATACTCAACAGCCCTATGTGACTAGTGGCTACCAGAGTGGACAACACAGCTCTAGATTGATAGATAATAATTTTGTGAAGTGATTCTTTTAATCAAGGAATCTATTTTTGGCAAAGTAAGACCAAATATGGAGACTTGCTATTTATCACTGAAACACAATGAACATTTAATAACAACATTAAAAATGAACCTCCAAACTAGCAAAGACTATTATTATGACAGCATGTTTGCAGTTTCAGTGGTTTTCTTATGAGTTTTGTAATGGTGATGGCAGTCTTAATAAAACTACTAATTATTTATGTACTATTTGTTCTATTATTTGGTTAGGTTGGTTTTACAGTCAAGCACCTTAAAAGCCTGCCAAAGTGAAACCATATTTTTAACCTATTATTATACTCTACTTATTTAAGATGGACTGTGTTTAAATCATTTCTGGCGTTACTTTCATCACAAATGCAGAAAATTTCACTGCCATTTTTAGGATAATTGCTTTTTCATTTTATGAGTTTTACTTTCATTACATCTTATTCTAGATTCAGTTAATAAATGCTTGTTGAGCCGCTTCTGTAAGTACTGGAATACAGTGAGAAGAAATACAAGAACTCTGTTCTTCTGGAGTTTCCATTCCAGTCAGGGAGATGCTACAATGACGGTATTTTAAGACACTTAGTAAAATAAATAAGTCATGGAGATGAAAAGTACAACATAGGGAATACAGTCAGTAATATGGTAATAATGTATGGTGACAGATGGTGACTATGCTTATCATGGTAAACATTGAATAATGTATAGAAATGTTGAATCACTATGTTGTACACCTGCAACTAATATGACATTGTAAGCCAACTATATGTCAATAATAAAAATAAGTAGAAAAATACTTCAGAGCACACACTGTGATAGTAACTGTGTATCGTTTTGTTAAACTTCAATTCTAAAAACAATCAGTTGCCTTAATCAAGATTCTATATTCCTGTAGTGGTCAGTTAGCATAATACCACAGACTATACTCCAAAGGAGGCTATTCTACTACAAGTTCTTCTGTTACACTATCAAGACCAATGTGCCATGCTTTGTTAAATTAGCACACTGAAAGTCAAAAAGCAGGATTCTGATGAAATCGGTGATCTATGAATTAACATGATGAATGTGTGAAATGAGCTTTCCCTGATAAAGGTAAAGCTACTCAAGAAATATGGACTGGATAAAAACATTTTAGACTCACTGTCCACATTTACATAAACAAGGTATTAGAAAGCATCAAGGCCCTGAGTTACTAGGAAGATGGCGGCATAGGAGGACGCTGGGCTCACCGCGTGTCCTGCTGATCACTTAGATTCCACCTACACCTGCCTAAATAACCCAGAAAACCGCCAGAGGATTAGCAGAACGGAGTCTCCGGAGCCAAGCGCAGACGAGAGGCCCACGGAAGAGGGTAGGAAGGGCAGCGAGGCCCACGGAAGAGGGTAGGAAGGGCGGCGAGGCGGTGCGCGCTCCACGGACTGGCGGGAGGGAGCCAGGGCGGAGGGGCGGCTCCCCGGCCAAGCAGAGCCCCGAGTCTGGCTTGCAAAAGCGGAGGGGCCGAACAGAGTGTGTTCCGACAGCAAGCGGGACTTGACATCTGGAAGGTCATAAGTTAACAGCTCTGCTCAGAAAGCGGGAAGGCTGGAGGACAGAGGGAGGGAGAGTTGCTGAGCCCCGGACGACAGAGCTCAGTTTGGCGGGGAACAAAGGCGCTCGTCAGTGCCATCTCCCTCGCCCATCCCCCAGCCAAAATCCCAAAGGGAACCAGTTCCTGCCAGGGAACTTGCTCGCTCCAAGCAAACACCCAACACTGTGCTTCTGCGGAGCCACCCCTCCGGCAGCGGGTCTGACTCCCTCCCACTGCCACAGGGCCCCTCCTGAAGTGGATCACCTAAGGAGAAGCGAGCTAAGCCTGCCCCCCCTGCCCCCGTGCACCTTGCCTGCCCACCCCAGCTAATACGCCAGATCCCCGGCACCACAAGCCTGGCAGTGTGCAAGTAGCCCAGACGGGACACGCCACCCCACAGTGAATCCCGCCCCTAGGAGAGGGGAAGAGAAGGCACACACCAGTCTGACTGTGGCCCCAGCGGTGGGCTGGGGGCAGACATCAGGTCGGACTGTGGCCCCGCCCACTAACTCCAGTTATACACCACAGCACAGGGGAAGTGCACTGCAGGTCCTCACCACGCCAGGGACTCTCCAAAATGACCAAACGGAAGAATTCCCCTCAAAAGAATCTCCAGGAAATAACAACAGCTAATGAACTGATCAAAAAGGATTTAAATGATATAACAGAAAATGAATTTAGAATAATAGTCATAAAATTAATCGCTGGGCTTGAAAACAGTATAGAGGACAGCAGAGAATCTCTTGCTACAGAGATCAAGGGACTAAGGAACAGTCAGGAGGAGCTGAAAACCGCTTTAAACGAAATGCAAAATAAAATGGAAACGTCCATGGCTCGGATTGAAGAGGCAGAGGAGAGAATAGGAGAACTAGAAGATAAAATTATGGAAAAAGACGAAGCTGAGAAAAAGAGACATAAAAAAATCCAGGAGTATGAGGGGAAAATTAGAGAACTAAGTGATACACTAAAAAGAAATAATATACGCATAATTGGTATCCCAGAGGAGGAAGAGAGAGGGAAAGGTGCTGAAGGGGTACTTGAAGAAATTATAGCTGAGAACTTCCCTGAACTGGGGAAGGAAAAAGGCATTGAAATCCAAGAGGCACAGAGAACTCCCTTCAGACGTAACTTGAATCGATCTTCTGCACAACATATCATAGTGAAACTGGCAAAATACAAGGATAAAGAGAAAATTCTGAAAGCAGCAAGGGATAAACGTGCCCTCACATATAAAGGGAGACCTATAAGACTCGTGACTGATCTCTCTTTTGAAACTTGGCAGGCCAGAAAGGATTGGCACAAGATCTTCAATGTGATGAACAGAAAAAATATGCAGCCGAGAATCCTTTATCCAGCAAGTCTGTCATTTAGAATAGAAGGAGAGAGAAAGGTCTTCCCAAACAAACAAAAACTGAAGGAATTCGTCACCACTAAACCAGCCCTACAAGAGATCCTAAGGGGAATCCTGTGAAACAAAGTACCAGAGACATCGCTACAAGCATAAAACATAGACACATCAAAATGACTCTAAACCTGTATCTTTCTATAATAACACTGAATGTAAATGGACTAAATGTGCCAACCAAAAGACACAGGGTATCAGAATGGATAAAAAAACAAGACCCATCTATTTGCTGTCTACAGGAGACTCATTTTAGACCTGAGGACACCTTTAGATTGAGAGTGAGGGGATGGAGAACTATTTATCATGCTACTGGAAGCCAAAAGAAAGCTGGAGTAGCCATACTTATATCAGACAAACTAGACTTTAAATTAAAGGCTGTAACAAGAGATGAAGAAGGGCATTATATAATAATTACAGGGTCTATCCATCAGGAAGAGTTAACAGTTATAAATGTCTATGCGCCAAATACAGGAGCCCCCAAATATATGAAACAATTGCTCATAAACATAAGCAACCTTATTGATAAGAATGTGGTAATTGCAGGGGACTTTAACACTCCACTTACAGAAATGGATAGATCATCTAGACACACGGTCAATAAAGAAACAAGGGCCCTGAATGATACATTGGATCAGATGGACTTGACAGATATATTTAGAACTCTGCATCCCAAAGCAACAGAATATACTTTCTTCTCGAGTGCACATGGAACATTCTCCAAAATAGATCATATACTGGGTCACAAAACAGCCCTTCATAAGTATACAGGAATTGAAATTATACCATGCATACTTTCAGACCACAATGCTATGAAGCTTGAAATCAACCACAGGAAAAAGTCTGGAAAACCTCCAAAAGCATGGAGGTTAAAGAACACCCTACTAAAGAATGAGTGGGTCAACCAGGCAATTAGAGAAGAAATTAAAATATATATGGAAACAAACGAAAATGAAAATACAACAATCCAAACGCTTTGGGACGCAGCGAAGGCAGTCCTGAGAGGAAAATACATTGCGATCCAGGCCTATCTCAACAAACAAGAAAAATCCCAAATACAAAATCAGCACACCTAAAGGAAATAGAAGCAGAACAGCAAAGGAAGCCTAAACCCAGCAGAAGAAGAGAAATAATAAAGATCAGAGCAGAAATAAACAATATAGAATCTAAAAAAGCTGTAGAGCAGATCAATGAAACCAAGAGTTGGTTTTTTGAAAAAATAAACAAAATTGACAAACCTCTAGCCAGGCTTCTCAAAAAGAAAAGGGAGATGACCCAAATAGATAAAATCATGAATGAAAATGGAATGATTACAACCAATCCCTCAGAGATACAAACAATTATCAGGGAATACTATGAAATATTATAGGCCAACAAACTGGACAACCTGGAAGAAATGGACAAATTCCTAAACACCCACACTCTTCCAAAACTCAATCAGGAGGAAATAGAAAGCTTGAACAGACCCATAACCAGCAAAGAAATTGAATCGGTTATCAAAAATCTCCCAACAAATAAGAGTCCAGGACCAGATGGCTTCCCAGGGGAGTTCTACCAGACGTTTAAAGCAGAGATAATACCTATCCTTCTCAAGCTATTCCAAGAAATAGAAAGGGAAGAAAAACTTCCAGACTCATTCTATGAAGCCAGTATTACTTTGATTCCCAAACCAGACAGAGACCCAGTAAAAAAAGAGAACTACAGGCCAATATCCCTGATGAATATGGATGCAAAATTCTCAATAAGACACTAGCAAATCGAATTCAACAGCATATAAAAAGAATGATTCACCATGATCAAGTGGGATTCATTCCTGGGATGCAGGGCTGGTTCAACATTCGCAAATCAATCAACGTGATACATCACACTAATAAAAGAAAAGATAAGAACCATATGATCTTGTCAATCGATGCAGAAAAGGCCTTTGACAAAATTCAGCAACCTTTCTTAATAAAAACACTTGAGAAAGTTGGGATAGAAGGAACATACTTAAAGATCATAAAAGCCATTTATGAAAAGCCCACAGCTAACATCATCCTCAATGGGGAAAAACTGAGAGCTTTTTCCCTGAGATCAAGAACATGACAGGGATGCCCACTCTCACCACTGTTGTTTAACATAGTGTTGGAAGTTCTAGCATCAGCAATCAGACAACAAAAGGAAATCAAAGGCATAAAAATTGGCAAAGATGAAGTCAAGCTTTCACTTTTTGCAGATGACATGATACTATACATGGAAAATCCAATAGACTCCACCAAAAGTCTGCTAGAACTGATACATGAATTCAGCAAAGTTGCAGGATACAAAATCAATGTACAGAAATCAGTTGCATTCTTATACACTAACAATGAAGCAACAGAAAGACAAATAAAGAAACTGATCCCATTCACAATTGCACCAAGAAGCATAAAATACCTAGGAATAAATCTAACCAAAGATGTAAAAGATCTGTATGCTGAAAACTATAGAAAGCTTATGAAGGTAATTGAAGAAGATATAAAGAAATGGAGGGGCGCCTGGATGGCGCAGTCGGTTAAGCGTCCGACTTCAGCCAGGTCACGATCTCGCGGTCCGTGAGTTCGAGCCCCGCGTCAGGCTCTGGGCTGATGGCTCGGAGCCTGGAGCCTGTTTCCGATTCTGTGTCTCCCTCTCTCTCTGCCCCTCCCCCGTTCATGCTCTGTCTCTCTCTGTCCCAAAAATAAATAAAAAATGTTGAAAAAAAAAATTTAAAAAAAAAAAAAAAAAAGAAATGGAAAGACATTCCCTGCTCATGGATTGGAAGAATAAATATTGTCAAAATGTCAATACTACCCAAAGCTATCTACACATTCAATGCAATCCCAATCAAAATTGCACCAGCATTCTTCTCGAAACTAGAACAAGCAATCCTAAAATTCATATGGAACCACAAAAGGCCCCAAATAGCCAAAGTAATTTTGAAGAAGAAGACCAAAGCAGGAGGCATCACAATCCCAGACTTTAGCCTCTACTACAAAGCTGTCATCATCAAGACAGCATGGTATTGGCACAAAAACAGACACATAGACCAATGGAATAAAATAGAAACCCCAGAATTAGACCCACAAACATATGGCCAACCAATCTTTGACAAAGCAGGAAAGAACATCCAATGGAAAAAAGACAGTCTCTTTAACAAATGGTGCTGGGAGAACTGGACAGCAACATGCAGAAGGTTGAAACTAGACCACTTTCTCACACCATTCACAAAAATAAACTCAAAATGGATAAAGGACCTGAATGTGAGACAGGAAACCATCAAAACCCTAGAGGAGAAAGCAGGAAAAAAACCTCTCTGACCTCAGCCGTAGCAATCTCTTACTCGACACATCCCCAAAGGCAAGGGAATTAAAAGCAAAAATGAACTACTGGGACCTTATGAAGATAGAAAGCTTCTGCACAGCAAAGGAAACAACCAACAAAACTAAAAGGCAACCAATGGAATGGGAAAAGATATTTGCAAATGACATATCGGACAAAGGGCTAGTCTCCAAAATCTATAAAGAGCTCACCAAACTCCACACCCGAAAAACAAATAACCCAGTGAAGAAATGGGCAGAAAACATGAATAGACACTTCTCTAAAGAAGACATCCGGAGGGCCAACAGGCACATGAAAAGATGCTCAACGTCGCTCCTCATCAGGGAAATACAAATCAAAACCACACTCAGATATCACCTCACGCCAGTCAGAGTGGCCAAAATGAACACATCAGGAGACCATAGATGCTGGAGAGGATGTGGAGAAACGGGAACCCTCTTGCACTGTTGGTGGGAATGCAAATTGGTGCAGCCGCTCTGGAAAACAGTGCGGAGGTTCCTCAAAAAATTAAAAATAGAGCTACCCTATGACCCAGCAATAGCACTGCTAGGAATTTACCCAAGGGATACAGGAGTACTGATGCATAGGGGCACTTGCACCCCAATGTTTCCAGCAGCACTCTCAACAATAGCCAAATGATGGAAAGAGCCTAAATGTCCATCAACTGATGAATGGATAAAGAAATTGTGGTTTATATACACAATGGAGTACTATGTGCCAATGAGAAAGAACGAAATATGGCCCTTTGTAGCAACGTGGATGGAACTGGAGAGTGTGATGCTAAGTGAAATAAGCCATACAGAGAAAGACAGATACCATATGGTTTCACTCTTATGTGGATCCTGAGAAACTTAACAGAAACCCATGGGGGAGGGGAAGGAAAAAAAAAAGAGGTTAGAGTGGGAGAGAACCAAAGCATAAGAGACTCTTAAAAACTGAGAACAAACTGAGGGTTGATGGGGGGTGGGAGGGAGGGGAGGGTGGGTGGTGGGTAGTGAGGAGGGCACCTTTTGGGATGAGCACTGGGTGTTGTATGGAAACCATTTTGACAATAAATTTCATATATTGAAAAAAAAAAAAAAAAAGAAAGCATCAAGGCCCATTGCCTGTGCACTTAAGGATAGCACCCAAAGCTTGATCCCTGAACATTTCTGGGTCCAACTCTTCAGAGAATTTCTCATGGCCTGACCTAACCAGAGGTAATAAAATCCTGCCTGTGGGATACTGTTATGCCTCTGTCAGAACAGAACCTTTCATACAAGGTGGAAGACAAAACATCTGAGAAGACAGAGGCCTGTGGCTCTAAAAAGCTTAAAGAATGGGTTGAATTAACTGTTTTGTACCTGCTTGAGAATGAACACTTATTTAAGATCTGTATATGTGGCAGGATATGGTCTGAGACTTGCTTTCATTATGACATAGGAATGAGGCTGTAGGTGACTAACAAGCCAACATCCACTAAAAATTTCTTCAGAAGCTACTATTTTTAAATTTTTTTATGTTCATTTATTTTTGAGAGACAGAGACAGAATGTGAGCGGGGGAGGAGCAGAGGGAGAGGGAGACACAGAATCCCAAGCAGGCTCCCGGCTCTGAGCTGGCAGCACAGAGCCCAACGTGTGGCTCAAACTCACAAGCTGTGAGATCATGACCTGAGCTAAAGTCGGATGCTCAAATGACTGAGCCACCCGGGGGCCCCTTAAGCAGCTACTATTATCCACCAAAATGAACCTTAAAATTGTACATGACTAAGTGACACAGGTAAGTACATTTAACATGAGACAGTCAATAAGCACATAAGTAAATAACATAGGTTCAGATAATGATGACTATAAAAAAAAATAAGGGGCAAGAATATAGAGATTGAGAAGCCAGAGAGAACCTCTCTGATAAATTAATACTTGAACATAAGCAACCAAAGCCAAAATTGGCTTTTATTTAAGTTTTTATTTGAATTCCAGTTCGTTAACATACAGTGTAATATTGGTTTCAGGCACACAATATAGTGATTCAACACTTCTATACAACACCCAGTGCTCATCATAACAGGTGCACTCCTTAATCCCCATTACCTACTTCACCTATCCCCACACCCACCTCCCCACTGGTAACCGCCACTTTGTTGTCTATAATTAAGAGTCTATTTCTTGGTTTGCCTCTCTTTTTTTCCCTTTGTTTATTTGCTTTGCTTCTTTTTAAATTTTTTTTTAATGTTTATTTTTGAGACAGAGAGAGAGCATGAGCAGGGAAGGGGCAGAGAGAGAGGGAGACACAGAATGTGAAGCAGGCTCCAGGCTCTGAGCTGTCAGCACAGAGTCTGACGTGGGGCTAGAACTCACGAACTGTGAGATCATGACCTGAGCCAAAGTCAGACACTTAACCAACTGAGCCACACAGGCGCCCCTGCTATGCTTCTTAAATACCACATGAGTGAAATCATATAGTATTTGTCTTTCCCTGACTTATTCCGCTTAGCATAATACTCTCTAGCTCCATCCATGTCATTGCAAATGACAAGATTTCATTCCTTTTTATGACTAATAGTCCATTGTATCTATATACCACATCTTTATTCATTCATCAGTTGATGTACATTTGGGCTGTTTCCATAATTTGGCTAATATAGACAATGCTGCTATAAACATCAGGGTGCATGTATCCCTTTGAATTAGTATTTTTGCATTCTTTGGGTAAATACACAAAAATAAATTCATAATGGATGAAAGACCTAAATGTGAGACCTGATACCATAAAAATCCTAGAAAAAGGATAACTACAGACTAATTTACCTGATGAACATGGATGTAAAAATCCTCAACAAGATATTTGCCAACCAGATCCAACAATACATTAAAAAAATTATTCGCCATGACTAAGTGGCATTTATACCTGGGATGCAGGGCTGGCTCAATATCCGCAAAACAATCAATGTGATTCATCACATCAATTAAAGAAAGGACAAGAACCACATGATCTTCTCAATAGATCCTGAGAAAGCATTTGACAAAATACAGCATACTTTCTTGATAAAAACCCTCAAGAAAGTAGGGATAGAAGGATCACACCTCGAGATCATAAAAGCCATATATGAAAGACCCAACATTAATATCATCCTCAATGGGGAAAAACTGAGAGCTTTCCCCCTAAGGTCAAGAACAAGACAGGGATGTCCACTCTCACCACTGTTATTCAACAAAGTATTGGAAGTCTTAGCCTCAGCCATCAGACAACACAAAGAAATAAAAGGCATCCAAATAGGCCAGGAGGAGCTCGAACTTACACTCTTCACAGATGACATGGTACTTTATGCGGAAAACCCAAAAGATTCCACAAAAAAACTGCTAGAACTGATCTATGAATTCAGCAAAGTTGCAGTATATAAAATCAACGCACATGCTCTCCTTACTATCCATTACCCATTTAACCTAACCCCCACCCCTGCATCCCTCCCCTCTATCAAGGGTTGGGCTTTTCAACCCCTGCCCATTCCAAAGAAAAATCTGTCTTAAGACTCACCCTTGGCCTGGCTCCAGGGAGATGACCTCTGAACCCTGGGAATATTCTGCCTGATAAGAATGTTTTTGTATGACTGAAGCCTTGAGCCACTCTTAGTTCAGTTTGATCTGGTGGGGGGGATGGCTCTCAAGTCTGACTGGCTGAAGTCAGTCATGATGATGCCAACATGATATATCCCCAGTAGAAATCCTGGTCACCAAGGCTTCAGTGAGCTTCCTTGGCTGGAAACACTTCACATATCTTGTTACACATCATTTCAGGAACATAAAGCACATTTCTATGCAATTCCACTGGAAGAGAACCCTAGAAGTGTGCCTGTGATTTTCCCTGGACTTTGCTCCACATGCTTTTTTCACTTTGCTAATTTTAATCTATATCCCTTCACTGTAATAAACCATAAGCGTGAGTATAACAGCAAAAAAAAATAAATAAATAAATAAATAAAATAAAAAAAAATAAAATAAAATCAACGCACAGAAATTGGTTGCATTCCTATACACCAATAATGAAGCGACAGAAAGAGAAATCAAGGAATCGATCCCATTTGCAATTGTACCAAAAACCATAAAATACCTAGGAATATGAGGTGAAACCAGAGGTGAAAAATCTATACATTGAAACCTATAGAAAGCTTATGAAAGAAACGGAAGAAGACACAAAAAAAATGGAAAAATATTCCATGCTCTGGATAGGAAGAATAAATATTATTAAAATGTCAATACTACTCAAAGCAATCTACATACTAAATGCAATAGCTATCGGGGTGCCTGGGTGGCTCAGTCGGTTGAGCGGCCGACTTCAGCTCAGGTCATGATCTTGCGGTCCGTGAGTTCGAGCCCCGCGTCGGGCTCTGTGCTGACAGCTCAGAGCCTGGAGCCCATTTCGGATTCTGTGTCTCCCTCTCTCTGACCCTCCCCCATTCATGCTCTGTCTCTCTCTGTCTCAAAAATAAATAAACGTTAAAAAAAATTAAAAAATAAAAAAAATAAATAAATGCAATAGCTATCAAAATAACACCAGCATTCTTCATAGAGCTAGAACAAACAATCCTAAAATTTGTATGGAACCAGAAAAGACCCCAAATAGCCAAAGCAATCTTGAAAAAGAAAACCAAAGCAGGAAGCATCACAATCCCAGACTTCAAGCTATACTACAAAGGTGTAATCATCAAGACAGTATGGTACTGGCACAAAAACAGACACTCAGATCAATGGAACAGAATAGAGAACCCAGAATGGACCCACAAACATATGGCCAACTAATCTGTGACAAAGCAGGAAAGAATATCCAGTGGAATAAAGACAGTCTCTTCAGCAAGTGGTGCTGGGAAAACTGGACAGCGGCATGCAGAAGAATGAACCTGGACCACTTTCTTACACCATACACAAAAATAAGCTCAAAATGGATGAAAGACCTAAATGTGAGACAGGAAACCATCAAAACCCTAGAGAATAAAGCAAGCAGCAACCTCTTTGACCTCAGTTGCAGCAATTTCTTGCTTGACGCATCTCCAAAGGCAAGGGAATTAAAAGAAAAAATGAACTATTGGAACATCATCAAGATAAAAAGCACAGTGAAGGAAACAATCAGCAAAACTAAAAGGCAATCGACGGAATGGGAGAAGATATTTGCAAATGACATATCAGATAAGGGGTTAGTATCCAAAATCTACAAAGAACTTATCAAGCTCAACACCCAAAAAATAATCCAGTGAAGAAATGAGCAAAAGACATGAATAGACATGTCTCCAAAGAAGACATCCAGATGGCCAACCGACACCTGAAAAAATGCTCAACATCACTCATCATCAGGGAAATACAAATCAAAACCACAATGAGATACCACCTCACACCTGTCAAAATAGCTAACATCAACAACTCAGGCAACAACAGATGTTGGCAAGGATGCGGAGAAAGAGGATCTCTTTTGCACTGCTGGTGGGAATGCAAACTGGTGCATCCACTCTGGAAAATAGTATGGAGGTTCCTCAAAAAATTAAGAATAGAACTACCCTACAACCCAGCAATTTCACTACTAGGTACTTATCCAAGGGATACAGGTATGCTGTGTTGAAGGGACACATGCACCCCAATGTTTATAGCAGCACTATCAACAATAGCCAAAGTATGGAAAGAGCCCAAATGTTCATCGATGGATGAATGGATAAAGAAGATGTGGTATATATATATATATATATATATATATATATATATATATATACACACACACACACACACATACACAATGGAGTGTTACTCGGCAATCAAAAAGAATGAAATTTTGCCATTTGCAACTACATGGATGGAACTAGAGGGTATTAAGCTAAGAGAAATTAGAGAAAGACAAATATCATATGACTTCACTCATACGAGGACTTCAAGATACAAACAGATGAACATAAAGAAAGGGAAGCAAAAATAATATAGAAACAGGGTAAGGAACAAAACATTAAAGACTCTTAAATATGGAGAACAAACTGAGGGTTACTGGGGGGGGTTGTGGGAGGGGGGATGGGCTAAATGGGTAAGGAACATTAAGGAATCTACTCCTGAAATCATTGTTGCACTATATGCTAACTAACTTGGGTGTAAATTAAAAAAATAAATTAAATTTTAAAAAATCCTAGATAAGAACACAGGCAGCAACTTCTTGGACACTGGCCATGGCAACTTCTCTCTAGCTATGTCTCCTGAGGCAAGGGAAACAAAAGCAAAAATAAACTATTAGGGCTACATCAAAATAAAAAGCTGTGGGGGTGCCTGGGTGGCTCAGTCAGTTAAGCATCCAACTTCAGCTCAGGTCATGACTTCATGGTTTGTGGGTTCAAGCCCCGCATCAGGCTCTGTGCTGAGAGCTCAGAGCCTGGAGCCTGCTTCAGATTCTGTGTATCCCTCTCTCTCTGCCCCTCCCTTGCTTGCACTCGCTCTCTCTCTCTCAAAGATGAATAAACATTTTAAAATTTTTTTAAAAATAATAAAAAGCTCTGCACAATAAAGGAAACCAATCAACAAAAGTAAAAGGCAACCTATGGAATGGGAGAAGATATTTGCATATGACATATCTGATAAAGGGTTAATATCCAAAATATAAAAAGAACTTATACAACTCAACATCCAAAAAAATGAATAATCCAATTAAAAATGGGAAGAAAATACGAATAGATATTTTTCTAAAGAAGACATACAGATGGCCAATAGACACATGAAAAGATACTCAACATCACTGATCATCAGAAAAATACAAGTCAAAACTACAATGAGATATCACCTCACATCTGTCAAATTGGCTAAAATTAGCAACACAGGAAACAATAGGTGTTTGTGAGGATGCTGAGAAAGGGGAATCCTCTTGCACTGTTGGTGGGAAGGAAACTGGTGCAGCCACTATGGAGAACAGTATGGAGGTTCCTCAAAATAAAAATAGAGCCAACCTACCACCCAGCAACTGCACTATTGGCATTTACCCAAAGAATACGTAATTGCTTTTAAACAGCGGGTTGGTTTCCCCACATCATTCCCCCCTCCTCAAAGCAATCCCTGAATTCTTCTAACAAAATAAACCTCAACAATAAGTCTCCAATTATATTCCAAAATAAAATTTCATTGAACCTGAGCCTAAAATAATAAATCACAAGACACTACAAATACAAGCCGCTATGGGTAAGAATCAGAAAAAAAGAAGCAACAGAAAATTGGCTTATAAAAATTACAGGGGCACGTGGGTGGCTCAGTCGGTTAAGCGTCTGACTTCAGCTCAGGTCATGATCTCATGGTTCTTGAGTTCGAGCCCCACATTGGGCTCTGTGCTGACAGCTCAGAGCCTGGATGGAGCCTGCTTTGGATTCTGTGTCTCCCTCTCTGCTCCTCCCCCACTCACATTCTGTCTCTCAAAAATAAATAAACATTAAAAAAAACCTTTAAAGATTACAAATACTGGAGTTATCAAATACAAAATGCAACATAAGTAAATAAAATACATTAGAAGAAATAAAGCGTGGTACTGAAATGTTTAAGGCATAAAAGACTATCAAAAATGACCAGAAAATATACTGAAGAATAACTTCTACAACTAAAAATATTATAAAAATTAGATAGAGTAAATGGACAGGATAAAGAACAGCATACTGGGGTGCCTGGGTGGCTCAGTCAGTCGAGTGTCTGACTTCAGCTCAGGTCATGATCTCACAGTCTGAGAGTTCGAGCCCCATTTTGGGCTCTGTGCTGACAGCTCAGAGCCTGGAGCTTGCTTCGGATTCTGTGTCTCCCTCTCTCTTGGCCCCTCCCCCACTCACACTCCATCTCTCTCAAAAAAAAATAAACATTAAAAATTTTAATTAAAAAAGGAACATATTAGACACAGGTGAAAAAAGAATTGGTAATGATGAACTAGGTAATTAAACCTAACTCTCTAGCCAAGACCAATTAGAAAAGCTGAGAAAAACTTATTTTTATTTTGATTTTTTTAAAGGCAGTGAAGACATACTACTCAGTGACGGATTTGGGGAAAGGGAGAATGGACACAGAAGAGCCAAGAAAAGAAGGAAAGAAGGATAGTGAGCAAAGGAGATGAAAGAGAGAATTGGGGAGTAGCACTATTTAAAGAGATAATGGCTGATAATTTTCCAAACTGAGGAAAGACATCAAGCCAGAGATTCTAGAAGCACCATTAATTCTTAGACAAATGCAAAGAAAACCATCTGTGATGGTTTATTTTATGTGTCAGCTTAGCTAGGCCATGGTACCCAGTTTTTGGTCAAACATCAGTCCAGATGTTGCTGTGAAGGTATTTTTTAGATGTGTTAAACATTTAAATCAGTGGATTTTGAGTAAAGCAAATTATCTTCCATAATGTGGGTGGTTCTAAATATATCATACATACATCAAATGTAAATACAAATTAAAAGATTAAAAATAACTATATGTTGTTTATAAATGATACACCTTAAATATAAGAATATAAAATGTTGAAAGAAGGTAAAAAGATGTATCATACATACACTAACCAAAAAAGGCTTCTATATCTATATTAATATCAGACAAAATAGACTAATGCTGAAAGCATTAACAGAGTTAAAGACACATATTTCATAACAATAAATGATTCAGTTTACTATGAAGATATAACAATTCTAAATTGCCATACATGTTATAACATGCCTTCAAAAATATATACAGCAAAACTTGACATAACTAAAGGATAAAAGACAAATCCACAATCTTAGTGGGATATTTTAACTTATCTGTGTCACTAACTCATAGAAAAAAACAGATCAAAAAATCCTTAAGGAGAAGCTTTGAAAAGCATGGCTAACAAACTTGACCTAATTTATAATATGGAGAGGACTACATAGATAATCACAAAACTGCAAAGCGCACAACCTTCTCAGGCACACTTGGAAAATTTAAAAAGCTGACCATATATGAATGTATGGTCTCTGATGACAACAGAATTAAGTTAGAAATAAACTACAGAAATATAGCTAGAAAATCTTTCATATACAATATTTGGAAACTAAGCAGTACTTAAATGACCCATGCATGATTCAAAGAAGCAAACACGACAAAAATCAGAAAGTATTTTCAACTAAATGATAATTTCAAAAACCAATGTATCAAAATTTACGCATGTAGCTAAAGCTACGTTTTAGGATGAAATTCACAGAATTAAACGCACTATTAGAAAGAAGGCCTGTAAAACAATGATCTAAGCATCTCAAGGAGTTAGAAAAAGAAGAGCAAATTAAAACAAAAAAAGGAGAGTTACGGGAAAAATTCAGGGCAGAAATAATAACAAAGAAATCAATCAATCAACACACTCCTGAAAAACAAGGTGGGGGAAGTCATTCTATGGGACATCAACTTACTCTACTGCTACAGACAGTAAGACATCAGGGTATTGGTACAGAGACAAATAGAACAGGGGAGTAGAACTGAGAGTCCAGAAACAAACTCCCACACATATGCAGACACTTGATTTATGACAAGATGGTACTACAAGGCAGAGGACAAAGGGTGGTATTTTCAATGAATGGTGCTGAGTCCAGTTAATATCTACATGGAAAATATAAAAAACTTTTTTTTACTCCTATCTCCAACAGTATACAAAAATACATTCAATAATCTGGTGTACCTAAATATGAAATAAGAAAACAATAAATCTTCTGGAAGATAAGTTAGGAGATTTCTTCATGATGTAGGCACAGGGCAATAAGATTTTTTTTAATGTTTATTTCATTTTTGAAAGGAAGGGAGCCCACAAGTAGGGGAGGGACAAAGAGAGAGGGGGCAGAGGATCTGAAGTGGGCTCTGCACTGACAGCAGACAACCTGATGTGGGGCTTGAACCCACGAACCGTGAGATCATGACCTGAGCCGAAGTCAGATGCTCAACCGACTGAGCCACCCAGGCGTCCCAGAGCAATAAGACTTTTAAACTAGACATAAAAAGCAACAACCACTAATAAACTATGTTACATTAAAATTAAGATCAACTTTTCATCAAAAGACACCAGTAAAAGGGTGAAAAGGCAAACTTCAGACTGGGAAAGATACTTGTAATGCATACAACAAAGGGCTCATACCTAGACTATAGAAAAGATTCCAATGAATCAATAAGTGAAAGACAAATGTGTTATTTCGGGGCCTCGCAGAAGCACATGCCAAGATGGGATTCAATGTACAAGGATTTATTAAAGAAAATGGCTGTGAGAAAAATTTTACGTAATCCACAAGATAGTGTTTTAACACTTTCAGCCCCGTAAAGGACACAGAATTTTTTTAAATACTTTTCATTTATGTACATTTCTGTAGAGAAGTAAGAGACGTGTAAACATGAAATAAATTAGGATAAAATTCTGTAAGAGAAGTAGAATAGAATTAGGAGCTCACAGAGAAAAGTGAAGAATGTAAAACTCACAGAGCTTTGTTTTGTTTTTGAGATCAAGAGAACGCGCGTGAGTGGGGGAGAGTGGTAGAGGGGAAGAGAGAGATGATCTTAACTATGCTCCATGGCAGGGCTCAATCCCACGACCCTGGGATCATGACCTGAGCTGAAATCAAGAGTCAGACACTCAACTGACTGAGCCACCCAAGCACCCCAAACTCAAAGAGTTTTCATTTGAAATGACATGAGAAAAAGAGGCTGGAAGGGACTGAGTTTATTGGGAACTGACTAGATTACATTTTCTGATAGAGAGTTCAAGATAGAAACTAGTTTCAGTCCTCACTCCACCTCCAAGTCTGATGCAACTGAAAATTTATCCTGTCTACATGTGTAACTGAATACATTTATACTAATATGATATTTAATCAAAATGGAAAAAAATCAGTGTATCGAACTATAATATTCAAACATATGCTTTACTTTTTATACTTAAAGCCCTCCAGGAATTACTTAAAAAATTGAAGCTTTTATAAATATGATAAACATGACATAAACATATTTTTAAATGCTTTTCAACTCTCAATTTATATCCACAAAGGAGCTTGTACACTCCACAGCATCTACTTCATTCTGTGAAGTAACTGATATTGCACCAAAAAAGAAAAGAAAAAGAAAAAAGCTTAAGGAGAGAAATGGAGTATTAGCCCATTTAGGACTGAGCACAAATCTGAAATGGAAGTGTAAGAGAATAAGTAAACAGGTTGTAGAGACAGAATGAAGGGACTCTTTCTTAAGTGAAAATGTACTCATGTCAAGTACTTATAACCACTTCACAGATGTTTATCTATATAAGAACATGTAAATACAAACATCTGTTTAGTTAAAAGCAGGTTATAAATCCAGTGCTTTAGAACTGAAATGTATTAACTACTATTCAAGCTAAGAGTCTCTAACCACAAAATGTACAATGGGACATACAGGTTTGGGGAGTTTTTATTTTGCTTTGTTTTCTTCTACAAAAAAATTAGTTACTTAGAAACAGCATATGTAGAATCATACTACATTCTTCATAACATTAATCCAGAATATTTGACAGATGTAGTTTGATGTTACAGAAAAAATCAAGGGCTTTGGATTCAAAAAGAAGTGAATTCAAATCATAACTCTCTGACAGAACACTTGTGTGGCCTTAGACAAGCCACTTAACTTCTATGGGCCTCAATTTTTTTCTTCTGTAAAACTACAGAAGCCAACATCTAACATAATAGGATGGTGGAATGCAGCTCTTCGTACCCGAGATATCGAAATAATAGATGTCAGGACACAAATGTGAAACCACACTTCTTCATCCACCACTCCTAGAGACTCGCTAAGGAAACGGCCCATGACTCTTTTATCAGTTAGATTTTGCTGCATGACAAGCCGCCCCACAAGTTGGTGCTTAACAATACAAACACAGAGTATTTCTCACATTTCTGGGAACTGTCTTGGCAGTTCTTCTGGGCCAAGACCCTCTGGGCCAGCTTGGCTGGGCTAGATGATCTACAGGTCTGGCTGTCGACCTGATGTCAGACGGACTGATAGGAAGAGCTTGGCGACGTGACTCTAAACATCCAGCGGCCTAGTCACACAGTCATAATCACGGAGTTCCCAAAAGCAGCAAGAAAGGTCAAGCCCCATGGTGCAAGCACTTTTTTTAAAGTGTCCACTTGTAGCACATCTTCTATCGTCCCACTGGCCAAAGCAAGTCGCATGGCCAAGCTACCACAACCTCTGAATCGCTCAGAAAGATAAGAGATGTAAAAAGAGGTTTGAGCACATAGTCCTTAGCTGCTAGTAAGAACTCAGTAAATATATGTTGAATAGAATAATAAATGAATGAAAGAAAAAAGTGAGAGGATGGTGGTGCCTGCCATTAACCAAAATAGGAGGTTTAGATAAAGAAGCAGGCTGAAGATTTAGGGCAAACAGTGAACTCCATTCCAAACACATAGAACCCTGAGGTACTCGCGAGACACTCAATAAAGATATCCAATAGACAATTACATATACCTTTCTGGAAAGTTGCAAAATGATTTCCTGGAGCTATTTTGAAGTTAAAAATAATTTTTTAATTTGGGTCTGTCCTTTATTATTATCCTTTATTTACAATTGTAACTTACATTGCAGTGAGCTTGAAATATCACATTTCCTTAAATCTAAGATGTATTTTCCACATTTTAACAGTTCAACTGACGTGTGTTATATCCATGTATTCATTTAACAGGATAGTATTCTTTATGAAAAGCTGATATAAATCAATGTAGCATTTTAAAATTCAAGGCATCTTAAAATCAAGGAACTATGATGAAGCGTAAACTCTTGGCCTGCTGTGTCCAGGAGTAGATTTTAACCCATTAGGTAAGGCTAGTTTTACTGCAGACCCAATCAATAAGTTTCCCTTGATCTTTCTGCAAAACTGGTACCACATTTTCTTTTACCTGTCTCAGAAAAAGCCAGTACCATCCAGCCCATATTTAAACTTCAAAACCTGACAGATATTTGATCACTTCTTCTTCCTCATCCATAATAATCAGTCCATTGCCACGCACCACTGAATCTACCTCCCAAATATGACTCAAACACGAGTCTACCACCACCACCCTATATCAAGTGCCATCACCATGCACCTGATCTATTCTGATCGACTCCGTGCTGGTGTTCTTGCTTCCAGTCTGGCCTTCCTGCTATTCACTTTCAGCGTGGCAGCCAAAGGACTTTTTTCTTTTTTAATTTTTTAAGTTTATTTATTTTGAGAGATAGACAGTGAGAGTGGGGGAAGGGCGGCGGGGGGGGGGGAGAGAATCCCAAGCAGGGCCCGTGCTGTCATCACAGAGACAGATGTGGGGCTTGAACCCATGAAACCGTGAGATCACAACCTAAGCTGAAACCGACAGTCAGATGCTTAACCAACTGAGCCAACCAGGCACTCCAGCCAAAGGACTTTTTTTTCAATGTAACCTACATCATATTACTCTCCTACTTAAAATTCTTCAAGTTCCCATCGTTCTCAGAATAAAATCCATAATGACATCCACAGCCTTCCATAAATTTCAAGCCTGTAGACAACCTCTTTAACCTCATCTTGTACCACTTTCCACTTTGTTCCATTAAAACTCATCTACTTTCAGTTTTCCTAATTTTTTAAGCTTATTTATCTTGAGAGAGAGAGAGGGGGAGGGGGGGAGAGGGAGAGAGAGAGTGGGAGCACAAGTAGGGGAGAGGCAGAGAGAGAGAAAGAGAAAGAATCCCAAGCAGGCTCCACACCACCAGCACAGAGCTGGATGCGGGACTTGAAGTCACAAACCATGAGATCATGACCTGAGCCCAGGTCAGACACTTAACTGACTGAGCCACCAAGGTGCACCAGTTTTCCTAATTTTTATTAAGCTCTTCCCCTCCTCAGAACCTTAATCCATGCTGTTCTCTCTGCCAACCCTATTCTTCTCCCCTTTCTTCAGTTCATCCATACTTTATCTTTTAGGTCTCAGCTTAAGCGTCCTATCTTCAGAGAAAACTCCCCTGACCTTCCCGCCCACATACGTATGTATATGTATAGGTGTGTGTACATATACGTGATGTTAATTTTGTCTCTCCCATTGGACCATGAATTTCATGAGGGCAAAAACTATGCTTGTCTTGTTTGCTATCCAATTGTTCCCATACTGCCCAGCGCAGAGTAGACAATAACTATTCCTGAGGAATAAACAAAGAAATAACAAAAACACCCTCACACAAAGGAGTAAAATTGCTGGTGACACATAAACACAGTGGCTTGTGACCAGAGAAACTAGAAAATGGAAGGCTCGGGTGAATAATGGACAAAAGCTGCAGATTCTACAAACAGAATGAGAAGTAATTTTCAGTTAAAAAGTTACAGCAGCCAGCACACTATGCTGGCAGGAAGCAAACCTTTGAATTTCCTTAGCAATACAAACATTACAACATTTAAAATATAAATTGGAAACAAAGACTGAGCATTTTCCACAGATACCAAGGGCCCTGATACAAGTAAGTGACTTTCTAAAGCTGATGGTTAAATGGCAATGGCGAATGATCCAGAGGAAGACCACAGAAACCCAGGTTTGAAAGAGGCTGCTGGTTGTCCCCCAACATCCACCCTCCCTTTATTCTACGTAATCCAATTTTTTGACAGTGGCCATGATCGATATAGGCAAAGTTCCAGAAGCAGAGAGAAGAAGGCTGTGTGTTGTGGCATGAAAAAAGGTTGCAGAGAGGTGACATGTATGTGGTGTTGCCACTGAATGTTCTAGAGTCTTGTGCCTTGAGCAGCTGTTCCACATTATACATTTAAGTGAAGGAGAAAGGTCTCCTTTCTGGGAAGAGAGGCATATGGGGTACAGTGAGGAATGGAATGCAGAGAGCCAGGATGCAGGCTCTGGCTAGCTTCTTACTCTCTGTAAAGCCTGAGCAGGGGCAGTCAGCTCACTGGGCCTCGTGTTCTCCATATGAAAATGCTGACTATGAGGACCCTGTGTAAACAGAAAGAAACCTGCTCAGGACCCCCAGAGAGATAATGAGTTGTGTCAGGCCTAGAAGGCTGGGCATGATCTTGTCAGATGGAGATTGTGCTCAACTGTGCAGTCACACAAGGATCCCAAAGGATCCCTGAGTCAGAGTCAGGAATGCTGTGGTTCTGCTGCTACCTGGTTGTGTGATGTTAGACAATTCATTCACTCTGTCTGGGCCTCCCTTTTCTCAGCATGCAAAATAAAGGAAGTGAGTAAGATGACCTCTGAGGCCACCCTGCCTCAATCTATGCCTTTTATCACCCAGTATCTTCCATTTATAGACTTGATTTATTTAAGTTTATTTATTTATTTTGACAGAGAAAGAGCACGTGTGAACGTGCGTGGGGTGGGGGAACAGAGAGAGCAGCAGAGAGAATGGGAGGAGAAGAGTCCCAAGCAGGCTCCCCACTGCCAGCACAGAGCCCAATGCGGGGCTCGAACCTACAAACCGCGAGATCATGACCTGAGCTGAAATCAAGAGTCAGACGCTTAACCAAATGAGCCACCCAGGCACCCCAACAAACTTTATTTTTTAAAGCAGTTTCTGGTTCACAACAAAATTTAGGGGAAGGTACAATGATTTCTCATTCACTTCCTGCCCCCACGTATGCATCATCCCCGCTATCAATATTCCCTATCAGAGCGGGACATTTGTTACAACTGATGAACCTACACTGACATCTCATTATCGTCCAAAGTCCACAGTTCACATCCCAGTTCACTCTTGGTGTTGTACATTCCATGGGTTTGGACAAATGTATAATGACATATACCCACCACAGTATCATAGTATCATATAGAGTTATTTTCACTGCCCTAAAAATTCTCTGTGCTCTGCCTATTCATCCCTTTCTCCTTGCTAAACCCCGTCAACCACTGTTCCTTTTACTGTCTCCATAGTGTTGCTTTTTAAAAATTTTTAATGTTTAATTTTGAGAGAGAGAGACACAGGGAATGACTGATGGAGGGGCAGAGAGAGAGGGAGACACAGAATCCGAAGCAGGCTCCAGGCTCCAAGCTGCCAGCACAGAGCTCAATGTGGAACTCGAACTCACGAACCTTGAGATAATGACCTGAGCCGAAGCCGGACGCCCAACCGACTGAGCCACCCAGGCGCCCCACCATCGTGTTGCTTTTTATGGAATATCATATAGTTGGAATCATATAGTATGTAGTCTTTTCAGATTGGCTTCTTTCACTTGGTAATATGCATTTAAGTTTCCCTCCATGTCCTTCTTTACATAGCTTAATAGCTCATTTCATTTTAGCACTGAATAATATTCTGTTGTCTGGGTGCACCACAGTGCATTTATCCATTCACATCCTGAAGGACATCTTGGTTGCTTCCCAGGTTTTGGCAATTATGAATTAAGCTGCTATAAACATCTGTGTGCAAGTTTTTATGTGGATATTTTCAACTCATTTGAATAAATACCAAGGAATGCAATTGCTGGAATTATATGACAAAATACGTTTAGTTTTCTAAGAAACTGCCCAACTGTCATCCAAAGTGGCTGTACCATTTTGCATTCCAATTAGCACTGAATGAGAGTTCCTGTTGCTCCGCATCCTCACTAGCTTCTGATACTGTCAGTGTTCTAGATTTTGGCCATTCTAATAGGGGTGCAGTGGTATCTCATTGTTGCTTTCTTTTTGCATCTCCCTGATGACATATGATAAGGACATATGATAAGCATCTTTCCATATGCTTATTTTCCATTTGTATATCTTCTTTGGTTAAGTATTTGTTAAGGTCTTTGGCCCATTTTTAAATTGAATTTTTTTCCTACTGTTGACTTTTAAGTCTTTGTGTATTTTGAATAACAGTCCTTTGCCATATATATCTTCTACAAATAATTTTCCCAGTATGTGGTTTGTCTTTTTTTCTCTTGACAGTATCTTCCAAAGAACAGAAATTTTTAATTTTAATGAAGTCCAGCTTACAAATTCTTTTTTTTCATGGATTGTGTCTTTGGTGTTGCATCTAAAAAGTCATCACCAAAACCTATATTATCCAGATTTTCTCATATGCTATCTTCTAGGAATTTTATAGTATTGCATTTAAGTCTGTGATTCTTTTTTTTTTTTTTAAGAGACATGCAAGTTGGGGAGAATAGCAGAGGAGGGGAGAGAGAGAGAATCCCAAGCAGACTCCACACTCAGCACAGAGCCCAATGAAGGGCTCGATCTCACGACCCCGGGATCATGACCTGAGCCAAAACCAACAGTTGAACACTCAACCGACTGAGCCACCCAGGCACCCCTGTGATCCATTCTGATGTAATCAAATTTTATGCTTATTATGACTGTCCATCTAAAGGCTGAATTCCTGGGGTACCTGGGTGGCTCAGTCAGATAAGCATCCAACTCTTGGTTTCAGCTCAGGTCAGGATCTCGCAGTTTCATGAGTTCGAGCCTCACAGTGGGCTCTGCACAGACAGTACAGAGCCTGCTTGGGATTCTCTCTCTCTCCCTCTCCCTCTGTCCCTTCCCCACTTATGTTGTCTCTGTCTCTCTCAAAATAAATAAATAAACTTAAAAAAATAAATAAAGGCTGAATTCCTGAGCCTCTTTTGCTGCTATGCATGGCCACGTGATAAAGTTCTGGCCAACAGAATATGAAGTTATGTGTGCAAATGTTAGTTCTCACCCTTAAAGGGAAAAGCATATTTTCCTTCCCTCCCTCTTGTGTCTTCTTCCATCCTGCTGTCTGGAACATGAATATCATGGCCAGCCACCTTGAACTGTACAGACAAGTACAGAGGAGGGACAGAAAACAAGATAAATGGGGACCTGATCCCTGTACAACCATGTAGAGCAGTGTTGTCATACCATAAAAGAAAGAGGGGTGCCTGGGTGGCTCAGTTGGTTAAGGGTCTGACTTCAGCTCAGATCATGATCTCACGGTTCGTGTGTTCGAGCCCCATGTCAGGCTCTGTGCTGGCAGCTTGGAGCCTGGAGCCTGCAGCCTGCTTTGGATTCTGTGTCTCCCTCTCTCTCTCTCTGCCCTTCCCCCACTCATGCTTTCTCTCTCTCTCTCTCTCTCTCTCTCTCTCTCTCTCTCTCTCTCTCTCTAAAATAAATAAGCATTAAAAAACATTTTTTAAAGAAAGATAAATTCCTATCTTGTCTAAGCCATTGTTAATTTACATTTCTGT
This sequence comes from Panthera tigris, assembly GCF_018350195.1. Lineage (NCBI taxonomy): Eukaryota > Metazoa > Chordata > Mammalia > Carnivora > Felidae > Panthera > Panthera tigris. Next base: position 19,576,795 of record NC_056677.1, read on the forward strand.
CACAGGCGAGAGAAGTTACATCCTAACTAACAGATTGAGTCATGCAAAAAGAGAAATAAAGACATTGGGAGATCAGAGACCATTCTTTTGGTCACTCCTGAGAAAGGGTTTTCACCTGGGGCACCTGGGTGCTCAGTCCGTTGAGCATCCGACTTTGGCTCAGGTCATGACCTCACGGTTCGTGAGTTTGAGCCCCGCATCAGGCTCTGTGCTGACAGCTCAAAGCCTGGAGCCTGCTTCGGATTCTGTGTTTCCCTCTCTCTCTGCCCCTCCCATGCTCATGGTCTGTCTTTCTCTGTCTCTCAATAATAAATAAACATTAAAAAATTTTTAAATACAGTGGTTGCATATAATTATGTAATATTCATCATATATTGAAATGTTTATGGGTTCCATTAAATAAATGTATTCATCATTCTTTTGCATTCTTTACCTAAAGATCAGTTATACAGACCTTCTAGACATAGTATAAAATGAGTTTCCTGATCGGACCCTACTTAGCAATGGCAGTAAAGATTCTGGAGGTGAGAATGGGCAAAACCAAGTAAAAAGCTTCCTCATACCTATCCTCACTCTGATTCACATACTCCTCACAAAAGGTTTGCTTTAACCAATTCATGGTATACACTATACTGTGACAGAACTGCATTTGAGGTATTTTAAATGTGTATGGCTGAATATTCTGTTTCCCCTCCATCTTATTCCTTCCTTCTTTGTGCCTTGTAATCTTCATGCAATGCATGAGTTGACTCCCTTATGCTCTGACTTCTGCTTGGGTTTGGCCAATCAGAAGCATATACGGGGGACCGGAGGGTGGGAGAAAAGAGAGATTGGGATATTTATTCCCCCAGCTTCTTCCCTGCCTGGCCACAGTTGGCAAATATCTGTTTTTCTCAGTTGAAGGACAAGAAGGGAGCATAGAGTGTCCATGTTGTACATTTGTATAATTTCTCAGACTGGGGGCTAAGTGTGGTTATGAATTGCTGACAAACTGGAAGCTACCACCCACCTTAGGCCATAACAATCAGAAATTGAGCCCAGTGTGAAACACTGTTGGGACAGAAGTATAGTGGCATGGCAGCCTCTGCTGCCTCACATTTTAGAACCTACTTGCCGCGACACAGCCAGTAAACCTTGGACTCAGCTGCATTGGGAGTGACAAAGTACAAAAAACAAGAAACCTAAATTCTCAAACTTGACATACGAATCACCTAGAGTACTTGTGAAAGATGTAGATTCCTGAGCAGCGTTTCAGGAAATTCTGCTTCACCTTATCTGGAATTTGTCATGGAATCTATAACAAGTTGCCTGGGTAGTTTAGGTCCAGGTAATCAAAGGGGCACAGGTTAAGAAACACTGAATTAGAACTTTGTGGCTAAAAAAAAAAAATCTAATATCCAAGTAGCCAGTGTTCTTTACCTGGGCAACAGAAAGTTAACCTCCAGCTGAACTCCATAATTCCTGCAGGATGTCTTTTATAGCTATAGCAGTTTCCCAAATAATCTGGAGGGGGCGGGTCTTGTTAATCACAGCCTCATTTAATCACAAAATTCAAGAAGCATTTGCTAAAGATGAATGAAATCAAATTCTGCAACTCTTGAAAATTAAAATGATTACAAGAATATGTAACTGAAACTTGTGTTGATACAAATTGCTAACTATAACAACATAAGAGAAGCAATTTCTCAACTGCAAATATAGTTATATTGTTAATTTAAACATAGGTAAAATGAAATCTCTTAGCTAATGCTAAGTCATTAACTGACTTAAAATATTTCTGTTTTGCTCTGTAATTTCCTATGTTAATTTGATATCCACCACTTGATTATATTTACCTTACACTTAAGCAGAGTTATTTAATTCAGCTTGATTATTATATTATGCTTATGAAGAAATGCAACATTCAGTAAAATGTAAAAATAATTTATTTTTAAAATTTTTTTTAATGTTTATTTCTTTTTGAGAGAGAGCACGCACGCGCATGCAAGCAGGGGAGGAGCAGAGAGAGAGGGAGACACAGAATCTGAAGCAGGCTCCAGGCTCTGCACTGTCAGCACAGAGTCCGATGCAGGGCTAAACTCACGAACCGCGAGATCATGACCCAAGCTGAAGTCAGATCCTCAACCCAATGAGCCACCCAAGCACCCCAAATGTATAAATATTTTAGAATAAGTTTTCACTATTTGATTATTTTTCTTCTATGCATTAATACATTTTTATAAACATTTGTTGTTTTATTCAGGTTCAAATATTTCTCAACTTGTAACTGTATAAAATGTATTTTAAAAATGGCATTGATATGGGAATGCAAGCTTGTCCAGCCACTCTGAAAAACAGTATGGAGGTTCCTCAAAAAACCAAAAATATAACTACCCTATGACCCAGCAATTGCACTACCAGGCATTTATCCAAGGGATACAGGGATGCTGTTTCAAAGGGACACATGCACCCCCATGTTTATAGCAGCACTATCCACAATAGCCAAAGTATGGAAAGAGCCCAAATGTCCATCAATGGATGAATGGATAAAGAAGATGTGGTATATATATATACAATGGAGCATTACTCGGCAATCAAAAAGAATGAAATCTTGCCATTTGCAACTACATGGATGGAACTGGAGGGTATTATGCTAAGCGAAATTAGTCAGTCAGAGAAAGACAAATATCATATGACTTCACTCATATGAGGACTTTAAGAGACAAAACAGATGAACATAAGGGAAGGGAAACAAAAATAATGTAAAAACAGGGAGGGGGACAAAACAGAAGAGACTCATAAATATGGAGAACAAACAGAGGGTTGCTGGAGGGGTGTGGGAGGGGGGATGGGCTCAATGGGTAAGGGGCACTGAGGAATCTACTCCTGAAATCATTGTTGCACTAGATGCTAACTAATTTGGATGTCAATTTTAAAAAATAAAAAAATAAACTTAAAAAAATATTTTTATGGCCTAGTTGGCCTGACAAAATTTTTAAAAACATAAAAAAAAAAGATTGAAATAATATTGTATGGTGACAGATGTTGATTAGCTTATTGTGGTGAGTATGGAGTAATGCATAGGATTGTTGAATCTACATGTTGTACAACTGGCATTAATATAGCATTGTAGGTCGAGTATACTTCAGTTAAAAAGAAAAATGTAGGCAAAGCTCCAAGTGGGAAGAAAGGACTACTGAGGTGTGTAACAGCTCTGTTTCTTACATCAAAATTAAGCCCCCTTTTCTCTCATCAAGAGAAAAAGAACCAATTTATATTTTTATAATCAAATAAAGATGTGAAATTTAAAAATGGCCTTGATATAACCACCAAACTAAAAAATTTTGCACTAGATGACAGTGTACATCAATGTAATTATGACTTCTTTAGAATGTATGGTTTAAAACAATCAAGACTTTTCATACAGTTCAATTCATCACATGGTATCTATTCAAAGACTCAACCCCAGGAGTCTGAGTCTTTATAATCTCTGTTTAAGGATTTATGGAGCTGAGGGGCGCCTGGGTGGCTCAGTCGGTTGAGCGTCCGACTTCGGCTCAGGTCGTGATCTCACAGTTCGTGGGTTCGAGCCCCACATCAGGCTCTGTGCTGACCGCTTACTCAGGGCCTGGAGCCTGCTTCAGATTCTGTGTCTCCTTCTCTCTGCCCCTCCCCTGCTCACGCTTTGTCTCACTCTGTTTCTCAAAAATAAATAAATGTAAAAAAAATTTTTTTAAAAAAAGGATTTATGGAGCTGAAATCCTGGTAACTCCAATAGTTACCATTTACTTACAATCTACTATGTGTCACGCACCTTACTGGGTGCCTCACAGATGTGATTTCATTTGAAACCCACGAGAAGACCATGAACTTGGTATTATTATCCAAAATGTTAGGTAAGGAAATTGAAGCTCAAGAAGTGAAATGACTCACCCAATTTTTCACTGCAGGCAAGGAGGCAAAGCCAGAATTTCAAGTCACTATTGCAAACTCTACCTCTTTACACCCTGCCATGATGGCTTGATGGAATATTAAAATATATTTGTTGAACACCTGTTCTGTGCAAGACCTTGTACCCAACTTCAAAGAGGACTCAGGATGAATGAACACGATCCTAACCCTCAAAAAAGAAATTTCAATCTAACTGAGGTAGAAGATAAAAATAAAAGATGTACAGGAGCATCTGGGTGCTCAGTCGGTTGGACACCCGACTTCAACTCAGGTTATGATCTCGCACCTAGTGACTTTGAGCCCCGCATCAGACTCTCCGCTCTCAATGTGGAGCTCACTTCGGATCCTCTCTCTCCCTCTCTCTCTGCCCTTCCCCTGCTGGCGTTCTTTCTCTCTCTCTAAAAAGTAAATACAAATTAAGAAAAAAGATGTGCATAGTTTTATTATTCACAAAAATATAGGTAAATTGTGCTTTTTATTAAAGTTTTTAGTCCAAAATGGGAGATGCTCATCATAAATTATATTACAATAGATCTACAATATTTGTCTTATCATGTGTTCCTTCACAAGCTAAATCTCAGATAAGAAATCTCATTAAAGAGTTTATTTGGCGAAATGGACCTCATCAAAATTAAAAACTTCTCCTATGTGAAAGAGCTGTTAAGAGGACGAAAAGACAAGGTGCAGACCGTAACAAGATATTTGAAAGCCACATGTCTGACGAACAACCAGTATGTATAATATACAAAGAGCACTAAAACCTCCACAGTGAAAAAATAAATAATTCAATGAGAAGACAGGCAAAAGGTATACAGAGACATTTCAGTGAAGAGGATATAGAGATGATGAATAAGCACATGAAAATATGTTCAATATCATTATCCAACAGGGAAAAGCAAACTGAACCTACATTGAAATATCACTTCACACCTATCAGAATGGCTAAAATATAAAATAAGGACAGCACTAAGTGCTGACTAGCATGACAAGGAACTTGATCACCCATATATTGCTGGTGTAAATGTAAAATGGTACAGCCACTCCGGAAAAATTAGATGGATTGTTTTAAAACTAAACATATAAATATCATATGACTCAGTGACTGCAAACCTGTGTATGTATTTATCCCAGAGGAATGAAAATTATGTTCATGCAAAAACCTGTAGGTGAATGTTCATAGAAGCTTTCTTTGTAAAAGCCAAAACCTGGAAACAGCCCAGATGCCTCTATACGGGTGAATCATTAAACAAACTGGTACATACATATGTGATACCACTCATTTGCTTGCTTCAATCCTATCTCTTTTGAAATGTCTATTTTTAATCAGGTTATCCTTAATTAAACCGTGAGCCACTAGCAGACTACCTATATGAAACTCTGTTTGGCAAAACTAATGAAAGGTTTGTAGAAAACAGATCAAAAGCAGATGAAATCTTGTTTTAAAATGTTTACTTATACTATCATTCCACCGTCACATTGAACTCATCCAAGTGTTCTCTTCATTTCAAATTTTATTGCAACACAACCAACTTCATGACCGACCATGGGAATCCAGGAAAAAGGCATTTTATTTTTTGTAAGTTAATAGTCCTTTTACTGGGGGAAAAAGACCAGGATTTACAACTTGGAATGGATATAAATTATAATTTCTTGAACAGCAATGTTGATGGTTGTGCTGAAGTCCACAGCTACAGCCCAGTCTGCTGGCTCCAACCCATGGCTCAGAAGATTTTAAAACCAGAGTCCAAAGACGTTCCCTTGGTAAAGGTTTCTTTTGAAACATTTGTACGAATGGTGACAGCCTGACACCCCCGTTTCGTGCCAATACAACACGGACAACACCAAACCAACACACGCAGCATGCCGCAGGGATGTGTGTCCCCACCATCACAGGTGGGCGCATGGAAGTACCAGAGGTCCAGCCGGCTCAGTGGGGCTGCGCTTAGACATTCCATCCTTCACCCGTTTTTCTGCACAGCGTCCTGAGGTAAGCCAATTTTAAAGGTTTGTTTTCAGTAAACCAGGTTCGACAATGTATACTAACAAACCAAACCGGAACACATTTTGAATAGGTTTCAAATTTGATTTTTCATTTTTCGTTTTTAATACAAAAGCCTGACAGTGCTCAATTGTCAAGCTACATTCATGAAAAACTGGCCGTTAGCAAATGGACACAGAAGGAGTCCACTAAGTGCTTTCCTATCATTAAGGGAGTACAAGCGTTTATATAGTAACATTGACATGTAGCTTGATCTTCAGGAGGCAGGACCACCAACGCATATGTGCGGATTTTGTGTGTGTGGACAGAAGGTACTTTCGACATTCAGTTTTGCTTTATAGAAAGAGAATGAGTAGATGAACGGTTTGTTCTGTTTTGTTTTTTTGCTTTTGTTTTTGTTTTCGTTTTTTTTTGCAAGAGGTAAGTAAAATATTCAATATGATTCTTCCAGAGAGGGGAAAAGGAGCTGAAAGTAGGTCTTCATTTTGCAGTCATCATCCGTATGAATTCTTCATAGTGGACTTACCCATCTCCATCAATATCTACTTCTCTGATCATTTATTTCTTCATCTGTTAGTGTTTCTCCTAAGTTTGTCATGACACGACATAGTTCTGCCACACTGATATAACCATTCCCATCCTTGTAAAAAACTCGGAACACTTCGCAAATTTCTTCTTCACTGCTTGTATCTTTCATTTTTCTAGCCATTGCAGTCAAAAATTCTGCGAAGTCAATGGTGCCATTAGCATCAGCATCCACCTCATCATTGATCATCTCCTGCAATTTGGCTCCTGCTGGGTTCTGACTCCATGACCTCATGACAATTCTACGTTCCTTTGTTGTGATGGTGCCATTGCCATCTTTGTCAAGTAGGGAGAAGGCTCCCTTGAACTCGGCAATCTGTTCTTCGGTCACCTCGTCAGCCATGGTGCTAGCGAAGGGAGGACGAGCAGACGGAGCGAGGGCGGCTGCACCAGAGCAGGGGCTGTGACGGCAGGGGTGGCTCTACGGCAGCCACTACTGCTGCAGCTAAGGTGGTGTGCACTGCATGCTGGGCCCCTGCCGCTGCCCCACTCCAGGGACAGGTCATTTAAAAGCATACAAACTTCGTAACACTAGGAGAAATAGTCCATACACGACCCACGATTTTCTGCAAAATTTTATCAAATACAAATCAAAAGCCACCGGAAACCAGGCTTGGAATTAATGTTTTCTTGCCACTTGAAAAGACTATTAGGAAAAGAAGTTTTATCTGCCTTTTCTTTGACAGACTTAAACTCAACTGTGTTTTACCCTCTCCAAAGGAAGCAGCATTTCAGATACAATTTTTACTTTCCAGAATTGTTCTTCTAATTTTAGAAAAGTTAGCATTTTGGGGTGTCTGGCTGGCTCAGCTGGCAGAACATGCAACTCTTGATCCTAGGATTTTAAGTTCTAGCCCCATGTTGGGTATAGGTTTTACTCAGAAAAGTAAATAAATAAAATCTTAAAAAAGAAAGAAAGAAGGAAAAGTGATCATTTTATAAACAACACAGTCACTGTAAAGGTATAAAACAACCATTTGCTACCATCTAGTGGAACTATTAAGTTTTGCACAGAAACATTTTTTGCTTTAACATAATCATTCTACTTCATTACCTTTATCTGATTCTCCTTGGTTACACGGAATTATGGTTGTAAAAGTAAAATTTCTTGGTATCTGATCCAAAATTCTTAAAATATAAAGATCACGTGTAAGGGACAAGATACAGAAGAAAAGTCTGCTGAAGACACATTATTGCACTTTTTCCCATTTAAAATAAAATGATTTTGATGGTCATCCATAAACTGATCAGAGGAAAAGGTCGTGAACTATACTCCACCTACATTTATGCTGAGAAGGCTTGATTTTCACGCAAATTGGCACCGTATCCTCATTTCCAGCTTGCTCCTATCCTACATACTATGTCATTTTATTGCCAGACTTTTTCTCCAGTGTGCTTATGTCATGCAAAGCATGTCAAATATGTATGGTCATATTAATTACATTCTTCTTGAACATGACAAAGTAGTTCTGGTGGAATGTGAAAACTGAGAAACCAAATTACAAATGTGCCACATGGTCATTGATGGGAAGACAATGTATAGCAAACACTATGTTCCACAGCACTGATTATGTTGCTTTGCCTACAGGACAGCTATTCCGGAATACAGGAGGGCTTTATCAGTATCCCTTCCTATGCTCTCAGTAGTCACAATTGTAAAGATGAGCCTCCTACCTAAAACATACATGATTCTCTGCCTGTTATCTTTCTTAGATACCTCAGTTCTCTTAAGGTTTCCTTCAGCATGTTTGCATTCTACAAGAACATTATACCGGAGAAGTGTATGTATTGTGAAATGAGTATTTAGTCATATTTCTGACACAGGATTTATTCTCCCAGTCATCACAGTCCCCTTGAGTCTGGCTACAGAATATTACGTGGCATCTACCACATCATGGGAGTCAGGCAAAGGTTTATACTGATAAGACAGACTCCCAAAGACATTTTCACAAGGATTATTTACATTCCAATACTACAAAAAATCATTTTTTGGAGTCCTCCTCCATGTCAATCCTCCCATCCCCAGGAAACACACCAAAAAAAATTCAAGAGACGGCCCTGGTGCCATCTTGACCAGAGAGCCATATCCCGTTTCGTGCTCTGCAATGAACATTACTTCCAAATAGCTTTGAACTGAACTCACAATAACCCAGGTAGTATAAAGTTTAAATTTCCATTGAAATAACTGGAATATTTATGGGGTGCCTGGGTGGCTCAGTCGGTTGAGAGCCCGACTTCGGCTCAGGTCATGATCTCACGGGTTTCAGGTCATGATCTCACGGGTTTGTGGGTTCGAGCCCACATGGGGCTCTGTACTGACAGCTCAAAGCCTGGAGCCTGCTTCAGATTCTGTGTCTCCCTCTCTCTCTGCCCCTCCCCTGCTCATGCTCTGTCTCTCTCTCTCTCAAAAATAAATAAATATTTTAAAATTTTTTAAATAAGTGGGATATTTAAAGTTATTAGCCAAGGACAACACAAAGAAGAAAAAATACAAGGAAGCCACTACTGTAATGAGATGATCCTTCAAACTAGTCTGTCCTTGAGGACATGATGTCACCTAATAGAAAGGGAGTAGCTCCAGTAATTCTCTACTCTAATACACCCCAAATTTGATTAGAATACTATTGGGGAAGTAACCTTTGCATGATCTATTGCCCCCCACCCCAGGATTGTCTGCTAATCCTGGCCCTGGCCCTGGAACATTCCCCTAAAAACGTTGGGTACTGAGGTATCACTTGGCCCCAGATTATTCCCAGTAAGAAAACTTTTCCCTGAAGGATTCTCCCCTGCCCTGGGGAAACTGTGAACTTGTTTGTATTCCTTACGTATGTGTCATGTGGCACCTGGCCTTCCCCATCAGTGTATCTGCTCCCTCTGCTCCCACCAGCAGCAAAGGAATGGAGGTCTTCAATTGCAGCACAAGAGTGATGTGTACAGTCCATCACCCTGCATCAGTTATCAGGAGGGACCCGCTAGCCATGGGAGACTGGCACACATTACAGATGCTGATCATGTGTCTCTTCTCCTTTCCACGAGTAAAGCACTATTCTAACCAAGTGTCTTGTGTGTTAAGTCCTACTTGGTAACTCACAACCCATCGAAGATGCAGCGGGCCAAGGTCCGTGCGCTCCTTCTTCTCGTGGTTGGCATTGTTACGATCTCTGCCATCCTCCACACAATGGCCCTCCTTGGTTGGGACTGGTAGCTGGATCTTCGTACTCAACAAACACTAAGCCTCAACATGAGGAATAATAAAGCTACCTGAGCAAGAGAAGCCTAGTTATTTATCAACATTCATTACTTCCCTTCTTATACAGAACTGGAAGTTTTACCTGAGCAAACAGCCAGGACTCCAGTTACACACCTCAGCCCCTTCTCCTTGCACCTCCTCCTATGGGCTAGACATGGTGGTGAGCAATCCCTGACCATGTAAAGGCAGGAAACACTCCAAGATGCCAAAGTAATGAGACAGCAGCACAACAACCAGCCTAAAAAATAACCAAAATTCCCACCCAGAATCGTACATAAGACTGGAATGAACAAGAGATGTTAGAGGACAATAGCCAAATTACGGAAGCAGTCCAAATGTCTATCGACTGATGAATGAATAAAGAAGATGTGGTATATATACAAAATGGAATATTACTCAGCCATAAAATAGAACAAAATCTGGCCATTTGCAACGACACAGATGGAGCTAGATAGAGAGTATGATGCTAAGCAGAATAAGTCAGTCAGGGAAAGACAAATCCATATGATTTCATTCATAACGTGCAATTTAAGAAACAAAACAAACACGTTGGGGGAGAGAGACAAACCAAGAAATGGACCCTTAACTATAGAGAACAAACTGATGGTTACCAAAGGGGAGGCGGGTAGAGGAAATAGGGGATGGGGATTAAGGAGTGTGCTTGTCGTGATAAGCACGAGGTGTTGTATGGAAGTGCTGAATCACTGAACTCAAAACTAACATCACACTGTATGTTGGTTAACTAAGTGGAATTTCAATAAAACCTTGGAAGAAAAAAAGAGACGCTAGAGCAGGGAGCCAGAAGAAAAGTGAGAGCTCTAGAGAGAAAATATGGGTTGGAGACATCATCTCCACACTGGTAAGATTTGGCAAAGAAGGGACCAGAGACAAGGAGGAGTTTAAAGACAGGTCCTTGGAAAACACGAAAACTTCGAGGATGGCAAGAGAAAGACAAGACAAAGAAGGAACAGAGACATAGGATGAAAAGCCGGAGCACAAAAATCATAGGATAAACTCAACAAAAATGACAATAACAAAAAACAATTAAAAATGGACAAAGGACTTGAACGGGTATTTCTTCTGAGAAAGTATACGATGACAAAAAAAAAATAATAAGCATATGAAAGATGCTCAACATCACTAATCATTAGGGAGATGCAAATCAAAAATACACTAAGATACCACTTTATACCCATTAAGATGGCTACTATCAAAAAACCCCAGAAAATAACAAGTATTGGTTAGAATGTAGAGAAACTGAACTCTTACGCACTGTTGGTGGGAAGGTGAAATGGTACCTACCACTACTGTGAAAAACAGTATGGCATTTCTTCAGAAAAACTTTAAAAAAATTGCCACATGATTCAGCAATTCCATCTGAGTATATACATCCAAAATAAATGAAAGCAGGGTCTAAAAGAGATGTATCTGCACACCCATGTCTATAGTAGCGTTACTCACAACAGCTAAAATGTAAAAGCAACCCAAGTGTCCATGGACAGATGAATGGATAAGCAAAACATAACAGAAACAAAAACTAGAACGGTGGTTTCCAGGGGATGGGAGGAAGGGGAAATGAGGAGTTCTTGTTTAATGGGTATAGAGTTTCAGTTTCTTGTTTTTTGGGTTTTTTAAGTTTATTTCTTTTGAGAGAGAGAGAGAGAGAGTGAGAGACAGAGCGCGAGGGCGGGCCAGACAGAGAGGGAGAAAGAAAATCCCAAGCAGGCTCCAGCTGTCAGCACAGAGGCCAACTCAGAGCTCGAATACACGAATCCTGAGACGTGACCTGAGCTGCAATCAACAGTCGAACGCTCACCCAACCAAGCCACCCAGGTGCCCCTAGAGTTTCAGTTTTATGAGATGAAAGTGTCCCGGAGACGGATGGTAGCGCTGGTAGCACAATAATGTGAATGTATTGAATAGTACACTTAAAAATTATTAAGATGGTACATTTTGGTTCGCTGCCTCTCCCACGCTCCGGCGCGGACCCCGAGGCGGCGCCGGGCTCCGCCGCCTCGGTCCCGGGCCGGGCCCGACGCCCGCGGTCTCGACCCCCCGCAGCGCTGCCCGCCGGCACCTCTGTGGAGAACAAGGCCAACCCTGCGGGGACGGCAGGGGGACCTGGGGCTGGAGCTGCGGCAGGGGGCACGGGACCCGTGGCGGCACGGGCCGGGGAGCCAGCCGAGCGGCGCGGGGCGGCTCCGGTGTCTGTCGGCGGGCGGCGTGGCGCCCCCAGAGGGGGCCACGTCTAAAGGGGTTTACGAGCGGCCAAAGGAGCCGTGAGGCTGGTGGTGTCCAGCACGCCTATGGTGGACTTCCTGATGCAGCTGGAGGATTACACGCCTGCGATCCCAGCTGCAGTGACTGGTTACTACCTGAACCGCGCTGCCTTTGAGGCCTCGGACCCACGCATAATTCGGCTCATCTCCCTAGCTGCCCAGAAATTCATCTCAGATATTGCCAGCGATGCCCTAAAGCACTGCAAAATGAAGGGCGCAGCTTCTGGCAGCTCCCAAAGCAAGAGCAAGGACCGCAAGCACTCTAACCATGGAGGACTTGACCCCTGCCCTCAGCGAGTATGGCATCAGTGTGAAGAAGCTGCACTACTTCACCTGAGCCACCCAACCTAAATGTACTTGTCTGTCCCCTTGTCCCCACACCAGCCTGCTTTCATAATAAACTTATTGTGACAGGCAAAAAAAAAAAAAAAAAAAAAAAGATGGTAAATTTTATGGTGCTTATTTTACCACAAAACAATTGGAAAACAGCACTCCTGGGGGAGAGGGGCCATCAATTAGACTGAAGAAGAGGCCTGAAAAAGGACTCACAGATCCGTCCAATTATGAGATGTTGCCATAACCACTCCCTGCAGCACTTGGCCTTTTTACCACGCTCCCATTATCTTACCCACAGTTTCCCCAGACTGTCCCTATGTGGCACATCAATTCCATTCTTGTACCTTGTAACACGTTAGGACACCTACCCCCAGCCATGTTGGCCGCACTAGGAACACATTAGAAGTTATCATCTCAAAATCATGATCATCATCATACACAGAGAGAAAAAAATACTTTCTCCTTACGCTCATGAAGGCAAGCTAAACAATAACATAACTGTGGACATGGTGAACAAATTACCACCTGAATATGTTCCAAAGGATTCAGACAGCCAGGTAGGCATAATGAAGACTGTAGGAGAACACTCCTCTCCGGACTATGACAGCTCAAGGTGGAGATAAAGACACTTGGTGACTTCTCAGCATAGGAATGGACGGCCTTTCAGTCCCAGAAAATCACATCCCATTAAGTGACTACTACATGAGGATAAGGCCTGCTCCACGAGCCAAATACCAGTCTGCACCACTCTGACGTTTTCAGTATTATCAAGGAAAAAACCTGCACCTGGCTACCAAGGACTACTAGACAGAGGCTTCCCAGGAAGGCCACTCTCTCTTGCTCTTCTTCCAAAATGTGAATTAAAGTGAAAATTCTATTTGAAATTTCCCCTTCCCTTCCACAACATTCACTACATGATGCACAAATGATGAACTAAGAAGTTTGTTCCTATTTCCCTAGGGGCTACATTCGAAGTTCAAATGTCCAAATACCCAAGCTAGAACCACCCTTTGGGACTCTCCACTGATCAACCTAAGCTCACACTTTCTTTCTATGAACTCACACTTTTTACACTCGATCTGACATTTGATTGATACAATGAATGAGAAGTTTACAGTATTAAGTATCAGGAGCTGTACTAAGGCTTTATATTTATCATCTCATTTCAGCTTCAGCATACAGGGAGGGTCATGCAATATCTATCTACAGTGTAAAAGTGAAGAAATCTAGCCTCAGGGAGATTAAATGCCTCTCCCAAGGCAACAGGTTCAAGAAGTGGCAGAGCTCAGACTAGAACTGATGGTGTGCCACTCCAAAACGTATGCTCTTATATAGGAAGAGGGTGTTTCACACCAGATTCAACTGCCACCCCCATACCCTTTTGAGTCAGTAAATCTCTCTGAGGGTAACCCTGAACCCACAGCAGTGACCAGTCACTACCACTTGATGTGACTATAGCGCTATGTCCAAACACCAAGAGGAGTGTTTAAAATATATAAAGTCGTTCGAGAGAAGCACGTGCAGTGCCCACAATTAAAGATTTGGTGCATGAGGGTGCTGGGGGTCAGACATATCCCTGAAAGGCTGCACTGAACAGGACACTGAAAGCAACATGTCCTATCAGGTAAGAGATCTGGGACTGTACCCTGACTACTCACTCACTCTGACCCCACTCCAGAATAAATCTTGGGTTCCATATACCATGAGCTCTTATAACATCCAGTGTGTGTTTTCTCCCACCAGAATATACAGAGTACTTCTTATACAACAATTTTATAGTTCTATGAGTAAACCCTAAACCACTGATAAACCCTGGAGCGTGTTAGCACGTTAAGAGCAGAAACAAGTCCCTCTGGTTAGTGCTGCCTCCCAAAGGAGTGCCTGGTCCTTCATCATGAAAAGATGAATATTCAGCACAAAGAATAAGCAGATCGATGAGAGAATATTGCACAATGCAACAGGTAACAGATAAAGACATTCAGATAAAGACTTGCAGGAGATGTTCATGGACTCACATCCCCTAAGGGACGGCCTCCATCTGGACAAGGCCTGCCCCACAAGCCACATACAAACACCATAACCTTTGCATTTTAAAAATATGGTAGAAAGATGCGTGCACTTTGCCAGTATGGAATACTGGAGAGACAATTTCCACGAGTGGACATTCTCTCTTTTTCTGTATCCAAAATAAAAATCACTTTGAAATCTGCCCTCCTCATATTCTTCCTTCTTACCTAACTTTGACTATGTGTACAAATGTTAGACAATCAAATTTATCCACATTCAACTAGAGGCTACTTTCAAACAGTTAATTCAAATAGATCAACACAAACGTCTAAGATTCTCACCTGATGAGCCTTAGCTCACTGCCCTTGGTTTGAATTCCTACATTTTTGACTGAATATAACATCCGATTGCTATGATGAATAAGAATACCTACAATCCTAAATATAAAGTTGTAGACTTCTCATCTCATTTCAGTTTCAATACATAGGGAGCATCATAAAATATCTCCCGTGTAAAAGTGAAGAATCTGAGGCTCACAGACATTAAATGTCTCTCCCATGGCCACAGGGACGATAACCGGTAGAGCTCAGATTGGAAAAAAAAATAACGAATCAAAACCTGTGTGCTCAGACAAAAAGAAGAGGATGCATCACACCAGGTGAAGGTGTCACCCCCTAACCTTCTGTGTAGGTAATCCTCCTCTTTCAAAGTAACCCTGTGACCATAGCAATACACTTGCTGGAACCACAAGGCTGTATACAAAGATGGAGGAGTGTTTGAAATATGTAAAATCCATTAGAAAATTACCAACAGTGCCTACAGTTAAGGATGGAACAACTGAAGATGCAGTGACTCAGACATATCCCTAAAGTCTCCGTTGAACAAGATGTTGAAAGCAACATGTCCCTTCTGTAAGAGGTATGGCAAATACCCAAAGGGCAAATCATTTAGTGCTCAGTACAATCATATTCTAAGTTGAGAAGCTAGGCCATCTCACAAAGAAACGGACCATAACTGGTTCTGCTGGAATTATCCCATGTCCCCAAGCAAAGATATAATATAGTTTAGTTGAGGGGCCCCTGGGTGGCTCAGTTGGTTGAGCGTCTGACTTCGGCTCAGGTCATGATCTCACGGTTTGTGAGTTCGAGCCCCGTGTCGGGCTCTGTGCTGACAGCTCAGAGCCTGGAGCCTGCTTTGGATTCTGTGTCTCCCTCTCTCTCTGCCTCTCCCTCACTTATGCTCTGTCTTTATCTCTCAAAAATGCATAAGATGTAAAAAAATTAAAAATTTTTTAAAAAATAAAAGAGTTTAGTTGAAGAAATATAGAATTCTTTCATCAGAGTGGTCAGTATGGTAGTCATACTCTCTACCATCAAGAGTCTGGCCCACCCAACCCCAAAATACATAATTAAATGTTCTATTTAAATGAAAGCCAGCCTTCTGGGGCAACTGCTACATTAAAACCCAAACTAACTTTCTTAATCATGTGCTCCACTGGGAGTTGAACATCAGTAATGTATTCCTCTTTTCCCGTATATTCCTTAAGAATCCAAGCCATCCTCCGATGGTAGCTCCTATCTGGCTATTAAACAAAGAATAAACACTCCAGGAAACATCCTAGGAAGCTGCCCAAGCTGTATACATCATCCTGTAAAGCAAGCACCATTGTTACAGTATCCAACCATGAAGCAAAGTCTGAGAGTCCTCATACAGAATTCCAACTTGGGAGTGAACTGCACTTCCACCATCTGCAGAAGAAAAGGCTACGATCAACGACGCCCACATGCAGAAACTATGATGGTAAGTGGTCTGAGATTGTATCCAAATTAAATCACTCAAGAGGAGCCCTTAGAAAGAAAAGAGGATGCACAACAGCAGGGTGGGTCACAAAATCCTAGGGGCCAGGGACTGTCAACCAGTCCCAGCAAATGCAAATTCCTAAAAGTGTGCATCGAATAGAATGAAGACAAGCTCTCTCAAGGGAAAGACTTGGCAGAAGACCTATTATGGGTTTAATTGTGCTCCCCTGCCAAAACTCATATTTGCAGTCCTAGTACCCAATTCCTTGGAATGTGCTCTTATTTTAAAAAGGGTTTTACAGAGGTAATCAAGTTAGAATAATATCATTAGAGTGGCCCTAAACTAATATGGCCAGTGTCCTTATGAGAACAGAAAATGTGGAAAGAGATACACATGCATGGAAAACACTACGTGAACATGTAGAAGGCAATCTACAAGCCACGGAGAAAGGCCTGGAACAGACCCTCCTGCACAATCTTCATTCGTTTCCCATATAACCAACGATGTCAACAATTTCATTTTTTACTTCGAGGCCCACATGTGTGATACAGTAAGTTTTTGTTGTTAAAACCACCCAGTTTTGGTTACTTTCTAAGGCAACACTAGCAAATTAAAACACTCTCCAAAGGCGAAGACAATTTGTGTCAAATACACTCATATTCTATTTTTTTTAAGTTTATTTCTTTTGAGAGAGCATGAGCATGGGGAGGGGCAGAGTGAGACAGAGAGAGAGTCCCAAGCAGGCCCTGCACTGTCAGCACAGAGCCCAATACAGGGCTCAAACCCACGAACCACAAGATCGTGACCTGAGCCTAAACCAAGAGTCCAACACTTAACCCACTGAGCCACCCAGGTGCCCCAAATACACTCATATTCTGAAGTGAAGTGCTAGCCACATGGCAAACAAATGATACCAAACAGGTCTGCCAGTAGTACTCCATTAAACTACCAAAGAGATATAAAAGAATTAACAAAGAGGAAAGAGAGAAAGAATTTTTAGAGAATTCTGTCAGTGTGCTGGGTATTTTCTAAACACTCATAAGGGCGGGCTAAGTACTGTTTCTCCCTTGCTGTGAATCACTGACCAGGAGCTTCGGAAAACAATGACTGACGCTTGTGAAGGTTGAGGGATACAGGAACAACTGTGTGACTCACGCATGTATCATCAAGAAGTGAAGGCTTGAGGTGCCCCTGGAGAAAGGAAGTGAGCGCCTACCCTGTGAAAGAACAGCAGTTCCAAATAAAGATATTGATTTCCTAGGGTGACAGGTTGTTCTGGAAAAAGAGAAGCCTGAGAATTCTTTCACAGGGAAGCCACCCTAGAGGACCGCCTAGTAAAGAAGAAAGTCAACAACAGAAGTGATGGTCATAGCAGGCCTAGGGATTGAGGTGAGGGTCTAAGAGTCAGAGAAAGGTCAGTGCATGTGACAGGGCATAAAGTCTGAGGTCCCTGAAGAAAAATGAAAATATTTCCTGAAAGCATCACATCATGGCATCCTCCATATCTCAGAGCCTATCATCACATTACAACTTTGCCAACATGTCATTTCTCTTGTCTCTCTGGGGAACACAATAGGGGGAAAAGGACGAGAAACTGGAGAATAGATAGACTGAGAACAGAAAGACAAAAAGTGTTTGCCTATTACTGACTCCATACTCATATATACATATCACCTGCAGGATTCCAGTCTGTGAACAGGTCCCATCTGGGACTGAAAAATATTCCCCAACGTTCAGGAATTGAGGCAAACCTGGATTAATACCCTGGAATAGATTTCTTACCAAATGGAAGTGGCAACAGAACATTTATCTATATAAAAATAACAAAAAACAACTTTGGAACCCTGCTGGGCTTTCCTCCAAGACATGGGAAGAAGTCCCCAAGTCGGTTTTTGGGGAAAAGAGCACAAATAAAGTTACTTTCTTTCTGAACTCATTAACATAAGCTCAACACTAATGCAAACAAATAGTGATCAAATTCAATTCTGCCTATGTTCTAACGTAACGCGACCATACAGAAATCGGAGTGAGAACTGTGGGAGAACCAAGCACGCCTGCATTACTGGATAGCACAAGGCAGGACATTCAGACACACTGTGACTTCTTGGCTACCCCAAAACATATACTTTTATTATTTTTAAAGGCACTTTCAAAAACACAAAAGAAAAGACATTCTCTGAGGTAACGCCCTACTTAAAAGACCCCTTATTTATTTATTTCAACCAGCTTTTAAATATATTTATTGATGGCACAAAAACAGACACAGAGACCAATGGAATAGAATAAAACCCCAAAACTAGACCCACAAACATATGGCCAACTAATCTTTGACAAAGCAGGAAAGAATATCCAATGGAAAAAAGACAGTCTCTTTAACAAATGGTGCTGGGAGAACTGGACAGCAACGTGCAGAAGGTTGAAACTAGACCACTTTCTCACACCATTCACATGAATAAACTCAAAATGGATAAAGGACCTGAATGTGAGACAGGAAACCATCAAAACCCTAGAGGAGAAAGCAGGAAAAAAACCTCTCTGACCTCAGCCGTAGCAATCTCTTACTCGACACATCCCCAAAGGCAAGGGAATTAAAAGCAAAAATGAACTACTGGGACCTTATGAAGATAGAAAGCTTCTGCACAGCAAAGGAAACAACCAACAAAACTAAAAGGCAACCAACGGAATGGGAAAAGATATTTGCAAATGACATATCGGACAAAGGGCTAGTCTCCAAAATCTATAAAGAGCTCACCAAACTCCACACCCGAAAAACAAATAACCCAGTGAAGAAATGGGCAGAAAACATGAATAGACACTTCTCTAAAGAAGACATCCAGAGGGCCAACAGGCACATGAAAAGATGCTCAACGTCGCTCCTCATCAGGGAAATACAAATCAAAACCACACTCAGATATCACCTCACGCCAGTCAGAGTGGCCAAAATGAACACATCAGGAGACTATAGATGCTGGAGAGGATGTGGAGAAACGGGAACCCTCTTGCACTGTTGGTGGGAATGCAAATTGGTGCAGCCGCTCTGGAAAACAGTGCGGAGGTTCCTCAAAAAATTAAAAATAGAGCTACCCTATGACCCAGCAATAGCACTGCTAGGAATCTACCCAAGGGATACAGGAGTACTGATGCATAGGGGCACTTGTACCCCAATGTTTCCAGCAGCACTCTCAACAATAGCCAAATGATGGAAAGAGCCTAAATGTCCATCAACTGATGAATGGATAAAGAAATTGTGGTTTATATACACAATGGAGTACCACGTGCCAATGAGAAAGAACGAAATATGGCCCTTTGTAGCAACGTGGATGGAACTGGAGAGTGTGATGCTAAGTGAAATAAGCCATACAGAGAAAGGCAGATACCATACGGTTTCACTCTTACGTGGATCCTGAGAAACTTAACAGAAACCCATGGGGGAGGGGAAGGAAAAAAAAAAGAGGTTAGAGTGGAAGAGAGCCAAAGCATAAGAGACTCTTAAAAACTGAGAACAAACTGAGGTTTGATGGGGGGGTGGGAGGGAGGGGAGGGTGGATGATGGGTAGTGAGGAGGGCACCTTTTGGGATGAGCACTGGGTGTTGTATGGAAACCAATTTGACAATAAACTTCATATATTGAAAAAAAAATAAACCCTAAAGGAATAAAGGAGAAAAAAAAATAAAAATAAAGGATGTTTTGAGTATTCCTGAAAAAAAAAATAAATGTTATGTTATTGTTTAAAAAAATAAAATAAAATAAAATAAAATAAAATAAAATAAAATAAAATAAAATAAATATATTTATTGAATGGGGCGCCTGGGTGGCTCAGTCGGTTGAGCGTCCGACTTCGTCTCAGGTCATGATCTCGTGGTTTGTGAGTTCAAGCCCCATGTCGGGCTCTGTGCTGACAGCTCAGAGCCTGGAACCTGCTTCTGTTTCTGTGTCCCCCTCTCTCTCTGCCCCACCCCTGCTTGTGCTCTGTCTCTCTCTGTCTTTCAAAACTGAATAAACATAAAAAACAATTTTTAATATATTTATTGAAAAAGAAGCATACTATTGGTCAGTTTGAGTGCTATATCTATGATAAAACAGATTATGAAAACTATAGAGTGAAACCATTATTTTATAGAACTGAATCATCTGATATGCTACCTCTTGCAATAACTTAATGGGTCCAACTATACCCTTTGAATGGACCAATTTTATAATTCTCCTAGAAAGTTTTGAGTTGGGTATAATTTCTTGCTGCTTTCTTTCTCTGATCCAAGGCTTAAGAGAAAATCCCTGGAAATCAGCAAGTGGAATCAGACCTCTCCAGGATTGAGAAGAGACAGGAATGAGAAAAAGGACATCCTGTCACATTTTAAAGACCCACAATTGCGGTGCTTTGCAGGATAGAGGGGAAAAGGGATACACAATGGAGAAGGAAAAACAGTCCCAACAATTATAATGAACATTTCTAAACTGTCAACATCATGGATTAATTTCTAAAACACAAGCTTATAAACAAAAGCCATCCAGCTAGCCACTAACTGAAATGCATATGCAATATAATCAAGGAGATACTGTACTTATAAAACCACATGTGTCTTATTTATCTCTAATTTTATTTTATTTTTTCCATCTTTTTTTCAAAATTTTATTTAAAGTCTAGTTAGTTAACATATAGCGTAATATTGGTTTCAGGAGAATTTAGTGATTCATCACTTACATATGACACCCAGTGCTCATTATAACTTATCTCTAATTCTTAAATAATTCATTCTCTTATTGGGTATGCAAGTGAGCAATGGAGAAAATGGTACATCTTCAGTACCAGCCAGTGCTAAGAGTTTCAACACTTCCAGAAGATGCAGACTAGAGAACTTTATTAGGCACCGGAAGGGTTTCTCTCTCAGCCAAGATGCCCCCATTTAAGTTACTTTTGAATTTCATTTCAAGCTTATTTTGTACAAAGTCTACTCTTAGTTGAGGATAGTCTCCAAAAGCTTCTCTTTTTTTTAAGTTTATTTCTTTATTTTGAGAGAGCATGTGCATGAGCAAGGGAGGGGCGAGAGAGGAAGAGAGAGAATCCCAAACAGGCTACGTGCTGTCAACGTAAAAGCCCTATGTGGGGCTTGATCTCATGAACCAAGATCATGACCTGAGTCGAAATCAAGAGTCAGATGCTTAACTGACTGAGCCACCCAGGCACCAGTCCAAAAGTTTCTTGAGTCACTCTGTGGACTCTCTCATTTTCTACTCTGTTTTCATGAATAATCCTTGAATCCATGTTTATATCTAGCCCAAGGCTTTTTTCTTGTAGAGATGTAGTAGAGTTGCAAGTTTCAGAGGTCTGATTATACTGTTTAAAAACAATAGCCTTGGGGCACCTAGGTGGCTCGGTTGAGTGTCTGACTTCAACTCAGGTCATGATCTCGCAGTTTGTGGGTTCAAGCCTTGCATCAGCCTTGCTGCTATCAGTGCAGAGCTTGCTTGGGATCTTCTGTTCCCCCTTTTCTGTATCACTCCCCTGCTCCCACTCGCACTCTCTCTCTCTCAAAAATAAATAAAACATTTAAAAAATTTTTAAAAATAGTGGCACCTGGGTGGCTCAGTCGGTTAAGCGTTCAACTTCTGCTCAGGTCACGATCCCATGATTTGTGGGTTCGAGCCCCACGTCAGGCTCTGTACTGACAGCTCAGAGCCTGGAGCCTGCTTCGGATTCTGCGTCACCTTCTCTCTCTCTGCCCCTCCCCTGCTCATGTTCTCTCTCACTCTCTCAAAAATAAACATTATAAAAAATTAAAAAATAAAATAAAAAATAAAAAAATAGCCTTAAGAGAGTCCAGATACCAGCTTCTGAACTCCATTTTCACAATGTGATGGTATCTGCTAGCAACTGTCACTGCCTGACCCAAAAAGGGTATATTGTTCCTCAACTGGGAGAAAAAAGAAGGCATATGGAGTTTGGGAATGACACACCACATAAGCAAGTTTGTGTTGGTGTGGCTTTCCATACTGCACTCCCCAGAGATTCAAATCCATACTGCATTCTCCTCAGCATCTCTGAAACTTCTCAGAATTTTCTTAACTGATCTTTTGAATTGTTCCATATAAAACAGGTCAATGTCTTCACCTGGTCCTTTATTCATTTGAAAGATATCCCAAATTTTCTGGTGCTGAGGAAATTGAGTATAAATGACGTCTACAAGGGCTGCATCATTGACACTTGCCTGCTTCTCCTCACAAAGCATAACCAAGCGCTGAACAAGCGATTCCTTTTTCTTCCAGAAGTCTGTGGTCTGCTATTGATTTTCAGACCAAAAAAAAATCCCAGGCTTGGAGGACTGTCAGCATTTCAGTTACTGGGATCTTCAAAATGGTTCTCTTGATAAACTCGGCAACAGCTCTGTCCATCTCTTTGGCACGTCCAACATGACCAGTAATATGTCTCCTCAGCAGCTGTCGCCTGGAGGTGATCCACTTTTTTTTAATATGTATTTTTTGAGCGAGCACAAGCAGGGGAGGGGCAGGAAGAGGGAGACAGAGGATTTGAAGTGGGCTCTGTGCTGACAGGCTGACAGGCCGACAGCAATGAGCCGGACATGAGGCTCAAACTCACAAACCGCAAGATCATGACCTGAGCCAAAGTTGGACACTCAACCGACTGAGGCGCCCCTGGTGCCCCTGGAGGCGATCCAATTTTAAATTTAGACCCAAGAACAGTCTTTATCAGCTTATCTCCTAAAGGGGATAAACTCACCCATAAATTCACATCAGTCCTCATTTTAGTGTGAATTATTTCCACACACAGTCCAAGGAAAACATTAACCATGCAGATGGGGACTTCTATGCTTCCATGGATTGTGCCCCATTTTCTCTACAGGTGAAAGCTTTGGCAATCATGGGTACCTTCAAGTCTTGACCAGTGCACAAAGCCTCTGATTCCTCACCGCACCCATCTTTGTGTTTCCGGATTTCTCCCAATTCAACCCCTTTCTCACTTCTTTCCCCTTTTCGTTTTTTTCCACTATTCCCCATGTCTCCTGTGTTCCCATTCATTTTGCTGAGTGATATATATATAAAAGAACATGGACTCTCTGACTGAAGACAGGATTTCGGTCATTAAAAGAAACTTTCAGAGGGGTAGCTGTGAAAGAACCCCGATGGAATCCATTTCCACATACTCTTCTCCCATATGTATGGTTTCCAAAGTTCTCTTGGCCCAAGAATGACCAGGGAGCACATCCACCATCTCCTCCTTCCCTCTCACTAGCAACATGTCCTATTTCAACCTTCAAGGTCTCACCTATCTTTGCCCCAAAAGGGCAATGAAACCCAGATAAAGGGAATTAAAAGTCACATGGAATAAATCTGTCAAAAGGAAGTGAGGAGTTAGTCACCCACACCATGTGGGAAAGAGGGCTGGGTAAAACAAGGAAATAGGGCTCCCTGAGTGCCACCACCAGCTGACACAAAAGTTGGGACCATACTTCTACTTTAGTATTTGGAGACCGTATAAATCACAATCCAAATGGCAGAGGAAGTACAAAACTAGAGAATGATATACCCTAAATTGAAAGGTTACATACATTAGTCACCAGAATCAAATTATTATCTGAACCTGGAATAAGGTCAAAAGCCAAGAAATAGCCAACTCTTTTCAGGAGGCTTTCAAAATACAAAAGAGGCTCCCAGAGAATACCAAAAGAAGCTATATACCCCGACATGACAGCTGAAGGATAAGTCTGAACTGGAGATAATCCAATATGAAATTCTAGTAAATAACAACAAGGAGGCATTTTCTCCAAAGACAGCTGGAACAGACACACATGTGGCAGTGTTTGCATGCACCCTGACCATAAACGAACAAGGGGACCAAGGGATACTGGCTTACTCCCATTCTGGTTCTAAGGTAAGCAAATGAATGAGGAAATACACTCAACTACCTATAATAGGAGTGTAGTTCAGGTGCTGTAGGTCTGATACATCTATAAAAACCTACCTTGAATAGGATGATATAAGTAACAGGTCCTTAAACGTAAGAGTTTTGCTTGACACTTCAAAGGCCAAAACAATAAAATCAAAGTACTCCATATTATACAGCAAAGTCCTCAGGTACGTTAGTTACCAAAAACACCCAAAAATGGCTCAGCTGCATTAACCCAGTGTACACTTCTAGGACATAAAAACTTGGGTTGAAAGGAGGAAAGGCATCTTGGAGGGAGGTGTCAATGTAGCAGGCATTTCCTTCCCAATTCTGACTCTAGGCCTGCTTCCCTTTGCTTAACTGAGCAATCTAACATTCTATTTATAAAGAAGGTATGAGCTGGGGATATGCCATAGTTAGAGCCCAAATTTATTTTCTAAATTATGTGCTCCACTAGGTCTGGAGTATTGGTTGTTTACTTATCTTAGTCTTTTCTCTGAGAATCCATGCAATTTTCCAACAGCATTAGCTGCTGGGGAATAACCTGGGGCATGAATGATCCAGTGAAAGTCCCACAAAGCTGATGACTACTGTGTTTATTTTCCTGACACCGTTGTCCTGTTGGATATGGTAGGAGGATAAAAATATGAAACACAGTCCAAATGAGAGTCCTTGCATACTGCCTCCATTTGTGATGCAGACAGGGAGGCCAGTGTCATTCTTTGTGAAGCTATCTACTGCATGCATGGTCAGAGATACGCTTGAGAGAAGTTAGGGTGTCAGGTCTAGTTTTTCTGGCTATGAGACATGGAAATCTCTTCTGTACTGGTGTATGGCTCTGAGGATATCTAACAGGCTACCTTGGTCTCATGTGCTGGAATTATTATGTCTTGGTTTGGGGCCAGATTCCGAATCGGAGATAGATTATCATGCCCTGTGTGAGAGTCTACGCAGGTGACCATGGCCCTAACTTGGGCAATTCAGGTCTGATGAACTTTATGATCTTGATGATTCTATTAATTTTCATCTTGGAAGGGTCCCTATCTATATATCTCCACATAGGCACAAAACTACATGTGTATCTTGGGTAATCTGATGATGATTTTTCTCTCTGCAGGGGCTGAGACATGATGATCCAGTCAGCATGCTCCCAGACACCACACTAGACTGCCAACCCATGGATGACTGCCCACGAGTGATTCGAAATGCAAAAAAAATGTATAGTGGAAGATATTTTTTCCAGAGTAAGCAACACAGCCCCTATCTCCACCCGCTGAACAGAATTCCATTTTCTAAGCCATAGCTGCAAGCAGTTTTCTTTGGGGTTAGACAGCTTCCACAGCCCACTACGACCCATCTGTCTTGAACTTACCAATGAGTTCACGAAGCAGAGCCAGGCATCCTCAGAAACCTGGGTGTATCGAAGTCACGAGAGCCTGAGGTGCTGCCATGATCTCTGTATCTGAGACAGCTACATCTGGAGTGTGAATGGACACTTTTTCCTGCACCTCTGAGACACCATTAGAGCCTAAGACTTCCTAAATATAACACTTTCACCTAAAATGTATGTTTCCTAGGTGCCTCGTTAGCGCAGTAGGTAGTGTGTCAGTCTCATAAAATGTATGTTTCTTATACAATACTCACTTTGTTGGTGTTCTCCTTTAAGACCAATGCCATAGTATAAAAGCCAGGGTTTAACAATCCTCGTTCTTGTTTTGTTACTTTCTCGATGTCCACCAGCATCAACAAGCTAACAAGAGTCTCTCAAATTGGGTATAGCATGTGTCAGATTCAAGCAAGGACCATGAACAAATAGGTATTTAGTGCCATTGCTTAGAAGATACATATTTTAGCCACAGGATCCATTCTGCTTAAATGTCGGTCACTGACAATTTCCCTAAAAACACGCCGCACAGATGAGGAGCCTGAGTGAAAGGTTGTCTGTATAGCCTAATGGATCATTTCTAATGTAGGCTGTTGGTCAACTTCAGTGCTTATCTGGTGATCTTATGTAATGGGCTGAGTTGGATCCTCATGTGAAATATAAAGAGCATCCAATATTGAATGGAGTTATCAAATACTCTGCCCTCCTTTGATTTCCCAGAGATTTTAATGCCATCATTTTTGTTCATGAATAGATTCAGATTGTTTCTTGGTACCAGGCCATGGTTTCCATAAAGTTAATCTTGGTAGCCAACCAACAACACTTGTCAGGATTAAGAGTCCATCCCTGGTTACGCAGATATTAGCCCAACTCTCTCAGGTAGATGGTATGCTACCCTTAGTCCTTTCAATCAGGATAATGTAATCATGTGAGGGTACCAAGACCCCTGGTGAGATGTCAGTTCCCTAGGTCTCAGCCTATCCACTGCTGAGAAATCATTAGAGGGTTCAGGCTGTCACAGGCATGCAGCATGAACAGGTATTGTCCTCTGAGTCTCATGGAAGCAAATAAGCTCTGATCTTCTGCTTGCAGTGGGATCTAAAGAAAGCATCGACACATTCACCACTGCGTATCAGGCCCTTCAGTCTGTACAACAGACTATATCGCCATCATGATATCTACAACTACAATGGTAAAGATAAGTGCTGTCACACTGAGCTTACGGCAACCTGCAGTGAGGTGTCAAGAACCAATGGCTTCTATCACTAGACACAGGATGATTGTAGAATGGACTGGGCTCTTTAAACACTCCTGCCTCTAATAGTTCCTTAACAAGTGTAGGGACCTCCTTTTACCATCCCCAACACATGCCAGTATCCTACTTTGCTTTATTTATACTCCATTGCTGGAATGGGAAAACCTGGTAGCTCCCATTTTTCTACTTACTCTACCACCAGTACTATAATTGTAGCATTTCCCCATTGGGAACATTCCTTAAAATTCAAAAGAAGAATTACACATTCTTATCACAACTCTCCCGAGAATACATTCAGCAGTATCAGTTACAGCACTTTCGGTATATTGGCTCAAAAGAGCCTACCCATTAACTCACATCAGTCCATAGTGCAATCTGAGACTTACTTCCACATCAAAAGTAAACTTCTGACTGAGCCCATGGAGACTTCTAGGCACCACAGTGACTTGTGCCCCAGTGTCCCTAGGGGCTGAAAAGTGTGACAACTTCAAGTGCCAACAAGCCCTCAAAACACTTGGATGAGTGTGTCAGATATTTAGAGAAGGAGAGGCCACAACCCTGCCCTTGACCTGTTCATTCTTGAAAACAGAAAAGTCTGGGTAGAAAGGTGGTGCTGAATGTGTTACATTAACATCAATCAGAACGGTACAGATATCAGAATATGATCTAGGTCCTCCTGATCCTCCTATTATGAGCAATGTGGTCATGGCCAAACTGGCTTATAACATGGGGTTGGTCATAGAGAATGGGGTGATCACTCCTCATCTAAGTAACTGGCAGGGCCCCCTCACCTATGAGTCAAGAAGAAAACCTCTAAAATACCACTAGGGTTTTCCGAAATCCATGCTTAATATCAGTTCTTTGCAACTCAATTTAAAAGCAGATCTTGGGCTGCCTGGGTGGCTCAGTCAGTTAAGCATCCAACTCTTGATTTCAGCTCAGTTCATGATCTCATGGTTCATGGGTTCGAGCCCCATATCAGGCTCTGTGCTGATAGCACAGGGATCCTCTTGCTTGGGATCCTCTCTCTCCCCCTCTCTTTCTGCTCCTCCTCTGCTTGCACTCACTCTCTCTTTTGCGCTCTCTCTCTCTCAAAATAAATAAATAAATATTTTTAAAAAGCAGATCTTAGTACATTTTGATGTAACCAACTATCCCTTGTCACCAAACACTTCATCCGTGAGGTTGGCTACTGGCCCACAGATCCCATTCCATATTGGATGGATCAACCTGCTGAGTGTCACCTATATTTTTACAAAAGGGCTTTGTGACCTTATCAGTTTCCAGGAGAAGAGAGTTAAACACACACACACACACACACACACACACACACACACACACACAAAGACTCATAAATGGAGAGAACAAACTGGTGGTTGTCAGAGGGGTAGGGGGTAGGGAGATAGGTGAAATAGGCAAAAGGGACTAAGAGGTACAAACTTCCAGTTATAAAATAAGTAAATCATGGAGATGAAAAGTACAGCATATGGAATATAGTCAGTAATACTGTAATAACCCTGTATGGTGACAGATGGTGACTACACTTACTGCAGCGAGTATTTCATAATGTATAGAATTGCTGAATCACTATGTTCTACACCTGAAGCTAACGAAACATTGTGTATCAACCATACTTCAGAAAGAAAGGGGAGGGGAGGGCAAGGGAGGGCAGGGGAGGGCAGGAGAGGGCAGGGGAGGGGAGGACAAGGCAAGAAAAAACAAAATTCATGGAGTCAATCTGTCAAAATCAGGTGGGATAGAGACCCATGTAGTGGTGCCTCATATTAAGAGACAACTTTTAGACCAATTTTGTAGTAGACACAACTATTCTCTCAGGAATATAGAACACTAGAGTGCATAAAAGACAGAAATTGTTCTTTAATGTGGGATTCGATTCTGTGTATGAAATCACTATGCCCTCAATTTTGTTGAAAATTGTAAGCCTCCTCTCTGATGGGCATCCAAGGCTATACAGAATGACACCTTCCACTTGCCAATCAACAAGATATTATTAACCTTGAAAACTTTGGACATCAGAGAAATTTTTCTGATGCAATATAAATATTCAAAATTTTAAAAATAGCACATTTTAATACCAGTTACACATAAGTGGACAGCATCTCAATGGCACCATAATTTTTCATTTTTTACCTTTTCACTGCAACTTCTCCCAGCTGCACTCAGACACATTTTTCATAAACACAAATCATAAATACTTTCTCACAGACACTACAACACAAGCGTCAACAATACATGTACTTTCTCCAAGTGGAAGCCCAGGGACAAGAGGGAAGGGAACACAGGGATAAGAAATGACGCCAGTAAACACAGGTTGTTCATACTTTCATTCCATTTCAGGGCACAAGGACACTTTTATCAACAACTAGGCACCAATTAGCTGATTCTGATCTTACCTCTTGCTACCTAACCCTCCAAGCTTTTTTCAACAAGTAGAATATGTTATTAGATGCCAGAGAATCTATCTTACTACCAAGCTGGCCCACACACCTTGGAAGAGGTTGGACAGAAGAAGGACCCTTATGCTTCCCCCTCACCTACCATGTAGACACAGGTAGGCTACCAGATCCAAGAGATCTATATCTCTCATAACCTGGCCTGCACTGCTCTACTTATGTGGGGGAAGTCTTCATCCCTCCTAACCCACCCTTGCTTTATGGCCAGATCAGGAAAGTTTCATGTCATCCAACGACTCAGCCAGGGTATTCTCAAGTACCACACATCCCAGATGATTTATCCATCCTAAAATGGAATATATATTGTCCCTTTCATCCACCACTTAGGTGGCACCATGTACTAAGAGATGCTAGGAAACCTAATCAGACACGAATCTGGCCAGTGCGGCCTTTTGTCTAAAAGGTGGAGGCACTATAACTTTACTAGTCATAAATTCAGTCACTGAAAGCACAAAGACATGCAAGGCAAAGGAAAAGGCTCAACTATTTAACACTTAAAAATATAAACATTCCTTTTATATTTTGACACTTTACTATCTAAAAGCCCAGCAAAAATAAGAATGAGGCAAGAGGGCCAGCTCCCTGTGATTGCTGTCTCACCCGCCAAGAAGGACAACAGGATAACAAAAGGGGACAAATGTCTTCACCGCAAGCTACAGGATACCCCCTTGTGGGCTTCTGGACTGCAGCTAAGTGGTTTCCTATTCTGTGGCTCTATACTTAAGGGAAGGCTAGGCAGAAATCTCTGTATCTTAGCAAACTCTGGAAGGGATGAATACAGTACCTCATGAGGGGTGAGGACTGGAACAGCCGGCTCCCGTGCAGCGGCGCAGAAAGCTTCACTCATGCTGCCCGGACTTAGAGTGGCGCAGGGCCTAGCGTGTGACTCAAGTGAAAGAAAAGCTAGGGTTGAAGCTGTCGCGCCGAGTGAGAACAAAATAAGCCTGTTTTCAGAGGTAACTGCACTTCCATCGGCCACAGAAGAAAAAATGTCTTTTCCGAGCTCAACATGAGCTCTCTGAAACAGACTAACTGGACATTTCCTCGTCTTTCATGGAGGAGGGACAAAGGTTACTTCCCCCTGTGTTATTGACCAGGACAGTGACAAAGAGCTTCAGAAAACTGAACTGGAGTTAGGGGGACATCAGCACTAGTGTATGACACATGCAAATGAAGTCAAGAGTCTAGGACTGTAAATACACGGGCAAAAGACACAATCAACAGACTTGCTTATAAGCGAACGGCACTTTCACCACACACAGTTCTGTTTTCCATGGTCGACATGAGAACCCAATAAAACTAAGTGTACTCAGATTATTTTGAAAGGAAAGCACAGAGAAGAAGCACAGGAGGGCTAGATGACCACCACAGAAGAGTGAGACTAAAGAAGCTAAAAGGGACTCCTGTGGCAGGTCAGGAGAAAGGTGCTGAATGGGGCGGCAGCCCACAGGCTGAGAACCTTTTAGGAAGCTCCAACTGTGCCTGGGAAGCATTAGCTCAAGATCCATACTGCTAACTTCGCTGCAAACTGCACCCCACCACCTGCAGAAAAATGGGATGTGCTCTCCACGGTCCACATATGGATCCACACAAAGGGAATGCGATGGGTATTTTCTCCACGCTCACGAGGGAGGCATGAAGACTACCTGAACTTTGTTCCAAGCAAACAGCAAACAGCTGCAGGAAGCTTGTCTTTTTCTTTCCCTCAGAAAATCCTTAATTTATTTACATTTGTGTTATCCAGTCACTTTGTAGGGTCATTTACTTTTACACACTCAAAGTCATCAGACCTACATATTTCATTCTTTGGTACTGTCTTGAAAGAAGCATACACTTGCCGACACATGTTTCTGCCACATTCTTTGCTTCCCCCAACAGGCAAGTTCAGACTCAGGAAGCAAAAGTCCAGTGGAAAGTACCAGAACCAAGGGAAGACTATTTGCCTCATCACACATTCCACAAAATACTTTCTTGGAATCTGCTGTGTGTATAAGATGGTATCCTACTCCCACGCATGTAACCTTTGTCTTTCTGAAAATCAAATCTGATTCTACAAGGAAACCACAAAAACAAAAATACTGTTCTCTCAAGTTATACTGGATTTGATTTCAAAAGGAAAAAAAATCTGGCACAAAAGAGACACTCAGACCAATGGCACAGAATAGAGAACCCAGAAACGGATCCACAAACATATGGCCAACTAATCTGTGACAAAGCAGGAAAGAATATCCACTGGAATAAAGACAGTCTCCTCAGCAAATGGTGCTGAGAAAACTGGACAGTGACATGCAGGAAAATGAAACTGGACCGCTTTATTACACCATACACAAAAATAAACTCAAAATGGATGAAACACCTAAATGTAAGACATCAAAATCCTCAAGGAGAAAGCAGGCAAAAACCTCTTTGACCTCGGCCCAGCAACTTCTTACTCAACACGTCTCCGGAGGCAAGGGAAACAAAAGCAAAAATGAACTATTGGGACCACATCAAAATGAAAAGCTTCTGCATAGCGAAGGAAACCATCAGCAAAACTAAAAGGTAACTGACGGAATGGGAGAAGATATTTGCAAACAACATATCAGATAAAGGGTTAGTATCCAAAATCTACAGAGAACTTATCAAACTCAACACCCAAAAAACAAATAATCCAGTGAAGAAATGGGCAAAAGAAATGATATGGACACTTCTCCAAAGAAGACATCCAGATGGCCAACTGACACATGAAAAGATGTTCAACATCACTCATCATCAGGGAAATACAAACCAAAACCACAATGAGATACCACCTCACACCTGTCAGAATGGCTAACATGAACAACTCAGGCAACAACAGATGTTGGCGAGGATGCGGAGAAAGAGGATCTCTTTTGCATTGTTGGTGGCAATGCAAACTGGTGCAGCCACTCTGGAAAACAGTATGGAGGTTCCTCAAAAAACTAAAAATAGAACTACCCTACCACCCAGCAATTGCACTACTAGGTATTTATCCACGGGATACACGTGTGCTGTTTCGAAGGGACACACGCACCCCAATGTTTATAGCAGCACTATCAACAATAGCCAATGTATGGAAAGAGCCCAAATGTCCATCAACAGATGAATAAAGAAGTGGTGTATATATATACAATGAAGTATTACTCAGCAATCAAAAAGAATGAAATCTTGCCATTTGAAACTACGTGGATGGAATTGGAGGGTATTATGCTAAGTGAAATGAGTCAGTCAGAGAAAGACAGATATCATATGACTTCACTCATACGAGGACTTTAAGAGACAAAACAGATGAACATAAGGGAAGGGAAGCAAAAATAATATAAAAACAGGGAGGGGGACAAAACATAAGAGACTCTTAAATATGGAGAACAAACAGAGGGTTGCTGGAGGGGTTGTGGGAGGAGGGATGGGCTCAATGGGTAAGGGGCATTAAGGAATCTACTGAAATCGTTGTTGTACCATATGCTAACTAACTTGGATGTAAGTTAAAAAATAAATAATTAATTAAAAAAGGAAAAAATCAAGCTAGTTTAAAAAATTGTAAACTGTCCCACATCAAGTATCTAACCATTCGTGGAAGTTGGCTTTTCTATCTCAGTTTTTAACCAAAGGTAGCAGAGGCTTTACTTATAAGAAAAAAAAAAAAGTTTAAGTACAACTAAGCTACATAA
This sequence comes from Panthera tigris, assembly GCF_018350195.1. Taxonomy (NCBI): domain Eukaryota; kingdom Metazoa; phylum Chordata; class Mammalia; order Carnivora; family Felidae; genus Panthera; species Panthera tigris. The sequence goes on from NC_056677.1 coordinate 19,609,666, forward strand.
ATTATACTAGTGTTTTATTTTGTTTTGTTCTAATCTATCTGGAACTTCTGTTCTTTTCAGTCCTCACTAACTTTCCTGACTATCCTGAACTGAAATTTTCTTTGCTAAGGTTATCTTTGACCTCTGACTTCCCCAACCCCAGACTTTTTATAGCACTTGTTACGTGATCCATCTATGACATTTAACCCAACCAGCTATTTTCTCTGTGGAAACTGCTGCCGCTGGCTTCTGTGACATCATTCATGGGCCCCTCTCCTGGTCTTTCTAGCTACTTTTTTCCAGTCTCCTTTAGTCTCTCTTTTTATTTATTTCTTAATTACTGGTTTTCCCTGCGGTTCCATTCTTGACCCTATTGTTTCCATATATATTCCCTGGGCAACTTGACTAAGCCATGAATCAAAGTATCACATGAACACTGATGAATCTACAATTTCAAACTCCAGCTCTGTCTACCTGCCCTGCTCAATGTTTTTCAGACATTTTGAACTTAATAGGTCCCAAGTACAGCATTTCTTTTTTTACTTTCTTCCCCTGCTGCCCTTAGACCTGCTTATTCTCTTCCTGTATTTTCTATCCTACAGCACAATCATCTGTTGTGGAGCCCACTAAAATCTTTTTAAGTGAGGTTGTGCTAGACTCCCTTCCCTCCAGGACGTCACTAATGTTCTTTCTCTACCTGCAACATTCTCAGAGGGCTCTTCCCTTAGTTAACTCTTAAATATCCTACATTTTCCATGCTAATTTCTCAAAGATGCTCTCTTAGCTTTATTTTCCAAAAGCTGTTTTAAAACTGACTTTTCCTTCTTAGATTTTAGCACAGCACAAAACAATACACACACTTGAGTGGTTATTAAATAAATGACTATGTTTTTCACTTCCCCACTATTTTCCAAAAACACAGCAGACATATTTATTTTGGTCCATCATTTTATCAAGCACAGTCACTGGCACATGGAATGCTCTTAATAAATCCTCCTGGATATTGAATAAGTGACTTCTAGGTACCTCCTAGGCAGAAGTCCTCAGCATTCCTTGCCCACCATCAGCCTCACCTCCATCCACCAAACTATTAGTATGGTTACTTTTTAAATACAAATATGAATGATTCTCCCACTCTGGAATCTCCAGTGACTCCCAAATTTCTCTAGGAACAAATTTAAACTGCTAAGCCTGGTCTACAAGATTATGGACAATGTGACATGAATCTTCAGGAAGCTTGTCTTATCTCCCCTGGAGCTGGGAAACACATGAAGCAGTGTCTGACTCAGGTGAGTGAATTCCACACCCGGGGCTGGAGCTTCCTTGAGAAAGGCACAGTGAGGTGTGTGGTTGGCCAAATGAATGACACGATTGCACAAGGCCACACTGGAAAGACGGGGCCTCATTAGGACACACAAACTTGGGCACCTGCCCATCCCCGGGCTGAGCCCAGGGCAGCTGAATCCCAACATACCACATCAAAACGAGAAAACTGAATAAAAATTTGGAAACTTTTGTTTGCCAAAATGAAGGACTGCCCACACTGGCAAGCTAACAGTGACTAGATACATGAGCTACTATGCATTTGAAAGCCAACAAATGCCACATCTTTTTTTTTTTATTTTTTTTTTAACGTTTATTTATTTTTGAGACAGAGAGAGACAGAGCATGAATGGGGGAGGGTCAGAGAGAGGGAGACACAGAATTGAAACAGGCTCCGGGCTCCGAGCCGTCAGCACAGGGGCCCGATGCGGGGCTCGAACTCACGGACCGCGAGATCGTGACCTGAGCCGAAGTCGGCGCTCAACCGACTGAGCCACCCAGGCGCCCCAAATGCCACATCTTTTTAAGGAGCCTACAAATACATAACACAGGCTCCCTGGAAAACCCATAGGCTTAAGCACCCAGGTGTGAATGTTAAGGGACAAATCCACACTGGAGATGATAATCAATATAAAAAATTCTTTCTGAGAACAACCAGAAGACTTTGAGCCAGCAGACAGAAGGGAAGCAATATATGGGAGGGTTTGCACGAACCCCTACAACTCCTAGAATGATGGGATGAAGGGATACTGGCTTCCCTTCTATGTGAAATATTTAAAGTGGATGAGGAAATGCACCCACAGGGCGTACAATTAAGCGTACAGTGGGAGAAGATGCTCTGGGGCAGGCATATACCTGAAAGCCTGCCTTGGGAAAAATTTTGAAAGCAAAATGACCTTGATACAAGTATATGCAGATGCCCCAAGGACCAAACTGAAAATTGCCACAAACCTCAAATTCTAAAGTAAGCACTGTAATACCCAACGAAACCAGTTGTGATGGCATTAGCCCACTCACTACCTAAGGATGTAAAAACTGAGGTGGAAGCAGGAGGAAAGATATTTTGGACAGAACTGAGAATGTGGGGGCATTTTCTACCTGCCTGTAAATCTGTGCTCCCTCCCTTTCTACTCAACCCTATAATTACATTTTCTATTTAAATGGGAGGTACCTGCTGGGGAAATGACACATTTAGAACCCAAACTGACTTTCTTTAGTGTGTGCTCCACTGGGGGCCATACATGACGTGTGCACTTCTCTTCATGTTTTTTCTTTAAGAACCCAAGCCATCCTTCAATGGCACCTGCTTCTGGGAAATGACAATGGATATGAATAGTCCATCAAATGTCCCACGGAGTTCCCCACTGCTGGATATTTTGCCACAAATGTGGCACCATTATTTGATGGCTGTCCCAGGCAAATGCAAATTTAAAACACAGTCCAATTAACAGTACTTGCATGTGATGTTCATGGGGCGTTCACAATAATACTCAGAAAATGGATCTACCACTCTCCATGCCCAGTGGTAATCTTGAGAGGAGAGCAGAGCGCTTGGTCTGCCACATCTGTTCTGGAAACTGGAGATCCCCTACTAGACTGTGCAGCTAACATTCTAGGCATGTCTGCCAGGCTTCCTTAGCCTGATGTGCTGGAATCACTAGGACTTGTTTTCGGGACAGGGCCTAACTTATAGATGTATTACCATTTTGGGGGTTTTTTGTTTTTTTGGTTTTTTGTTTTTTTGTTTTTTTGGTTTTTTTTGGCCAATTCTATCCAGGTAAGCATGGTCTTAAGCTGGGCAGTGCAGGTATCATGAGCTTGTTGATTCCATTGATTTTTGTCTTCAAAAAGTCGTTATCTGTGTTCCACATGGAGCATGAAAAAGAGGTGTTTATCTCATGCAATCAGAAGATCATGTTTGCCATGACAGAGGCTGAGACATGAGAACCTGGGCATGGCCTTACCAGGCACCAGTCCACACTGAAAGCACATGAGCACAAACCCTAACTTGGTCAAAAATGAACAATGTGTGGAGCACCTGGGTGGCTAAGCTGGTTAAGCATCTGACTCTTAACCTCAAGGTCGTGAATTTGAGCCCCACGCTGGGAATGAAGCCTACATTAAAAAAAATTAACAATGTGCATTTTGGGAAAGAGGGTGTTCAAGGCAAGCCACCACAGCCCAGACCCCACCCAATGAGCAGTATTCCCTTTTTTCTTTTCTTTTTTAAAACATGTCTATTTAGGGGCACCTGGGTGGCTCAGTCGGTTGAGCGACCAACTTCGGCTCAGGTCATGATCTCACGGTCTGTGAGTTCGAGCCCCGCGGCGGGCTCTGTGCTGCCAGCTCAGAGCCTGGAGCCTGCTTCTGATTCTGTGTCTCCCTCTCTCTCTGACCCTCCCCCACTCATGCTCTGTCTCTCTCTGCCTCAGAAATAAATAAACATTTAAAAAAAATTAAAATAAAATAAAATAAAACATGTCTATTTATCTTGAGAGAGAGAGAGAGCGGGAGCAAGAGAGGGGGCAGAGGGAGAGAGAGAGAATCTTAATAGATCTAAAAGAAAGACAGATACCATATGTTTTCACTCTTATGTGGATCCTGAGAAACTTACCAGAAGACCATGGGGGAGGGGAAGGAAAAAAAAAAAGGTGAGGGAGGGAGCCAAAACATAAGAGACTCTTAAAAACTGAGAACAAACTGAGGGTTAATGGGAGGTGGGAGGGAGGGGAGGGAGGGTGATGGGTACTGAGGAGGGCACCTGTTGGGATGAGCACTGGGTGTTGTATGGAAACCAATTTGACAATAAATTTCATATTTTAAAAAAAAATTTTAATTAAAAAAAATTTTAAAATAGATCTAAGAGAGATCTCTAAGAGAGATCTTAAGAGAGAATATATATATTATATATATCATTACCATGTCCACCACAGTGAAAGCTGCCTCCAGTCTACAGAACAAACTCTTTGATTACTATGATATATGGATGTTCAAGTTCAAAGAGGACTAAAAAAAAAGAAACACACACAAAAAAGTACTCCCCCATTCAGCTATGATACAGCACAGTGAGGCATCTAACACTAATGCCTTTTCACAGACCTCACAGAGTGGTTGTAGGGTGGTATAATCTAAGCACTCTCTCTCCATTAGTTCTTTGCTCATTATAGAGTCATCCTTTCACCCATATGCTCCCTTCCCCTGACATCCCGGTATCCTACACTACTTTAATGGTACCTACTACGTGGCATAATACCCTCTAGTTCCATCCAAGTTGTTGAAAATGGCAAAATGACATTCTTTTTCATCGCCAAGTAGTATTCCATTGTACATATAAACGACATCTTCTTTATCCATTCATCGGTTGATGGACGTTTGGGCTCTTTCCATAATTTGGCTATTGATAGTACTGCTATAAACTCTGGGGTGCATGTGCCCCTTTGAATCAGCACTTTTGTATCCTTTGGATAAATACCTAGTAGTACAATTGCTGGGTCATAGGGTAGGTCTATTTTTAATTTTTGAGGAACCTCCACACTGTTTTCCAGAGTGGCTGTAGCAATTTGCATTCTCTCCAAAAGTGCAAGAAGGTTCCCCTTTCTCTGCATCCTCACCAACATTTTTTGTTTCCTGAGTTGTTAATGTTAGCAATTCTGACAGATGTGAAGTGGTATCTCATTACGGGTTTGATTTGTATTTCCCTGATGAGGAGCAACATTGAGCATCTTTTCATGTGTCTGTTAGCCATCTGGATGTCTTCTTTGGAAAAGTGTCTATTCATGTCTTCAGCCCATTTCTTCACTGGATTATTTGTTTTTTGGGGTGTTGAGCTAGGTAAGTTCTTAATAGCCTTTGGATACTAACCCTTTATCCAATATGTCATTTGCAAATATCTTCTCCCATTCTGTCAGTTGCCTTGTAGTTTTGTAGATTGTTTCTTTTGCTGTGCAGAAGCTTTTTATCTTGATGAGGTGCCAATAGTTCATTTTTGCTTTTATTTCCCTTGCCTGCAGAGCCATGTCAAGTAAGAAGTTGTTGTGATCGAGGTCAAAGAGGTTGCTGCCTGTTTTCTCCTCTAGGAATTTGATGGTTTCCTGTCTCACATTTAGGTCTTTCACCATTTTGAACTTATTTTTGTATATGGTGTAAGAAAGTGGTCCAGTTTCATTCTTCTGCATGTTGCTTCCAGTTCTCCCACTACCATTTGCTAAAGAGACTGTCTTTTTTCCACTGAATATTCTTTCCTGCTTTGTCAAAGATTAGTTGGCCATACGTTTGTGGGTCCATATCTGGGTTCTCTGTTCTATTGCGTTGATGTTATGTGTCTCTTTTTGCCAATACCATACTGCCTTGGTGATTACAGCTTTGTAATACAAGTTCAAGTCCCGAACTGTGATGCCTTCAGCTTTGGTTTTCTTTTTCAACATGACTTCGGCTATTTAGGGTCTTTTGTGGTTCCATACAAATTTTAGGATTGTTTGTTCTAGCTCTGGGGGAAATGCTGGTGTTATTTTGATAGGGATTGCATTGAACGTATAGACTGCTTTGGGTAGTATCAACATTTTAACAATATTTTTACTTCAATCCATGAGCATGGCTGGGGAAGCCTGGTGGGATCCTGGCTGTGTACTCATTCCACTATCATTGTTCTAATAGTAGCATTTCCTCCACTGGAACATCCCTGCAGTCAAGAAAGAATTACATGCACATAACAAAACTCTTCCCACAATACACTCAGCAGTATCACTTACAACATTTTGTGTATATAATGGCTGAAAGGGCCCAGCTTTAAAATCACATCAGTCTCCATTCCAAAGTAAGAATAACAAAGAAATGGAAAGACATTACATGGTCATAGATTAAAAGAACAAATACTGTTAAAATGTCTATATTAGTCAAAGCAATCTACACATTTAATGCAATCTCTATCAAAATACCAAAGGCATTTTTCACAGAGCTAGAACCAACAATCCTAAAATTTGTATGGAACCAGAGAAGACCCCCAAGATAGCCAAAGTAACCTTGAAAAAAAGGAGCAAAGTTGAAGGCATCACAATTGCAGACTTCAAGGTATATTACAAAGCTGTAGTGATCAAGACAGTATGCTACTGACACAAAAATAGACACATAGATCAATGGAACAGAACAGAAAACCCAAAAATGAACCCACAACTATAGGTCAATTAATCACTGACAAAGCAGGGCAGAATATCCTATGAGAAAAATAATGTCTCTGCAACAAATGGTGTTGGGAAAACTGGACAGCAACATGCAACAGAATGAAACTGGACTACTTGACTACCATACACAAAAATAAATTCAGAATGGATGAATGACCTAAATGTGAGACCTGAAACCATAAAAATCCCAGAAGAGAACACAGGCAGCAATGTCTCTGACATCAGCCATAGCGACTTCTCTCTAGATATGTCTCTGGAGGCAAGGGAAACAAAGCAAAAATAAACTAGTAGGACTATATCAAAATAAAAAGCTTCTGCACAGCAAAGAAAATAATCAACAAAACTCAAAGGCAACCTATGTAATGGGAAAAGATATTTGCAAATGACAAATCTGATCAAGGGTTAATGTCCAAAATATATAAAGAACTTCTAAAACTCAACACCCAGAAAATAAATAATCCATTTAAAACATGGGCAGAAAACATTAATAGATATTGTTCAAAGAAGACATACAGATGGCCAACAGACACATGAAAAGATGTTCAACATTAATGATCATCAAGGAAATGCAAATCAAAACTACAATGAGATATCACCTCACACCTGTCAAAATGGCTAAAATAACAGCACAAGAAACAACAGGTGCTTGCGAGGATGGGGAGAAAGGGGAACCCTCTTGCACTGTTGGTGGGAATGCAAACTGGAGCAGCCACTCATGAAAAACAGTATGGACGTTCCTCAAAACGTTAAAAATAAAACTACTCTATGATCCTGCAACTGCACTACTGGATATTTGCCCAAAGAATACAAATATACTAATTCAAAGGGATACATGCACCCCAATGTTTATACATAAAGCAGCATTATCTACAATATTTCTACATTATTTCCAAATCTACATTATTTCCAAATTATGGAAACAGGCCAAGTATCCATCGACTGATGAATGAATAAAGAAGATGTAGTGGTGGGGTGCCTGGGTGGCTCAGTCGGTTGAGCGACCGACTTCGGCTCAGGTCATGATCTCATGGTTTGTGAGTTCGAGCCCCGCGTTGGGCTCTGTGCTGACAGCTCAGAGTCTGGAGCCTTCTTCTGGTTCTGTGTCTCCCTCTCTCTCTGCCCCTCCCCTGCTCATGCTCTGTCTCTGTCTCAGAAATAAATAAATATTAAAAAAAAATTAAAAAAAAAAAGAAGATGTAGTGGGTACACACACACACACACACACACACACACACAAGAATATTACTCAGCCATAAAAAGGAATGAAATCTTACCATTTGCGATGACATGGTTGGAACTAGAGAGTATTATGCTAAGCAAAATAAGTCAGAGAAAAACAAATACCATATGATTTCCCTGATAACTGCGATTTAACAAACAAAACAAACAAGCAAAGGTAAAAAGAGAAAGAGGCAAACCAAGAAATAGACTCTTAACTACAGAGAACAAATGATGGTTCCCAAAGGGGAGGTGGGTCGGGGGATGGGTGAAACAGGTGACGGGGATAAGGAGGGCACTTGTTGTGATGAACACCAGGTGTTGTATGGAAGTGTGGAAATGTCAAATCACCATATTGTACACCTGAAACTAATATTACACTATGTTAACTGGAATTTAACCAAAAACCTTTAAAAAAGAATAACTTTCAGGGGCGCCTGGGTGGCTCAGTCGGTTGAGCGGCCGACTTCGGCTCAGGTCCTGATCTCACGGTCCGTGAGTTCGAGCCCCACGTCGGGCTCTGTGCTGACAGCTCGGAGCCCGGAGCCTGTTTCAGATTCTGTGTCTCCCTCTCTCTGACCCTCCCCCGTTCATGCTCTGTCTCTCTCTGTCTCAAAAATAAATAAACGTTAAAAAAAATTTAAAAAAAAAAAAAAAAAAGAATAACTTTCATATCCAGCGAAAGGAAAAATTTCAGAATGCTGGTGGAGACTCTAAGGTAGCAGACTGTCTTAGGGTCCAGTATCTAGACAAATGAAAGGCTTCAGCAACCTTGACCAAAAGTTCCTTGTTTGGGGCATAAAGCCTTTGATTACTATGAGAGAAGGTGGGATCTGCCCCTCTATATTAGACCCCAATGTACTTGAAACAAGTAAGTCTGGGTACAAAAGTGGTATGGAGGTTTTAGATGAACAACAGTCCAAATAGCAGAGATTTAACGAAGGCTTCTAGGCCCCCTTAGTCCACCTCCTGTCATTAGGCAGGCGGTCTATATATATGTGTTTTCTTAAATTAGTTCTACCCTAAATGACCATGGAGCATGTAAGGGTTCTCTCCCCTCCCTGCTAATATTCAACATGTCCTATGTTAGCTACAAGGCTGCATATTATTTTTCCAAAAGAGCACTGTGACCTTACCTGCTTCAAGCATGAAGGGGTTAAATGTCTCAGTGAGTAATTTTGTCAAACAATGAGGGTTACGGAAGGTTCTCTCCTGGCAGGGCTCAGGTAAGGGTGCAACACAGATATAGGCCTCCTGAGGTGTTGCCACCAACTTACTCACAAATACGGGATCCCACTTAACAGTTGAGAGTAAGTTCAGACTGCAAATAATCCAATACAAAATTCTAAGAACAACCAGAAGGATTTAATCCCAGAAGAGCACAAAAGTCAATACGCAGGCAGGGTCTGAATATACCTTGATATCTCATAGAATTATGAAATGAAGGGATACTGACTTCCATCCAGTTTGGAAATAAAGTCAACAAGAAAATGCACTAGCAATGCCTCAAAATGGATGTTTAAATCAATATGTTTTCAGATATAAGAAAATAAGATGGGGGATGCCTGGGTGGCTCAGTCGGCTGGGCATCCAACTTCAGCTCAGGTCATGATCTCACGGTTTGTGGGTTCAAGCCCCTCATTGGGCTCTGTGCTGACAGTCAAAGCCTGGAGCCTGCTTCGGATTCTGTGTCTCCCTCTCTCTCTGCCCCTCCCCCCGCTCACACTCTATCTCTCTTAAAAATAAACATTAAAAAATTTTAAAAAAAGAAGAAAATTAGAAGATGCTCCAAAAGCCAAAATAATAAATGTCTAGGATAACACTATAACACTTGCTAAAAACATGAGCAAAACTGGGTCTGCTAGCACTAGTCCATTTCAAAATTAGAAATATGAAAACTGAGGTTGAAAAAGAGGAAAGAAACTTTGGTGGAAGTTAGTATGGTATGAATTTTCCTCCCCAGAGTGAATCTGGGCCTCCTCTCCCCTCCCCAACCTTATCATGGGAGCACTCAATTTAAGTGGAAGGTAACTGCTCAGAAAATGCCATATTTAGACCCCAAACTGTCTTTCTTAAGCGTGTGCCCCATTGGGAGTTTAACAGCAGTTATCAATTCCTCTTTAAATTTTTTCTTTAAGAATCCTAGCAAACTCATGCAGCTGCTCTGGAAAACAGTGTGGAGATTCCTCCAAAAGTTAAAAATAGATCTACCCTATGACCCAGAAATAGCACTGCTAGCAATTTACCCAAGGGATAAAGGAGTGCTGATGCATAGAGGCACTTGTACCCCAGTGTTTATAGCAGCACTTTCAACAACAGCCGAATGATGGAAAGAGCCTAAATGTCCATCAACTGATGAATGGATAAAGAAATTGTGGTTTATATACACAATGGAATACTACGTGGCAATGAGAAAGAATGAAATCTGGCCATTTGTAGCAACGTGGATGGAACTGGAGAGTGTTATGCTAAGTGAAATAAGTCATACAGAGAAAGACAAATACCATATGTTTTCACTCTTATGTGGATCCTGAGAAACTTAACAGAAGACCATGGGGGAAGGGAAGGAAAAAAAAAAAGAGAGTGAGGGAGGCAAACCATAAGAGACTCTTAAAAACTGAGAACAGGGGCGCCTGGGTGGCTTGGTCAGTTAAGCGTCCGACTTCGGCTCAGGTCATGATCTCACGGTCCGTGAGTTCGAGCCCCGCGTCGGGCTCTGTGCTGACTGCTCAGAGCCTGGAGCCTGTTTCAGATTCCATGTCTCCCTCTCTCTCTGTCCCTCCCCTGTTCATGCTCTGTCTCTCTCTGTCTCAAAAATAAATAAACGTTTAAAAAAATTAAAAACAAACTGAGGGTTGATGGGGGGTGGGAGGGAGGGGAGGGTGGGTGATGGGTATTGAGGAGGGCACCTGTTGGGATGAGTGCTGGGTGTTATATGGAAACCAATTTGACAATAAATTTCATATTAAAAAAAAAAAGAATCCTAGCCATCTTTCAATGGCATCTGCTTCCTGGGGATCACACAGTAAGTCAATGGTCCATCAAATACCCCATAGCATGAGAACATTTTACTACAAAGGTGTCACTATTGTCTGATTGCATGTGGTCAGTGAATCCAAATATAAACACACTCCAACTAAAAATCGTTGCATAGATTTCTCCCATATGCTATGCACACAGGGGTTGGCAGTGCCCATACTCAGAAAAGGCATCTACTACATCAATGCCCAGCAATAACCTCAAATACAGGGAATGAGCCAGATCCAGAACTTTTGTGTTTGGGACCTGGAGATCTCCTCTCTACTCAACTGTGTGGCTGACCCTCTGGGCCCCTTTCCAGGCTTCCTTGGCCTCATATGCTGGAATCACTAGGTCTTGTGTTCATGCCAGGTCCTTAATTGTAGATGGATTTCCATGCCTTGTTGCACAGTCTATCCAGGTGATCATGGTCCTAACCAGAGCAAGATAGGTCTGATTGTTTGTTGATGCCTTGAATTTCACTCTCAAAGGACCCCTATCTTTGTGCACATGGCACACAAATATGATGTGTAAGTTTTCTGTAACTAGCTGATTATGTATGCCACCTTAGAGACTGAGACTTGATAAATCAGCTATCACAGTGCTAGGACCTCTCTACGCTGTTAGCCTCTGGGCGTCTGCCAAGAGTCAATCAAAATGTAAAAAGGTGCATTTGATTAAAATTTTCAAGGGCAAACACAGCCCATATCTCCATTCATTAAGCAGGATTTCCTTTTCCATGTACAGATGAAAGCAGCTTTCCTTGGTGTTCTACAGCTTCTGCTACAACTACAATTGCCTTGAATTTAAAAAGCAAATAGATCCACGTATTAGACCAAAGCACCTTCAGGAACCTGAGTGTACTGCCAGCACACAGGTTGATAGCATAAGCCCTGCATCTCAGTCAGTTGCATCTTGTCGGTGACTGGACACTTTTTCCTGCACCTCTAAGATACCATTAATGCCTAGTTTACTTCTTCTCTGGATATGCCTTTTGTTTTCAAATGGATGTTAGTTCGGCAATACCCACTTCATTGCTCTCACTTAGGATCCATCCAATGATAGGGAAGTCAGCATGTAAAAAACCCGCCCTCTTGCTTTGTACTCTCTATGTCCACCAGTACCCACTAACAGAGAGCAATATCTCTCTCAAATGTGGTATACTGGGTGGCGATGTCAGGCAAGCACCATTAACAAATTCCAAAGGGTGCCATCTTTTTGCTAGAAGTTACAGACTGCACAAGTGTGTAGGAACATATTCCTCAAAATACACCGTGCCGATGACTGGCCCAGTAGAAATGTTTTCTGTACAGCCTGTTGTATAGTTTCTAAGCATGTTGTTGGTCCAAGTAGACGCCTTCTGAGTAATGTGATTCAACGAACTGAGAAGGATCCCCACGTAAGGTATGAAGTTAACCCAATACTGATCAAGATTATCATATGCTATGCCAAAGGTGATTTTTCTGGAGGTTTTAAGGTCATCAGATTTTCTTGAACAGGCTAGGAGATTGTTATCAGGTCATCAGCTGACATGCTTCACCAGAACTAAATATGCGTGGCTGGCCACTGACTCTTATACTGGTTACTCAGATATTGGGCTATCTATCTAAGGCAGAAAGTACACTGTCCTTAGTCTTTCCAATCAGAACAATGTCATCATTAGATAACAGGCCTCCTCTGGTGAAGATTTAGTCTTTGTCGGTCTCAGTCAACCCGCCAGTGACAAGTCCTGGAAAGCCTTAGGGCACCATGTGGCAAAATAGACAGCATACTTTGCATGCTGAGCCCCATAAAGGCAAAGAGGTTGGAATCATCTGATTACAGTGGAATATGAAGAACACAGTAACATGTCCAGCCAGCCCTTCATACCAGACTCTTCAGTCTGTGGAATGGACTCCATGACTATTATGATATCTGGAACTTCAAGGGCAAGGAAGTCTGTTGGTGCACTGAGATCATGATAATCCACAGAGAGGGGCAAAGTACACTAGCTTTTCTCATTGGTCACACAGGACTACTGTAGGGTGGTGTAGACCCTTTAAGCACCTCTGCCTCCATTAATTCCTTGATCATTGTAGGGACCTCTTAACACTTTCTCTCTAACCCAGTTTCCTACACTGCTTTACTGATAACTCATAGCAGGGCTAGAGAAGGTTTTGGGGCTCCAAATTGTCCATCTGTCCCATTACCACTACTCTAATCATGGCACTTCCCCCATTGGGAACATCCTTACAATCAAGAAAAGAACTACACACAGTTATTTCCACAAAACATTCCAACGTTACAATTTGCATGTGTATTGGTCCATATGGGCTCTATCATAAACTCACATCAGTCCATAGTTCAATGTAAGAGTTATTTCTACATCCAAAGTAAAGTTTTGACATGAGGGTGTCAAGGCAGCAGAGTGATTTCTACTTCCGTGCCAATAACAACCAAAAAAGTTTAGAACCTGTCTGTAGTCAAGTCCCCAACACACCTTAATGAGTGGATAGAGCTTCCTGTTCCAGTTGTAGAACGTCTAGCATGTCTTGATCTCTACTTTTAACACTTGCTTATTCTTGAGTTTTGAATGAGCTAAATAAACACCAGTCAGAAGAAAACAAATCTCAGCAAGGTTTTCTAGATCTTCTTGGTCCTCTTCCTGTCTTACCATGTGCTTGTGGCCTAACTGCCTTAGACAGTCAACAATTACTGGGGACATTAATTAGGCAACTGGGTGATCTCCACTCCTTGTCCTCCAGCAAAACTGACAGAGCTTTCTCATCTGCTACTCAAGAAAGAAGCCTCCATTGTTTCGCTGGGTATTTGCCTAAACACATCCTTAATATCACTTCTATTTTATCCACTGTAGGAACAAATGTAAGTACATTTCCAAGTAACTGGCTGCCTCTTGTCACTACTTTATCCATGAAGTCTGCTACTGCCCCCTGGGTCCTGATTTATGCTTCACTAGTCAAACCGCAATACCAATTACACATTTTATGCCGTGTATCGCATGAATGGACTTGCAGACCTCTCAATGACAAAATCACTTTTAACTCCTTATCTTTTCACCATCAGTTCTGCAGTTGCATTCAGACACCTTTTTCAGAAACACAGACCATGGATATTTTTACACAAACCCTACAACATGAGCTTCCAAGAGACTACCTATTCTCCTGAGGTAGAAGCTCAGGAAATAAAGGGGGAACATTCAGGGGAAGCCACTGGAATCAGAAAGTGCAGATTTGTACCTAATTCCAGCCATTCTTGGGCCACAAAAAGTATACTTGAAAAAACAATGAGGGGCCAATTGGACAGATAACTTCAATCCTACCTCTTGCTGCCTAACCCTCTAATTTCTTTTATGTTTTCTTTATTTTTGAGAGAGAGACTGCGTGCAGGGTAGGGACAGAGAGAGAGCAGGACAGAAGATCCAAAGTGGGCCATGTGCAGAGAGCAAGAAGCCCGATGCGGGGCTCAAACTCACAAACTCCAAGATCGTGACCTAAGCCAAAGTCGTATGTTCAACTGACTGAGCCACCCAGGTGCCCCTAAAATTTCTTAATAAGTAGCGTACATGATCAGATCCCAGAGGATCTATCTTTACCCCAACCTGGCCCACACACCCTGGAATAGGCTGAACAGTGAGAGGGCCCTTAGGCTCCCCCTTCATCCACCATATAGACAAGGGTTAGTTACCACATCCTGGGTAGCTGCATCTTTCATTAACTGGCCCATGCTGTTTTGCCTGATTCAAGAAAGATCTGATGTCCTCCAAGGCACCCATGCTGGGCAACAGTATCAGGAAAGTCTCATCTCATCCACTGAAATGGGGAAAAAAGCCCTGTCAATCCTAACACAAAATTCCTTAGTAAGGGGACCCTATATCCACGTCTCACTTACACATTAGGTGAGAGGATGTGACTAGATGCCGGTGATCTGTCCTAGGCACTAATCAAGCCAGCATGGCCCCTTAAGTAATAAAAGGGCAAGGTACTTTTATCAGCCACAGTTTTGAGGCCAAATTTGTCATCTCATGCACAAAGACATGCATGGACAAGGACAAGGCCCAAAATACTGTTCCAGTAAAAATACAAAAAAGTCATTTTTACATTTAGATAATTTAATGCTTACAAAGACAGCGAAAAGTAAACAAGGTAAAAGTGCCAGCTCTGAGTGAACCTTGGCCCACACCAAAAACACAGGATGATAGAAGAGAATGAATGATGTCAGTGCAAATTCTAGGTTATCCCCTTGTGGATAAGCCACTTCTAGACTGCAAGCTAAGTGGTTTTCTATTCTGCAACTCTATACTCAAAAATACCTATATCTTAAGAGACCATAAAGGGGATAAGTAAAGTGCCTTATGAGGATGAAGGTTGGGATGACCGACCCAAGTTCAACATTTGAGAAGGCTTCACTCATGTTCCCTGGAGTCACAGTGACACAGGGGTGGTATCTCACTAATGTATTTGCAAAGCAAGAGATGTTGCCTCTGCCGGAAGGTACAAAAGAGGGCTGGCTGGGGAGAGAAATGCACTTCCAGAAGCTGCACAAGAGAAAAATGTGCTTTCCAAGGTGGAGATATGGAGTGTGAAAGAGAGCTTGGTGGGCATTTTCTCCACCCTCAGGAGGGAAGGAAAACGACTGCTTCGCCCTTGCCTCAAGCAAATAACAAACAGCTTCAGTATGCTTGGTTTCTGTCTTCCTGAGTTAGGGAAACACTAGGAATACTATCTCGTTCATACAAATGAAGTCAAGAACTTGAGTCAGGATCTGCCCAGATCTGAAGGAACAATGAGAGGGCTGGATTAGAGCAAACAACTCTTACGATACATTCAACAGTATCACTTACAACATCTTGTGCAATTGGCCCCAAAGAGCCCACCCATAAACTCACATCAGTCCACAGTCCAATCTGAAATTTATTTCCACATCCAAAATTAATTTTTGACTGTGCTCATTGGGGAATTCTAGGAACCACAGTGATTTGTGGCCCAGTCAGTCACACTATAAACGCTGAAAGGCCTGACAACTTTAAGTGCCATCAAGTTCCCAACACACCTTGACCAGTGTATAAAACATCCAGTTTCAATTAGAGAAGGAGGGTCTCAACCCCTGCCCTGTACCTATTTACTGTTGAAGGAGAAAGGACTGGGTAGAATGGTGGTACTGAATGAGTCAGTTTAGCATCCACTGATTTCAGGCAAAGGGCCGAGGTCCTCTTGGTCCTCCTACTGTTATGAGCAGTATGGTCCTGGACAGACTGACTTACAACATGGGGTCAGTCACAGAAAATTGGGTGATCTCCACTCCTTGCCCTCCAGGAAAACTGGCAGACAGTTTTCTGGAAAACTCCCTCATTTGCTAGTCAAAAACAAAGTCTCTATAATCCCATTGGGCTTCTGCCCGAACCCACCCTTAACATCGCTTCTTTCTCCCTCATTGTAGGAGTGGACCTTAGTACATTTTGACAAAACCAACTGCCCAGAGTCATCAAACACTTTATCAGTGAGGTCTGCTACTGCTCCCCAGGTCCTATTCTATACTTGGGTATGCTGGGTCTCACCTACGCTTTTCCAGAAAAGCACCGTAACCTTAACTCCTCCAGAAGGAGGGAATTTTAAATCTGTGGAGTCAATCTGCAAAGAGAAGGTGGTACAAATCCCAGGGTAGCGTTGCTTGTTTTAATGAGAAACAAACAGGCAACTTTTGCAGAAGTTTTGAAGGAGCAGCAACTATTCTGTCGGGAACACAGAATACCAGAATGTGTGAAGGACAGCAGTTGTTTTTTGACTAAACTCGTAATTCTGAGTGTGAACTCATTTAAATAATTTCAAGTATTGTATCTAGCAAGTATGCCCTCAAATTTGTTGGGAACTGTAATTCTTCCTTCTGCTGGGATCCAAGGCCATCGAGAATGACATCTAAAACTTGCAGATCAACAAGACATCCTTATACATTGAAAACTTTGGACATCGAAGGAACCATCCCCTGATACCATAGAAACACTGATAGTTCAGCATGTAACACATTCCAATTACACATCAGTACGTGCTGCAGGCAACGGATTGGCTTGCCGGCTTTTCAAGGACAAAATCACTTTTAACTTTTCATCTTTTCACTAGAAATTCTATAGCTACGTTCAAACACTTTTTACAAGAACATACACCACAGATATTTTTATACCTTTATAACACACCAGCTTATAGGAGACCATCTACTGTCTTTGGATGGAAGCAGGAAGTAAAGGAGAAGCAGGGGGTCCAAATGGTACCAGTAAACATGGGTGTGCACATCCTTTCAGCCATCCTTTGGCCACAACAAATATAATTTTAACAACTATGCACCAATTGAACAGTTGATTCCAACCCTACACCTTGTTGCCTAACCCTCTGAACTATTTTCAGTAGGTAACATTTGCTATATGATCCCAGAGAAATCTCTTACTCTACCCCGGCCCACACACTCTGGCAAAGGTTGGACAGTGGGAGGACCCTTGGGATCACATCTCACCTACCATGTGGACAAGGAACATGCTACCAGATTTTGAGGTGCCACACCTCTCATAAGCTGGCCTGCGCTGCTCTCCTGATCTGAGGGAGCCTTGAAACCTAACCTGTCCCTGCTGTGCTAGCAGATCAGGGAAGTCTCATCTCATCCGCAGACAGGTTCAGCTGGGATCATCAAAGGTACCACCATCACCATTTTAAGTGACAGAATGTGACTCCAGACGCTGGGGAATCTATTCCAGCCACTAACCTGACTGGAATGATGGCCTCTTATCTAACAAAGGAGCATCATAACTGCATCAGCCACATGATCAGCGCCAAATTTGGCATTTCATTCACAGAGACATACAAGGCCAAGGAGAATATTTTTAAAGGCCTTTTTTACATTTTGACACTTTAAAATTTACTAATATAGCAAAAAAAAAGAATTAGGCCAAATTCCATCTCCCTGTAATCCTCAGGCCACACAGCAGAAAAGACATGTGAGAAGAAAATGGACAAACTACCTCAGGGCAGGCTGTAGAGTACCTGCTTACACAGGAGCCACCTCTAGGCCGCAGCAAGGTGACTTCCTATTCTGCAGTTCTATGCTCAAATGAGGGCAGTGAAAATTCTGGTATCTTAGCAGACCCCAAGGGATGAGAAAACCATCTCAGAAAATAAGGGCTGGAATGACTGATCCAAGTGCGAGAGCTTCAGAAAGCTTCACTTTTGCTCTCTGTGTTTACAGTGACATAGGTATGGTGGCTGATTAGTGTAAAAAGAAAAACTAGGGCTGGAGCTCCCCTTGCCAGTAGAGACAAAAGGGAGCTGGCATGGGAATGAACTGGAGATGGTAACGTTCCACTTCACAACTATGATGTTCAAATGACAGCATTGCATCTAGGCCTACAGAGACTCACCAGTATTTTCTTTTCTTTTTTTTTAATATTAAATTTTTTGTCAAACTGGTTTCCATACAACACCCAGGGCTCATCCCAACAGATGCCCTCCTTGATGCCCATCACCCACCCTCACCTCCCTCCCACCCCCCATCAACCCTCAGTTTATTCTCAGTTTTTAAGAGTCTCTTATGGTTTGGCTCTCTCCCTCTCTAACTTTTTTTTTTCTTCCCCTCCCACATGGTCTTCTGTCAAGTTTCTTAGGATCCACATAAGAGTGAAAACATATTGCACCAGCATTGTTCTCGAAGTTAGAACAAGCAATCCTAAAATTTGTATGGAACCACAAAAGACCCCAAACAGCCAAAGTAATATTGAAGAAGACGACCAAACAGGGAGGCATCACAATCCCAGACTTTAGCCTCTACTACAAAGCCGTAAGTAATCATCAAGACAGCATAGTATTGGCACAAAAGCAGACACATAGACCAATGGAATAGAATAGAGACTCCAGAATTAGACCCACAAATGTATGGCCAACCAATCTTTGACAAAGCAGAAAAGAATATCCAATGGAAAAAAGACAGTCTCTTTAGCAAATGGTGCTGGGAGAGCTAGACAGCAACATGCAGAAGAATGAAACTAGACCACTTTCTTACACCATTCACATGAATAAACTCAAAATGGATAAAGGACCTGAATGTGAGACAGGAAACCATCAAAACCCTAGAGGAGAAAGCAGGAAAAAAACCTCTCTGACCTCAGCCGCAACAATTTCTTACATGACACATCTCCAAAGGCAAGGGAATTAAAAGCAAAAAAGGAACTATTGGGACCTCATGAAGATAAAAAGCTTCGGCACTGCAAAGGAAACAATCAACAAAACTAAAAGACAACCAACGGAATGGGAAAAGATATTTGCAAATGACATGTCGGGCAAAGGGCTAGTCTCCAAAATCTATAAAGAGCTCACCAAACTCCACACCCGAAAAACAAATAATTCAGTGAAGAAATGGGCAGAAGACATGAATAGACACTTCTCTAAAAGAGACATCCAGATGGCCAACAGGCACATGAAAAGATGCTCAATGTCGCTCATCAGGGAAATACAAATCAAAACCACACTCAGATACCGCCTCATGCCAGTCAGAGTGGCTAAAATTAACACATCAGGAGACTATAGATGCTGGAGAGGATGTGGAGAAACGGGAACCCTCTTGCACTGTTGGTGGGAATGCAAACTGGTGCAGCCGCTCTGGAAAACAGTGTGGAGGTTCCTCAAAAAATTAAGAATAGAGCTACCCTATGACCCAGCAATAGCACTGCTAGCAATTTACCCAAGGGATACAGGAGTGCTGATGCATAGGGGCACTTGCATCCCAGTGTTTATAGCAGCACTTTCAACAACAGCCAAATGATGGAAAGAGCCTAAATTTCCATCAGGTGAGGAATGGATAAAGAAATTGTGGTTTATACACACAATGGAATACTACTTGGCAATGAGAAAGAATGAAATCTGGCCCTTTGTAGCAACGTGGATGGAACTGGAGAGTGTTAGGCTAAGTGAAATAAGTCATACAGAGAAAGACAGATACCATATGTTTTCACTCTTACGTGGATCCTGAGAAACTTCACCAGTATTTTCAATAGAGTGCTGTGGCCTCAGCAGCCTCTAGGAGGAAAAGATAAAATCTCCTGGAGTCGATCTAGGCCCAACATGAAGACAGGCCACTCAAGGGGCAGCCAGGAACCACTGCACGAGCTGGTGGCCTCAGGTTTGCCAGCTTGGTACTAAGCCCGCAGTATGCGGGGGCAGTGGCAAGTCACTATACACAAGTCAGGAGGAGCACAAATGTGAGGAACTGGCATCACCGAAATGAAGTGCTACCCCACAGTGGTTTGGGAATACGGGTTCTATCAAACCCGTTAATACATTAACCAGTGCATGAACTCTCCAGTCCTTTTTAGTGACGAAGGGACCTCAACTTCTACCACAGGCTTCTTTCCTCCTGAATGAAGTAAGGTCTGACTAGAAAGGCCATTTTGAAAGCTTTAGATCTACAAAAGTCCAAACTGCCAAGATCTCAGGAGATTTTAATCACGCCACTTGCTGCCTAAAGCCACAAACATTTGTCAACAGGCTGCATATACTGTCAGGTCCAGAAAATCTATCTTCAGGAAATCACAAGATGAAGGCATACTGGATTACACCCACATTGTATGTGCCTTGTCTTCCTAGATATCTTCCAATTCACCCCCTTTTCTCCCTTCTTTCTCCTTTTCTGTTTTTATCAAATGTTCCCAAGTTCTCCTTCTCACTCATGCCGACTGTTCTCTATAAAGAATGCAATGGCTCTAAGACTGAAGACAGGACCCCAATCATTTTAGGAGACTCTTAGGTAAGCTGGGCAGGGAGAATCCTACTGCAATCCATTTTCACATACTCATCTCCTATAGATAGATAGACAGATAGATTCCTAAGTTACTTCTGCCAGCAAATGATCATGGAGCAATTCTAGAAGCTCAGCTCTCCCTTTCCAATATCAACTTGTCCTATTATGAAAGACAAGGTTACACAAAAATACACAAGTATTTTTTCTAAAAAGACACTGTACTTTAGCTGACCTCAGGAGAAGGAAGCTAAAATATCACGGAGACAATGTGTATAAAAAGCTGGGGCCAGACTGCTCTGTCCATGGGAGAGCTGAACCCAAGGCCAACATGGAGACAGGAGTCCTAAGATGCCACCACCATCATACATGCAAGCTTGGGATGGAGATTCCCAGCCTGGTGCTGAGAGCCCCAATAAGTCACAACCCAAATGGCAGAAAGAGTTCAAAAGTGGGAAACTGGCATTTGCCAAACAGAAGGACTACACACAACGGTCAGCCCAGATTGACTAGACACCAGAAGCTGCAATCAACAGCCAACAAACACCAAGTCTTTTTAGGGGGCCTTGGACAATACAAAAGAGGGTCCCAGAAAATATTCACTAGTCTAAACACTTTCATTGGACAGTAGGAGGAGAAGTTTGGACTGGAGATAAATCAATATAAAGTTCTAAGACCAACCAAAAGATGGCAGCCCAAAGAGAAGACAAGGGAGTCAACATGTAGAAGGGTCTGCAGGTGCCCTGACATCTCATAGAATGATGGGATGAAGAGGTACTGCCTTCCTCAACATTTGAAAGTGGTAAGGAAAGGCACATTCAGTACCTACAATTAAGGGTGCATTGAAGGAAGGTGCAGTCAGACATGACCAAAAAGCCTGCCTAGAATAAAATGTTGAAAGCAACATGCTCCTCGGATATGAGCATTTGGGCAGAGGTTCCAAAGTCCAAAACAATAAATGTCTGGAACTTCATATTCTAAAGTGAGGTCATATACTGTCTTGCCAAAAACCTGAGCAAAACTGGGTCAGTTGGCATTAGTCTGTTTCCCAATACAGAGATGAAAATTTTAGGTAAAAAGCAAGAAACTTGGGGGCAGTTATCGATGTGGTAGGCATTTTCTTCCCTGATCATAATCTGGGCCTCCTCCCCACATCCCTAAATTCATTAAACATTCAATTTAAATGGGAGATACCGGCCAGAGGAACGCCACATTTAGACCCCAAACTGACTTTTCTAAGCATGTGCTCCACTGGGAGCTAAGCATCAGCTATCCATTCCTCTTCTTTTCTTTAAGAATTCAAGCCATCTTTCCATGGTATCTGCAGCCTGAAGAAGGCACAGGAAATCAATGGTCCATTGAATGTCACACGAAGTAGCCCACTGCTGAGTGCATTTTACTATAAAAGTGGCCCCAATATTTGATTACATGTGGTCAACAAATCCAAATGAAGTCATAGTTCAACTACAAGTCCTTGCATAAAATACCCCCTTCTTCTGTACATGTGCATATGGTTGATTTACTGTAGTCTATGTCCAGTGGCAACCTTGAAAGGAAGGTACAAAACCAGGTCCGCACCTCTGTGCATGGGACCTGGAGATGTCCTCTCTACTTGACTGTATAGCTGGCCGCATGTGCTAGAATCACAGGGTCTTGTTTTGGGGCCAGCTCCAAAACTGTAGATGGATTACACTCCCTAGTGCACAGTCCATCCAGGTGACCAGAGTGCTAAGCTGTGCAGGACATAATCTAATAAACTTGTTAATTCCAATGAATTTCATTCTCAATATGATTCATGTGCAACACATAGGGCAGAAACAGGAGGTGCACATCTTGTGCAACTGAATGACTATGTTCGCTGCCACAGAGATTGAGAATCAATCATCCAGTCATCCCATTGCCAGGCACCCGTCCACATTGGCAGCCTGTGGCCTCCTGCCCAGGAGTCAGTCAAATGTAACAAGGTGCATTTCAGGGCCTGTTTTTCAGAGCCAGCACCACAGCCTTCAGGCTATGCAGATAAGCTCTACCATCTGAGCAGACTGCCTTCTTCCACGCACGGGGGCAAGTGGTTTTCTTTGAGGTGGTACAGCTTCCACAGCTCATTACTATGTGTCTGCCTTGACTTTAGTGTACGTGCCTATGCACCAGACCCAGGCGACTGCAGGAACCTGGGTGAATACAGGTCAGCAGAAAATGGGGTGTTAGCACCATCTCTGCATCTCAGTCACCCAAACTTGGAGAGTGACTAGACACTTTTTCCTGAACCTATGACACACTATTAATGCCTGGTTTAGTTCTTCCCTGGATATGCCACTTTCACTTAAAAAGAGATTATTTCTTGGGCAAGAGTCACTTTTTGGGGGTTCTTATTTGGTGTTCATTGTATGATAGGAAAGTCAGGGCATATCGACACCTGGTTGTGCTTTGTTACCCTCTCAGTATCCATCAGCACCCACTAATAAGCCAGCAGTAATCTTTCAGATGGGGTGTATCAGGTGACGCTACCAGGCAAGCACCATAAACAAAATCGCAAAGGGTGCCATTGCCTTTCCTACAGGTCTCAGGTCACATAAATGTCAGTTTCTGATACTTTCTTTCAAAACACACAGCATGAGTGATGTGCCTCAGTAGAAAAGTGGCATGCACAGCTTGAGTTCTATAGCATGTTAGTCAAATGGCTAGCTTTTGAGTAATCTTTTATAAAGAGCTTAACAGGAACCCTACACGGGGCATGAAGGCCATCCAATACTGATCAGCAGTGCCAAGTTTGGTTTTCTGGAGGGTTTTAGGCTATCAGTTTTTCCTGAATACACTCAGGGAACGTCATCTGGGCATCAATCTACATGCCTCACCAGAACTGTATCTAGCTGGCTAGCTGCTGATACTTCTCGGGGTTAAACTTCCGACATGAGTTACAGAGGTAATGCACTGTCTACATAACAAACACACTACACTGCCCTTAGCCCTTCTATCAGAATTATGTCATCATTTAATGACACCAGGACTCTTCTGGTGACAATCCAGCCTTTTGTGAGTCTCAGCCAATCACAATGATAAACTATAGAATGCCTCAGGATACCCTGCAGTACACTGGAGAACATACATTACAGCTCCATAAAGACAAATAGCCTCTGATCATCCAATTGTCATACGATCTGGAGGAAAAAAGCATCAAAATAACCAGTGATGCATACCAGGCCCTTCAGTCAGCACAATGGACTCCATGACCATCATGATAACTGGAACTACAGGGGCGAGGAGGGTTGCTGAACTGAGTTTGTGGTCATTCATATTGTGGTGTGAGGTACCAATGGTTTTTCTCAGTGGTCACACAGGGTTACTGTAGGGTGATGTACTCTCTTTAAGCACCTTTCTCCTTTAGTTTCTTAATCAGTATGGGAACCTCCTTTCACCACCCTCCTCATAAGGCTTTACTGATACCTCACGACCGTGCTGAGGAAGCCTGATGGGCTCCCACATGTCCACTCATCCCACTACCATTGTTCCCATTGCGGCATTTCCCCACTGGGATCATCCCTTACAGTCAAGAGAAGAAGTGCATATATTTAACACAAATCTTCCCACAATACATTCAGCAGTAACAGTTACAATATCTTGCATGTGCATTGGTCTGTAAAGGCCCACACGTAAACTCACATCAGTCCACAATCTGATCTGAAAGCATTTCTTATAAACTTTGACAATGTTCACAGGAATTTCAAGGCATCACGGTGATTTATGTCCCTGCGTGCATAAGGACTGGAAAAGTGTGAAAAACATGAGTGTAGTCAAGCCACTTTTACCAGTGGATAAAGCATTTTGTCCCAGTTAGAGATGCTCTAGAGTCTAGACCTGTTTGCTCTTGAAAGAATAAAGGCCTAGGTGAAAAGTCCACATTAAAGAAACATCAGTCTAAACACGAAAAATCTAGCAAATTTTTCTGTCTTCTTGGTCATCTTCCTGTCAATACCAACGGACTCATGTTGAGACTTGCCTGGAACACGGGGGTTGGTTGTTGGGTTACCGAGCAATCTCCACATCTCTCCCCCCAGCATAGCTGGCAGGGCTTCCTCATCTACTACCTGAGGAGGAAGCCTCCATAGTCTCATTAGATTTTAGCCCAGACCTGGCCTTACTGTTCTTTCCTTTCTGCTCTCTATGGGAGCAAAGCTGAGTATATCTCTCCATAACTGCCTGCACTTGAACAAGAAGGAGTATTTTATCTGTAATCATAGCCATCCGTCATACAGAAGCAATATCAATTCCCCAGTGACACAGATGAGTGGGTAATAGCCAAGGAATGTTTTTCTTAGATTTATGGGGTTCTCTACCCTTTATGTCTAACTGAAACTACCTACCCAATTTATCAGAGGTATCAAGGAAAAGGTGAAGGTTTACATGCTTCCCCCTCACCAAAGCATTTAGAAACATGATCCACAACTGTATACCAATGTTGTGGACACTGCAGTCTTATCTATTCTGCAAATCTATTTTGAGGGGTAGAGGGTGGGCCAAAAGTCCCACGTCCCAAAAGACTGTGGAGTGAATGAGAACTTGCCTCATGACCAACTTGAAAAGGAGCTAGAAAGGTGAGTGGGACATGGCAAATATCTGCCACATTCAAATGAGATGTGTTTCGAGTTTTTCCCTGTGTGACCTATAGGGATATGTACAAAGCCACCAGCGCAAAAACGCAAAGGCAATGCCCTAAACCTGGATAATACCAGGGAGCTTCTTCATTTGGGACACCTGTAAGTCATAAAATCACTGCATTCTCAGAAGAAACTTCCACTGACCCTCGCCATCACATGTTTCTCTGTAATACTCAGATTTGCATGACAGATTATGAGATGAGGGATGATGTTATAGATTAAGCATTTGTGTCCTACTCTCCCCCCCCGCCCCCCGCACCACAAACTTATATGTTGAAGCTCTAATCCCCAGTGTGATGGTATCTGGAGATAGAGCTTTGGGGAGGTAATTAGATTTAGATGAGGTCATGAAGGCAGGGCCCTCATGACGCGATTTATGCCCTCATAAGAAGAATAAGAGACACGAGAGCTCACTCTTCATCATGCATGAAAACAGCAAGAAGGCAACCATCTTCAAGCCAGGAAGAGGGTCCTCAGCAGGAACCAAATCTGCCAGGACCTTGATTTTGGACTTCTCGCCTCCAGAACTATGAGAAATAAATGCCTGTTGTTTAAGCCAACCATTCTATGGCATTTTGTTGTAGTAGCTGAGCCGAATAAGACAGATGGGACAAATGACATAAGTGCAACAGCCTTAGCAAGCTTCACTCATGACTCTGGAGTTAGAAGTACAAAGGGACTAGTGTCTAATTCACACAAAAAAATAAAGTGGAGCCAGAGATGCCCTTACCAGAAAGTACAATAAGAGCACTGAGTTGGGAGCACCTATACTCCCACCTCCTAAAGAAGAGAGGATCTGGGTCACCATGTGGAGTCTGAGAAAGGAAATGTGGTAGGGTTTCTCTCCACTCTCATAAGGTAGGGACAGCATATAATAAAGAGCTTCAGAAAGCTTTTCTCAGGTCCCATGGAGTTTTTGAAACACAAGGTACAGCATCTGATATACATAAATAAAGTCACAAACCTGGGGCTGGAGCCAAAGCTACTCCCGAAGGCATCATAAAAGGGTGGTTTGGGAGCGCGCTGCGCTTCTACCACATGCAGAAGAAAGGGTTGCGTCTTCCATGTCCACATGTGAACATTAGAATTGTGAGTGGCATAAGATTGTGTTAAAAGGAAATCACCCAAAGGAATATGTGGAATGAACAGAGAGAGCCAAACAGAAGTGTCAGTCACCAAAGACCAAGAAGTTAAGTATGAGTCAGGTGGACAGTCAAGGAAAAGCATATTCCTGCAAACTTGCATTGAATATGACTGTGAATACATATTGTCCCAGGTAAGACAGTGGCAGAGGCTCCAAAGGCCAAAAGCAATAAATGCCAAATACGTTCATAATGTAATGTGAGGAACTAGGATGCCTGTTACGGACTGAACTGTGTCACCCAAAATTCTTATGTTGAAGCCCTAACCCCCAACGTGACTTGTTTGGAGATAGGGCTTTAAGGAGGCAATTAAAGCTGAATGAGGTCATAAGAGTGGGGCCCTAATCCACTAGGACTAATGTCCATTTAAAAATAGGAAAAGACAGGGGCGCCTGGGTGGCTCAGTCAGTTAAGCGTCTGACTTGGGCTCAGGCCATGATCTCACAGCCTGCGGGTTTGAGCCCCGCCGTCGGGCTTCTGTGCCGACAGCTCAGAGCCTGGAGCCTGCTTTGGACTCTGTGTCTCCCTCTCTCTCTGCCTCTCCCCTGCTTACACTCTGTCTTGCTCTCCTTCAAAAAGAAATAAACATTAAAAAAATTTAAATAAGAAAAGACAGGACACCTGGGTGGCTCAGTCAGTTAGGCGTCCAACTCTTGATTTCAGCTCAGATCATGATCTCATGGTTCGTGAGTTCAAGCCCCACGTCAGGCTCTGCACTTTCAGTGCAGAGCCCACTTGGGATTCTCTCTCTCCCTCTCTCTCTCTGCCCTGCCCCCACTCGCACTGTCTCTCTCTCTCTCTCTCTCTCTCTCTCTCTCTCTCTCTCTCTCTCAAATAACTAAACTTAAAAAAGGGGGCACCTGGGTGGCTCAGTAAGTTAAGCGTCCGACTTCAGCTCAGGTCAAGATCTTGCGGTCCGTGAGTCCGTGAGTTCGAGCCCCGCGTCGGGCTCTGGGCTGATGGCTCGGAGCCTGGAGCCTGCCTCCGATTCTGTGTCTCCCTCTCTCTCTCTGCCCCTCCCCCGTTCATGCTCTGTCTCTCTCTGTCTCAAAAATGAATAAACGTAAAAAAAAAAAGACTTGTTTCCCCATAAATAAACTTTAAAAAAAAAGAATAGGAAAAGACACCAAACCATACGCTCTCTCTCTGTATGCATGCACAAACAAGAAACCATGTGAGGATGAACAAGACAGCCATCTGCAAGTCAGGAAGAGGACTCTCACCAGAGACCAACCCTGACACTTTGGTCTTCCAGAACTGTGAAAAAAGTAAATTTCTGTTGTTCAAGCCACCCAATCTGTGATATCTTGTTATAAGAGCCTGAGCAGGCTAATAAACCATCCTGCAAAGAAATGAACATATGTGGGTTCTCTTGACATTAGTTTCTCATCCACTGCAGAGATATAAGAGAACTGAGGAGAAAGAAGGAGAAAAGAATTCACAGAGGTATGTGTGACAGGCATTTTCTCCATACTCATGAAGCAGGGAAAAGGACTGTTTCCCCCTTGCCACAAAATCACTGACAAATGGCTTCATAATGGTTGACTAAGGCCCCTGAAGATTGGGGAAGACAGGAACTAGTGTCTGACTCACCCAAGTAAAATCAAAAGGCTGGAGCTAGTGGTACCTCTGGATAAGGAACAGCAAAAGTGCATCTTGGGAGTAAGCAGCAATTCCACCATTTACAGAAGAGAGATCTTTGATTTCCTTGGTTTATATATGAATTCTAGGGGGAGAAAGTAGCCTGAAAATTACTTAAATACCAAGAGAGGCACATGAAGAGGTAAAATGACCCCAAAAGAGGTAAAAAACACAAAAGCCCTATTGACTGAGGGAGAGTCTCACGACCACACAGAGGAAAGGCATTGCATTTAGCAGGGCATAAAGCCTTAAGTCCCTAAAGGATGAAATGAAAACACCTCTAAGAGAGCAGCCACTCGGGATTTCCTCAATATCTCAGACACCAGACCCACGCTATCATTTAATCAACTAGGCAAGGGTAGGCTCTTCTCCCTAAGCCTCTCTCTCGCTGGAAACCACATCGGTGGTGGGAGAATGAACAACTGTACAACAAGGGAGAAGTTGCACAATTGTTCATTGATTAAAAAATAAAGGCAAGGGGCACCTGGGTGGCTCAGTCGGTTGGGCGTCCGACTTCAGCTCAGGTCGTGATCTCACAGCTCGTGAGTTCGAGCCCCACGTCAGGCTCTGTGCCAACAACTCAGAGCCTGGAGCCTGATTCAGATTCTGTGTCACCCTCTCTCTCTGCCCCTCCCCTGCTCATGCTGTCTCTCTCTGTCTCAAAAATAAAGAAAAACATCAAAAAAATTTTTTAAATAAAGGCAAAACATGATTGCCTATTTTGAACTCCACATCCATATACACATCATTTGCAAGACTCCAATCTTTAAGCAGGTCCTAGCTGGGGATGGAAGATATTTCTCAATGTTCAGTAACTAAAGTTTTGGTTGTTGCCCTGTAACAAGCTTCTTGGAGACTGGAGGTAGCAACAGAATATTTTCCCTATCTAAGAGTAATGAGAAAAACCATGGGACCCTCCTGGGCTTTCCTTCCAGACATGGGAAGAACAACTAGGTCCCCAACATAGGTTTCACAGGAAAGAGAAAAAGAATAAATCTTTGTTCTTTTTGACCTCACTTACATCAGCTCCGTAAGAACTCAAGGGAATAAAATGATCAAAGTCCAATATGACTATGCTCCAAAGTTCTTTGAAAACCCAAAAGCCACAATGAGGACATAAGGGATCCATCCACGTTTCTGCTATTTGATACCACCAGGTGGGAGGCAATGACGCATGGTGACTTGTCAGCTCTCCATAAATATATTTTTCCTAGTGTTTTTTAGAGGCCTATAAGACAATTAGAAAAGACCTCGATTCCCAACATGTCACATTATGACAGGAAAACAATAAAAATGCAGAAACTGTTATTGAACAACATGAAGCGCTTCCCACACCAGCAGGCCCAAATTGACTAGATCCCCGAAGCTGTGCTGAAATCAACGGCCAGCAAATACCAAGTCTTCATAAGGGGCCTTTGTAGGTCACGTATGTGGGAAGTCTGGATGCATCCTGACAACTTATAGAATGATGGGATGAAAGGGTACTGCCTTACCCCAGCATTTGAAACATGAAAAATGAGTAAAGAATTTACCCGTAGTTCCTATAATAGAGTGAGGAAATATGCTATGCGTCAGACAGATCCCTGAAAGTCTGTCCTAAACAGAATGTTGAAAGCAACTCATCATTGGAAAAGCGTTTGTGGCAGAGGCTCCAAAGGTCAAAACAAAAGTGCCTAGGACCCCATATTCTAAGGTACAGAACTGTACTATCTTGCTAAACATCAAAACAAAACTAGGTCAACAGCAGCAACCCACTACCCCACTCAGGGATATGAAAAATTCAGGTGGAAGAAGGAGGAAAACATTGGAGGGAGTTAGCAGCATAGTAGCCACTGTTGGGCCTCATCCCCTTTACCTAACCTCATAATTAAAGATTTTACTGAAATGTGAAGCACCTGCTGTGGAAATGTCACAATTAAAGCTCAAACTGGGGCGTCTGGGTGGCTCAGTCAGTTGAGCGTCCGGCTTCGGCTCGGGTCACGATCTCACAGTTTGTGGGTTCGAGCCCCGCATCAGGTTCTGTGCTGACAGCTTAGAGCCTGGAGCCTGCTTCGGATTCTGCGTCTCCCTCTCTCTCTGCTCCTCCCCCACTCATGCTTTGTCCCTCTCTCTCCTTCAAAAATAAATTTAAAAAAATAAAGCTCAAACTGACTTTGATAAGCATAGGCTCCACTGAGAGCTGAGCATTGGTTGATTGGTTGTCCTTGATCATTATCTTTTTTTTTTTTTTTTAAGAATCTAAGCAATCTTTCAATAGCATCTGCCTTCCTAGGATGACATGGGGACGAATGGTCCATTGAATGTCTCTTTAATTTCCCCACTGCTGAGTACTTTTTGCTGTAAAGTTGGCACTACTGTCTGACTGGATGTGGTCACCAAATTCAAACACAAAACACAATCCAACTAATAGTCCTTAAATACAATTTTCCACGTGCTGTGCTCAGAGAATTGCTAGTGCCATAGTCAGAAAAGGAATCAACCGCAGTTCGTGCCAGTCATAACCTTGAGAGGACAATATATCACCAGGTTTGGCACATCTATTTATGGACCCAAGATTTCTCTCTGTACTTGACTGTGTAACTGGCACTTTAAGCACTTTTCCCAGACTTCCTCGGCCTCACGTGCTAAAATCTTATTTTCAGGCCAGGTCCTGAATTGAAAATAGATCATGCCCTATGCAATTGTCTATCCAGTTGACCATGGCCCTTTCCCCAGCAGCGCAGATTGATGAGCTTCTTGATTCAACAGATTTTTATCCTAAAAGAGTCCCTACTCATGAGTATTCACATGAAGCACAAATAGGAGCTGTGTGCAACTGGCTCATAATGTTTAGCTAAACAGAGCCTGGGCCAAGCATCAGTTCACAATGTCAGCCTAGACGCATCTACCAAGGAGTCAGTCAAAATATAACAAGATACGTTCCAGGGGAATTTTTCCAGTGAAAGCACCACAAACTCAATCTTCACCCACTGAGAATATCTTTTTCTATGCAGAATTAGTTTCATTCGGGTTTGCACAGTCTTTGGGTTTTCTGTATCTCACTACACTCCTTTTTCCATTATTTACTGGATTTGCCTATCAAGATCCACCCAATCAGATCCAGGCATCTTCAAGAATTTGGGTGTATCTGGACACTTTTTCTTGTAACTCTGAGACATCTTTAACAATGCTTTATTTCTCCTTTGTATATACCACTTTCCCTTAAAAACACATGTTCCTTGGGGCATAGCCACATTGTTGGGATTCTCATTTGTAACCCATCTCATGATAGGGAAGTCAAGGTTTAACAACCCCTGGTCTTGCTTCATCACTCTCTTTGGGTCCATCAGCACCCACTAATAAGCCAGTAACAGCCTTTTAAATGGGGTATATTGGGTAGTAGTTCCAGGCAAGCACCATGAACAAACCCCAAGGGTGCTTATTGCCTAATGGCCATATCTTTTCGCCATAGGTCTCACTCTGCATAAATGTTGGTCACTGACACTTTTTGTCAAAACGCACTGAATAGGTAATTGCTCCTAATGGAAAGGTGATTTGTACAGCTTTTGTATATTTTCTAATGCAGACAGTTGGTGAATTCTATGCCTTTCCAATAATTTTATATAACGGTCTGGGTAGGATCCCTATGTGATATACAAAGTCTGTCCAATACCAAACAGGTTTACCATATGCTGTGCCAAAGTTGGTTTTCTGAAGGGTTAACGACACCAGTTTTATTAAATTAGCTTGGGGCTGTTAACTGGGCATCAGCCACATGGTTCACCAGAACCTATCTGGGTTGCTGAACACTGATTCTTATAAGAGTTAATCTATTGGCCTGATTACCTAGATAATGGACAGTTTGTCTAACAAGGACAATCCACTGTCCTTAGCTCTTCCAATCAAAATAATGTCATCACATAATAGTACCATAAATTCTCTAGTGAGAATTCTTATTTTATAGATCTCAGCCTATCAAGTGGTGAGGTATCATGGAAAAGTTTAGGTTGCCTTATATTACAACATAAACTCCATGAAGGCAAGGTAGTTCCCATGACATGGATGCAGATAATTAAAGAGAAGATTATCATGTCCACCCATGCGACTTCATTACATGCCATCACCTCCATAACCTGGAAGTGAAGAGGTGATGAGTAACACTGCTGCACTGACTTTGCACTCCAGCACACTGACACGAGATAGCATAGGGTTTGTTAACCAGCCACACAAAGCTATTCTGTAGCACTATATAGTTTTCCTAAGCACCTCTGCAACTATTAATGCTTTGATCTGTGGAGGGACCTCCTTTCACTCCCCTGCCCCATATTCCTGTATCCTACAGTATCTACTGGTAACTCATGACCATGTTGAGGAAGCCTGGTGGGCTTCCAGTTGCCCATTCACCCCACTATCACAATTATATTGTGGCATTTCCCATTGGGAACATCCCTTAAAATCAAAAAAATTACACTTAACACAACTATTCCCACAATACATTCAACAGCATAAGTAACAACATCTTACATGTATATTGGCTCAAAAGTAACCACACTTTACGGTGCCTGGGTGGATCAGTTGGTTAGGCGTCCAACTTCAGCCCAGGTCATGATCCTACAGTTTGTGGGTTTGAGACCTGTGTCAGGTTCTCTGCTGTCAGTGCAGAACCTGCTTCAGATCTCTGTCTCCCTCTCTCTCTGGCCTTCCCCCCATGCTCTCTCTCTCTCTCAAAAATAAAAAAAAAAATTTAAAAAGTACCCACGCTTCAGCACACATCAGTCCACAGTCCAATCTGTGAGTTATATCCATGTCTAGGGTAAGTTTTCTACCATACCCATACAAGTTTCTAGGAACCATGGTGACTTTTGCCCCAGGACCCTTAACAGGTAAAAAGTTAGACAACTTTGAGTGCCATCAATTCTCCAACACACCTTGACTAGTGGATAAAGCCTCTTGTTCCAAAAAAAATAGAGATGGTTCTCAAGCTCTACCCTAGATCTCTTTGTTCTTAAAAGAAAGCTCAGGGTGCCTGGGTGGCCCAGTCGGTTAAGCGTCTGACTTAGGCTCAGGTCATGATCTCACGGTTCATGGGTTTGAGCCCTGTGTTAGGCTCTGTGCTGACAGCCCAGACCCTGGAGCCTGCTTCAGATTCTATATCTCCTTCTCTCTCTGCCCCTCCTCCACTCATGCCCTGTTTCTCTCTGTCTCAAAAATAAACATAAATTTTTTTTTAATTTTAAAAGAAAGCTCGGGGTAGAAAGATGGTATAGAATACATTAGATAAACAACAGCCTAAACAGCACAAATCTCAGCTAAGGGTCTAGGTCTCTTGCACTCTTCCTGCCATCAGCAATTCTACCTCCTGCAGAAGGAAGATGTGTGTTCTCCATGGAGGACATGGGATTCTCAGAGACTACGCTCAGCTTTTGTTCCATCTTAAGCAAACAACACCCACCTCATTTTCTGGTGCTCAAACATCACACCCTCAGGAAAGCCTTTTCTGACCACTCTCTCATCTATCCCAACACTGAACTGGGCAAAGTCCTGTGTTCAGTGATAGAAAATACAGACCATGGGGGCACCTGGTTGGCTCAGTCACTTAAGTGTCCGACTCTCGATTTTGGCTCAAGTCATGATCTCACAGTACATGAGTTCAAGCCTCACGTCAGGCTCTGTACTGACAGCACAGAGCCTCCTTGGGATTCTCTCTCTCCCTCTCATTCTGCCCCTCTTCTTTTCATGCTCTCTCTCTCTCAAAATAAATAAATAAAACTTTAAAATTTTTAAAGAAAAGGAAAAAAAGAAAATACAGACCACGTATCATTTCACAGTTGTATAGTTATATGAATATTTCCTAAATTCCCGATAACACAACTAAAATTTTAGCTCCTGAAAGGCAGAAATATGCATCTTTGGTTAATGCAGTCTCCCAAATAATAGTGCCTGAGACATAGTGGGCACTCAAAAGTATTCCAGGGGCACCTGGGTAGCTCAGTCGATTAAGCCTCCAACTCTTGTTTTTCACTCAGGTCATGATCTCACGATTTGTAAGATCAAGCCCCATGTCGATCAGCACAGAGCCTGCTTGGCATTCTCTCTCTGCCCCTTCCCTGCTCACGTGCATGCATGCATGCATGTGCGCTCTCTCTCCAAAATAAATGAATTTTTAAAAAAGTATTCCTGAGGGGCGCCAGGGTGGCTCAGTCGGTTGAACGTCGGACTTCAGCTCAGGTCATGATCTTACAGTCCATGAGTTCGAGCCCTGTGTCGGGATCTGTGCTGACAGCTCAGAGCCTGGAGCCTGTTTCAGATTCTGTGTCTCCCTCTCTCTCAGCCCCTCCCCTGCTCATGCTCTGTCTCTCTCTGTCTCAAAAATATATTTAAAAAAATTTTTTTAATTAAAAAAAAAATATTCCTGAAATTAAATAGTTAATATAATGTGCATTTTCAATGTCTTAATTTCTTTGATTATGAATAAGACATAGCATAGAAACATAAAAACATATTGCAAGGGGTGCCTGGTTGGCTCAGTCAGTTGAGCACCCAACTTCAGCTCAGGTCATGATCTCGTGGTTCATGGGTTCGAGCTCTCCATCGGGCATGCTGCTGTCAGCACAGAGTCCACTCCAGATCCTCTATCCCCCTCTCTCTGCCCCTCCCCTGCTTATGCTCTCTCTCTCAAAAATAAAAAAAACATTTTTAAAAACCATATTACAAAGAAATAAGTATTATAATGACAGAATTTGGGACTATGGGCAAGAGATAAGGGAAGACACTGGGGATGAGTGCACTTTCCTGGGGCTCACGGAATCACATGCCTTAAGTGACTGTCTACATGTGGATGAGGTCTTTTCCATCAGCCAAATACCAATCCACTCCACAAATGAAGGTGTAAACCCCATGAGCATCTACTGATTTTCAGCAATACACAGGCTCCACAACTAGGAAAGACAATCAATTATTTTACTTCAGACCAGGGGGAATGTTTCAAACATGTAAAGAACATACGGATATATACCCACAGTGCAAAATTATGGTTGCGGCAAATGAAGGTGTTGTGGTCAGATACAGTTTTGAAAGCTTGCATTGAATGGGAAGGTGAACACACATCCTCTCAGGTAAGACACTAGCAGAGGCTCCAAAGGCCAAGACTAAATAAATAAATAAATAAATAAATAAATAAATAAATAAATGTAACATTGTGTGTCAACTATACTCAAATTTTTAAATTTAATAAGCAAATAAATAATAAAGTGAGTATCAGGCCACCTTGCAAAGAAATGGATCCAAATGAATTAGCCCATCACTCAACCCAGGTATAGAAAATTCTTTAGTTGAAAGGAGAAGAGAATTTTCAGAGGGAGTTGTTAGCATGCTGGGAATTTTCTCCACCCTCATGAGGGAGGGACAAGGACTGTTTCCCAGTTGCCACAAAATCACTGACAAAGCGCTTCAGAAATACTGCCTGACATCCACGAAAGCTGAAAGAGGAAGAAAATGGTAGGAACAAAGGACCTGGACTCATAAGACCCATACTTGGAGAATGGCTCTGACACTTCTACCGCAGTGCCCTTCTCCTAAGCTGAACATTCTGATGTCTCAGTTAAGGTGGGCAATTCATATTACATACTTATTTGGGTCTCTCCAGGTCCTAGGGTCCACATTACCCCTTCCAGCATCAAGATCTTCCATAATGTTGTTTTCTGGACCTCTCGGAAGCTCATTCCTGATCCTTAACTCTGCCCTATACACAAGGGATTTCTTCACCTAGTGACAACCACACAATCAGTGCCTCAAAATTACATTATTCGGAAAGTATTCCCTGATGACTCACTCACCCACTCTGACCTCACCATAGAAGAAATCCTGCATTCTTTCTATGGGCCCTCATAGCATCTGGATTTTTTATTTCAGAAAGAGCATTTTACAGTTTTTTAATGTTTATTTATTTTTGAGACAGAGAGCACATGTGTGCAAGTGGGGAGGTGCAGAGAAAGAGGGAGACAGAATCCCAAGCAGACTTTGCACTGTCAGCACAGAGCCAGATGCGGAGC
The DNA here is from genome assembly GCF_018350195.1 of Panthera tigris. Taxonomy (NCBI): domain Eukaryota; kingdom Metazoa; phylum Chordata; class Mammalia; order Carnivora; family Felidae; genus Panthera; species Panthera tigris. Next base: position 19,645,617 of record NC_056677.1, read on the forward strand.
TTGAAGCCATGAACCATGAGATCATGACCTGAAGTGAAATCAAGAGTTGGACGCTTAGCTTGTCAATGAGGAAAACAATAGAGAGAAAACATAAAAGTGGGAACTCTCACTCAAGCTCCTTCCCCCAAATAAAAATGACAATCATGTTTGGCCTCTACCCTTCTCTCTTTCTTCCACACCACCCAACCTTGGCTACATGTACAAATGACAGATGTCAAAACTTGTCCATGTTCAACTAGAGGCTACTTTCAGAGTTCAAATGGCTCCAAAACACACAGGTCTGGGAGAAACATTTGTGAATCCCAGCCTTACCTACACATCCTTTACTTTTGAGTCTCAGAAGCTATGTTAAGATTCATATTTAAAAAAAAGATTCATATTTATCATTTATTTCAGCTTCAATCCATAGAGAAGGTATTGAACTATATCCCATATAAAGATGAAGCAATGAGGTAGAGAAATTTAGTATCTCTCCCAAGGCCACCAGGACATAAGCAGATGCTCTTAAGCCACAGGAAGAGGAGGTTTCACACCATATGGAGGCATCATTTCATGTCCCGAGCAGATAAACCTCACCTTTCACGGGTGCTCTGAGAACACAGCAGTACACAGGAACCACCACTGTACTTAAAATAAGCAGTGTACAAAAGGAAAACCACCCATTGTGCCTACAACTAAGGATGCAGCAAGTGAAGCTTCTGTGAAACAGACTCACCCCTCAAAATATGTATTGAACAAGATGTTGAAAGTAGCCCCTCTTCTCTTCTAAGACATATGGCAAAGACTCAAAAGAAACAACCAAGGCCTAGTATAACCATATTTGAAAGGGAGGTGCTGGGCTATGTTGCAAAATAGACCAAAACTTGTTCTGCTGACACAGTCCCACGGCCCTTCCGGATGTTCAGTTAGAAAGAATATAGAATCATCAATGAGAGTTGTTGTGGTCGGCATATATTCAACTGTCATGACTCTGGGTCTCCTTCCCCTACTCTCAAAGACATAATTCTACATAAATGAGAGGCTCCCTTCCAGAAGCTGCCACAGTTAGAACCCAAATTCACATGTGTTCTACTGGGAACTGAGCAGCAGTCACCCCTTTCTCTTTTTCAGTTTCTTCTAGGAGAATCGAAGCCATTCTACAATGAACAGTATGTGCTACCTGGCTATTCTACTGACCATGAACAGCCCTGGAAACATCCCAGAGAGCTCAAAATGCCGGGCACTTCTTAGAAACTAGGCAACCCTGTCTGACTGGAAGCAGTCAATGAATGCAAACACAAAGCAAAGTCAACGTTTATTGCAAAAATTCCCCAATCTGCTCTGAAAATGGTTTTGCAGTAACATACTCAGAAAATTTATCTAATATAGTCCATGACCAATGGTACACTTGAAAGTGCAATAGAATACCAGCTCTAGTATTTCTGCTATGGGACAGAGAGATCCTCTCTACTTGACCGTGCAGTTGGCACTCTGCACATTTCAGAGAGTCCATGGCCTGAGGCAATGGAATCTCTGGGTCTTGTCTTTAGTCAGGTTCAAAACTGTAGATAAATCACCATGTCTTGTTGCATACACTCTCCAGTTAGCACTGGTCCTAACCTGGGCATGACATGTTTCATGAGCTTGGTGATTCCATAGAATTTCCTTCAAAGGGTCCTTATCCATGGTCATATAACGCACAAATAGATGGTGTGCATTTTTAGTGTCCTGGTGGTTAATGTTCATTCCAACAAAGGCTAAAAATTGATCATCTAGCCTTTCAGCTGCCAGCCACCAGCCCCCACTGCCAGGACATTACCAGCTGCACATGAGTCAGTAAAATGCAGCAAGATCCATTTGGGTGCTTATTCTCCAGGACAAGCATCCAATCCTAAACTCCACTAATTGAAGAGAATTCCCATTCCAGGCACAACTGTCAACAGTTTTTGTTGGTGTTGTGCAGCTACAGTGGCCCCCATCACCCACTGGAATTTAATTTAGTTGGTAAATCCACAAACTAGACCCAGGCATTCACAAGAAATTTGGTGTACCAAAGCCACCAAGAAGCTAAAGTTGATGTCCAAGCCTCTGCATTTATGACAACCATACATGGAGAGTGACTAGGTACATTTTCCTGTAGCCGTAAGACACCACTAATGCCCAATTAACTTCTTTCCTTGATATAGCACTTCCAGGTAAACATGGAGGCTCAGTGGGGCATAACCACTTCATGGGATTCTCATCTTACCAATTGCTTGATAGAGATGTGAGAGTGTAAAAACCTCCGCCTTTGATGTGTTGCTCTCTCAAAGTCCATCATTACTCAAAAACAAGCCAGCAACACTCTCTCAAATGAATACACCCAGTGGTGCTATCAGGCAAGCACAAAAAACAAAAGCACATAGCTACATTTGTGGTGAGCAGAGCATAATGTATAGACTTGTCAGAATCACTATGTTGTACACCTGACACTAATATAACACTGCATGTCAACTACACTTCAATATAAATAAATAAACAAACAAATAAATAAATAAATACAGCAAAACAAAACAAAAGCACACAAAGACATTGAGCTACCAATATTGGATATTATGTTAATGACTTAATTTCAGAATACTTTTGAATGCCTAGTGGCATTAATAGACTATAATCCATTAATTCACAGATGTAAGAATGTGAATAGTTAAGTACTAAGAAGGGAAGACAAAACCCCAAACTGTGTCATTTCCTTACTTCGGTGGCTGTTGTTACTTAATATGTAACAGATTAATCTTCTAGAGCCAATTACTAAGAAATCGGACCAGCTAAAACAGACCATCCACCACTCTTGTCACTTTCAATCAAAATAATGTCATCCATGAAATGGAACTGGGACACCTCAGATGATGTATTCATCTTCTCTAGGTCTTGACCTATCCACTAGTGAGAAATTATGGGTCTTAATGCACTGCCACATTAACATATAATGTAATCTGACCCATGAAGGCAAATAGACTTTAATCATATGGCTTTAGTGGGATCCGAAAAAAGCATTAGCATATCCCACCACTGACAAGGCCCTTCAGTATGCACAACGTACTCCTAAAATGTTATGATATCTAGAACTACCAGGATAAGAATGTCTGCTGCCACATCGAGCTTATTGTAATCTATAATGAGGCCCCAAGTACCCTTTGTTTTCTCCACTGGCTGCCTAGGGCTACTGGACATAGTCTCTTTAAGCACATCTACCTTCTTTAGTTCCTTGACCAATGTAGAGTCTTCCTGTTATACATCCCTCAAACCAGAATCCTACACTGCTGTACTGATACCTCATGGCTGGGCTGGGGAAGTCTAGTGAGCTCCCAATTGTCCATTCGTCCCACTACCACAATTCTACTGTTGCATTTCCGATTGGGAACATCCCTTACAATCAAGAGAAGAATTACACATACTTAACACAACTCTTCCCACAATACAGTCAGAGTATCAGTTACAATAATATGTGCGTGTATTGATCAGCTGCGTTTCAGGATCTGGCTGGGAAATGAATTACACCTCCACCTACTGCAGAATTAAGTTTTGTGTTCTCCATGTGGACAGACAGACCCTTAGAAAGAAAATACAGTACGGGTTGCCTGGGTGGCTCAGTCGGTTAAGGATCTGACTTCAGCTCAGGTCATGATCTCGCAGTTCATGAGTTTGAGACCCACGTCAGGCTCTGTGCTGACAGCTCAGAGCCTGGAGCCTGCTTCAGATTCTGTGTCTCCCTCTCTCTCTGCCCCTCTTCTCTCTCTCTCTCTCTCTCTCTCTCTCTCTCTCTCTCTCTCTCTCTCTCTCAAAAATAAATAATCTTTTTTTTTTAATTTTTATTTAAAAAAAGAAAGAAAGAAAATATAGTAAACTTCTCCACCCTGAAGGATGAGGAACAAAGATTATTTCTCACTTGCTTCAATCAAATGACAAAGAACTTCAGAAAGTTTGTCTTACATCCTGTGGAGTTTGTGAAAAACAGAAGAATTAATATTTGGCTCACACAATCAAGTCAAGAACCTGAGACTAAAGCTGCACCTTGAAGGTATAATAAGAATGCTGGCTTGGAAGTGAAACACACTTCCATTACATGCAGAAGAAAGAAAAGACTGTGTTTTTCGTGTCCACATCAGAACTGTACAATGGTTGAGAGGCCTGAGAGTGCATTAAAATGAAAGTGATGAAAAGTGCACATAGAACATTCTCCACAATAGATAACATATTAGGCCACAAAACAGGCCTCAACGCATTCAAGATCAAAGTCATACCATGCACCTTTTCTGTCTACAACACTATGAAACTAGAAGTCAACCACAAGAAAAAAATCTGGAAAAACCATAAATGCATGGAGGTTAAATAACATGCTACTAACCAATGAATGGGTCAACCAGGAAATAAAATAAAAAATTTAAAAAAATACAGGGGCACCTGGGTGGCCCAGCCAGTTAAGAATCCAACTTTGGTTCAGGTCATGATCTCACAGTTCATGGGTTCGAACCCCACGTCAGGCTCTGTGTTGACAGCTCAGAGCCTGGAGTCTGCTTCAGATTTTGTGCCTCCCTCACTCTTCCCTTCCCCTACTTGCATTCTGTCTCTCTCTCTCTCAAAAATGAACAAATATTAAAATTTTTTCTAATAAAAATATGGAAGCAAATTAAAATGAAAACACAATGGCCCAAAACCTTTGGGATTCAGCAAAAACTATTCTAAGAGGGAAGTTCACAGCAATACAGGCCCACCTCAAGAAGCAAGAAAAATCTCAAACAACCTAACCTTACACCAAAAGGAGCTAGAAAAAGAACAACAAGCAAAGCATGAAGCCAGAAGAAGGAAGGAAATGATAATAATTAGAGCATAAATGAATGATACAGAAACTAAAAAAAAAAAAAATAGAAATGATCAATGAAACCAGGAGCTGGGTCTTCAAAAAAAATTAATAAAGTTGATAAACCTCTATCCAGACTTATTGAAAAGAAAAGAACCCAAATAAATAAAATCACAGATGAGAGAGGAGAAATCACAACCAACACCACAAAAATGCAAATGACTATAAGAAAATATTGTTAAAAATTATATGCCAACAAATTGGACCACCTAGAAGACATGGATAAATTCCTAGAAACATATAAACTACCAAAACTGAAAAATGAAGAAATAGAAAATTTGAACTGACTGGTAACCAGCAAAGAAATTGAATCGGTAATCAAAAAACTCCCAACAAACAAAAGTCCAGGACCAGATGGCTTCACATGCAAATTGTACTAAACATTTAAAGTATTAATACCTATTCTTCTCAAACTATTCCAAAAAAAAAGAGAAAAGGAAGGAAAAATTCCAAATTCATTGTATGAGGCCAGATTACCCTGATACCAAAACCAGATAAATCCACTACTAAAAAAGAGAACAACCAGCCAATATTCCTGATGAACATGGATGCAGGAATCCTCAACAAAATTCTAGCAAACTGAATCCAACAATACTTTTTAAAAAAAAAAAATCATTCACCATAATCAAGTGGGATTTATTCCTGGGTTGCAAGGGTGGTTCAGTATTCACAAATCACTCAATGTGATACATCACATTAATGAAAGAAATGATAAGAACTATAGGATCATTTATATAGTTGCAGAAAAAGCATCTAAGTACAACATTCACTCCTAACAAAAACCTTCAACAAAGTAGATTTAAAGGGAACATATATCAACCTAATAAAGGCCATATATGAAAAACCCACAGCTAACATCATCGTCAATGGGGAAAAACTGAGAGCAGGAACAAGACAGGGATGTCCATTCTTACTTCTATTCAACACAGTACTGGAAGGCATAGCCACAGCAATCAGACAACAAAAAGAAAATAAAACACATCCAAATCAACCAGGAAAAAGTAAAATTTTCATTATTTGCAGATGACATGATACTCTATATAGAAAACGCAAAAGACTCCACCAAAAAAAAAAATGTGCAGAAATGTGTTGCAATTCCATAGAGCAATAATGAAGCAGCAGAAATAGAAATTAAGAAAACAATTCCATTTACAATTGCACCAAAAACAATAGGATACCTAGGAATAAACCTAACCAAAGAAGTTAAAGATCTGTACTCTGAAAACTATAAAACACTGATGAAAGAAATTGAAGATGACACAAAGAAATGGTAAAATATTTCATGTTCATGGACTAGAAGAACAAATATTATTTATTTAAATGTCTACACTACTCAAAGCAATCTACACATTTAATGCAATCCCTGTCAAAAATAACAACAGCATTTTTTTACAGAGCTAAAACAAATAATCTTAAAATTTGTATGGAGACACAAAAGATTTCAAATATCCAAAACAACCTTGAAAAAGAAAAGCAAAGCTGGAAGTATCACAATTCCAGACTTCAAGCTATATTGCAAAGCTGCAGTAATCGAAACAGTATGGTACTGGCACAAAAACAGACACAGAGATCAACAGAACAGAAGACCCAGAAAGGAACCCACATCTACTATATGGTCAATTAACCTTCCACACTGCAGGAAAGAATATCCAATCGGGAAAAAATGTCTCTTCAACAAATAGTGTTGGGAAAACTGGACAACTACACACAGAAGAATGAAACTGGACCACTTGACTACACCATACATAAAAATAAATTCAAAATGGATGAAAGACCTAAATGTGAGACCTGAAACCATAAAAATCCTAGAAGAGAACATAGGCAGCAACATCTTTGACATCAGCCATAGTAACTTCTCTCTAGATATGTCTCTGGAGGCAAAGGAAACAAAGCAAAAATAAACTGCTGTGACTACATCAAAATAAAAAGCTTCTTGGGCACCTGGGTGGCTCAGTTGGTTAAGCATCTAACTTCAGTTCAGGTCACAATCTCACAGTCTGTGAGTTCAAGCCCCACATGGGTTTTGTCCTGACAGCTCAGAGCCTGGAGCCTGCTTCTGATTCTGTGTCTCCCTCTCTCTCTCTCTCTCTGCCCCCCTTCCCCTACTCAGACTCTGTCTTTCTCTCTTTCAAAAATAAACACTGGGGCACCTGGGTGGCTCAGTCGGTTGAACATCCAACTTCGGCTCAGATCACGATCTCACTGTTCATGAGTTCTAGCCCCAGGTTGGACTGTGTGCTGACAGCTCAGAGCCTGGAGCCTGCTTCAGATCCTGTGTGTCTCCCTCTCTCTCTCTGCTCCTCCCCTACTCATGTTCTGTCTCTCTCTCTCTGTCTCTCTCTCTCTGTCTCTCAAAAATAAATAAATGTTAAAAAATTAACTGAATAAATAAATAAAATCTTTAAAATTAAATAAACATTAAAAAAATTTTAATAAAATAAAAAGCTTCCACACATCAAAGGAAATAATCAACAAAATTCAACGGCAACCTATGGAGTGGGAAAAGATATTTGCAAATGACATAACTGATCAAGGGTTAATATCCAAAACATATAAAGAACTTATAAAACTCAACACTCAAAAAAATGTATAATCCAATTAACACATGGGCAGAAGACATGAATAGTTATTTTTCAAAGAAGTCATGCAGATGGCCAACAGACACATGAAAAGTTGTTCAACATCAATGATCATCAGGGAAATGCAAATCAAAACTACAATGATTTTGTACCCACCTGTCAGAATGGCTAAAATCAACTACACAAGAAACAACAGGGGTTGGCAAAGATGGGGAGAAAGGGGAACCCTCTTGCACTGTTGGTGGGAATGCAAACTGGCATAGCCACTCTGGAAAACAGTATGGAGTTTCCTCAAAAAGTTAAAAATAGAACTACTCTATGATCCAGAAATTGCACTAGGAGATACTTATCCCAAGAATACAAAAATACTAATTCAAAGGGATACATGCACCCTGCTGTTTATAGCAGCACTGTCTACAGTAGGCAAATTATGGAAACAGCCCAACTGTCCATCAGTGGATGAACAGAGCAACAAGACGTGGTATATAGATACAATGGAATATTACTTGGCCATAAAAAGGAATGAAATCTTGCCATTGATGACATGGATGGAGCTAGAGAGTATTATGCTAAGCAAAATAAGTCAGACAAAGACAAACACCATATGATTTCACTCATATATAGAATTTATGAAACAAAACAAACAAGCAAAGGGGAAAAATAAAAGAGAGAGAGAGAGAAACCAAGAAACAGACTCTTAACTGTAGAGAACAAACTGATGGCTACCAGAGGGGATGCAGATGGCGGGGCGGGGGGGGGGGGATGGGTGAAATAGGGAATGGGGATTAAGAAGTGTACTTGTGATGAGAACAAGGTATTGTATGGAAGTGTCGAATGACTATATTGCATACCCGAAACTAATATAACACTGTATGTTAACCAACTAGAATAAAATAAAAACTTTAAAATAACTTTTAATAAAATTAAAATTAAAAAAGAAACATTTAAAAAAAATTAAAAAAAAAAAAAGTGGTGCCTCGGTGGCTCAGTCAGTTGAGCGTCCGACTTCAGCTCAGGTCACAATCTCACGGTTCGTGAGTTCGGGCCCCGCGTCAGGCTCTGGGCTGATGGCTCGGAGCCTGGAGCCTGCTTCTGATTCTGTGTCTCCCTCTCTCTCTCTGCCCCTCCCCCATTCATGCTCTGTCTCTCTCTGTCTCAAAAATAAACATTAAAAAAAATTTAAAAAAAAATAGAAACATTTAGCTATGTAAGAGTAACTAGAAAAGCTATGAGACTATCTGGGTTTTTCTCCCAGACCTGGGAAGAAGAGGTCCCCAACAGAGTTCCCATAGGGAAAAGATAAAGAATCACGTTGCTTTCTTTTAGACTCCGCTTAGATCAGACCAACAGAAACCAGAATGAAGAAAAGCTGATCAAATTCCAATTTGATAATGCTCCAAAGCAACATGACATTCCAGAAATCATAGTAAGGACTGCAGGAGAGCCATAAAGTCACCCACTCTAATATATGATAATACAATATGGGAAATGACACATCGTGACTTGTCAGCTCTCCACAAATATATTTTTCTATGACTTTCTCAGGGTCTTTGAAATGACAAAAAAAAAACCCACCTGGAACCCCAACATGTCTTTCTACAATAGGAAAACAGAGTACAAATGTGGAAATTGGTTTATGACAGAATAAAGGGCTCCCCACAATGGTGGGCCTGGTTTGACTAGGTACCTGAAGCTATGGTGAAATTAACAGTCAACAAATAGCAAGTCTTTTTAAGAGACCTTTAATATGTGAAATGGGCTTTTTCAGAAAATCCGCAAGGCTAAACACCCAGGCTTGAAAGTATAAGGACAACATCACACTAGGGATATTCCAATATATAAATTCTAAGAACAACTGGAAGGACTCAGGCCTGGAGAAAAATGAAGGAAGTCACATATGTGAAAGGTCTGCATTCTCTCCGACAAGTCCTGCAAGGATGAGAAAAAGTATACTGGTTTTTCTCCCACTTTACCTGATTATGACTTCCTGATAATTCTCTCGGTCTTCTCTGTACTCCACTTGACCCCAAAATTCCCTTTTCTCTATTTTTCACTCCTCCTCTCCTATTTTCACTCATTCTGTCTAGTTGTATCTATAAAGTATGCAGCGGTTCTCTGACCTGGGTCAGGACTCCAAAGCTACAAGTGGCCTGTAATATTTAGTATCAGAAGATGTACTAAGGCTTCTTATTTACCATTTCTTTTCGGTTTTACACATAGTGAGGGTCAAAAAATATCTCCCACCTACACTAGAGGAAACTGAGGCTCAGGGAGATTAAATACCTCTCCCACTGGCACAGGGCCAATAAACAGCAGGTGTCAACTAGGAACAGAAAGAAATTTTTCAATATTCAGGAACAGAGAGGGGTTATGGTTATTATTTTAGATTGAGTTTCTAAGGATGTGACCATAGGATAAGTTATTTAAAAGTAAGCAAATAACTACTGGAATTTCTTCCCATACATAGGAAGAACACAGCCCTAAGCCAGTTTTCGTTTATAAAGAGAAGGAAAAAGTTACCTTTTTTGTGTGCCCGTGAAGGCAAGCTCAACAATAACACAACTGCAGACACAGTGAACAAATTCCCATCAGAATATACTCCAAATGAACTGGACAGCCAGGTCATCACAGTGAGGACTGTAGGAAAAGGACTCCATCCTGGACTATTTGAAAGTCCAAGGCAAGAGATTATTATATATGATGACTTCTCAGCTATGAACAAATCTATTTTAGTAATTTTTTTATTTATTTTGAGAGAGAGAGAGAGAGAGAGAGAGAGAGAGAGAGAGAGAGAGAATCCCAAGCAGGCTCTGAGCTATCAGCACAGAGCCTGAAGAAGGGCTCAAGCTCACAAACCGTAAGATCATGACCAGAGCCAAAATCAAGAGTCAGACGCTTAACCCACTGAGTCACCCAGGAGCCCCTGTTCTAGTATTTTTTTTAATGTTTATTTATTTTTGAGAGAGAGAGACAAGAGCATGAGCAGGGGAGGTGCAGAGAGAGAGGGGGACACAGAATCTGAAACAGGCTCCAGGCTCCGAGCTGTCAGCACAGAGCCCGACATGGGGCTCGAACTCACAAACCCTGAGATCCTGTCCTGAGCTGAAGTCAGATGCTTAACCAACCGAGCCACCCAGGTATGCCCCCCTGTTGTAGTATTTTTTAATTAGACATTGAAAATATGAAAAATAAAGAGGCCTCCTGACAAAATCCATTGGTACAAATTCCCCTGCTTGACATGGGGAGGAAATTTTCACACTGGAGATGATCCTCCAAGAATTAAAAGGGGTTACTAACCCAAAGAAGAGCTCAATGCATTCACATATGTGGAGGGTGTGCATGCAAGCTGATTATCCAGTGAAGGATGGGATGAAGAGACACTGGGTTACATGCATATTACACCCACTTTGTCTTCCTGAATTTCTTTCAGTTCAACCCCCTTTTCTCCTGTCTTTACCCCTTATTGCTCATTGTCTATTTTTCCCCATGCCTCTCAAGATTCTCATTCACTATGCTGAGTGATATCTACAAAAAACACAGCGGTTCTCAGAATGACAACTGGATTCCAATCATTCCAGGACACTTTTCTAACAGTGGCTGGGCTAGGAAAATCCTAATGGAATCTATTTCCACATACTCATCTTCTGTACATGTGGTTTCCTAAATTAGGTCTGCCCTTGAATGACCATGGAATACATCCAGGTTCTCCTCCTATACTTTTCACTATCAACTCGTCCCGTTTTAGCTGGCAGGATCAATTATATTTTTCAAAAACTACACTCTGACCTTAACAGCCTCTGGAATTAAGAGGCTAAAACTTCACCAAGTAAATTTGTCAAAAGTAGCAGACACCTTGAATTCCCACTCCACACAGGTGCCGACACCAGGGCCCGACACGGAGACAGGGCCATCTGAGATGCCACCACCATTTCATTGCAAATGTGAGGTCACACTTTCTACCTGGCAACTGGACATGTAAAGTGCCATGACTCAAAAGGCAGGAGTACAAATAGGAGAAAACAGTTTTTGCAAAATTCCAGGACAATTCATGGATTGGCTGGACACCAGAAGCTATAGTGAACTCAAATCCAACAAAGACCAATCTTCTCCGAGGAGCTGAAAAATATAAAAGAGGCTCTCAGAGAATACGCACTCATCTAAATACCCTACCTGAACATTAACGGAAAGGAGATAATCCAATATACACATTCTCTCTGACAACAACCAGACAGAGCAGAAGGAGGTCAGGATGCAGCAGGGTCTCATAGAATGACAAGATGAAGGAACACTGGCTTACCACCACTTTTGAAATACATAAAGTGGGTAAGGAAATGTGCCCACAGTACCTACAATTAAGGGTACAATGAAGGAAAAGGCTATAGGTCAGACATATTGCTGAAAGTCTGTCTTGAACTGGATCTTGAAAGCAACTCGTCCTCCGATAATAAGCATTGGCCAAGACTACTGAGACCCAAGCAATAAATGCCTAGAACTGCATATTCTAAGGTGAGGTACTCTGCTAACTGGATAAAACCTGACAAAAACTAGGTCTGCTAGCATTAGCCCACCAAGTGGAAGTGGAAGAAGGGGGAAAGAAACTTTGGACGCAGTTACCAGTGTGGTAAGCACGGTCTTCACTGTCCTGAATCTGGGCCTCCTCCCACTTCCCCCAATCTCATAACCAAACATCTGGGAGACACCTTCTGAGAAAATGCAACATTCATTTTTTTTATGTTTTTATTTTATTTTTGAGAGAGAGACAGAGTGCAAGCAGGGGAGGGGCAGAGAGGGAGACACAGAATCTGAAGCAGGCTCCAGGCTCTGAGCTGTCAGCGCAGAGCCTGATGCTGGGCTTGAACTCACAGACTGTGAAATCATTACCTGAGCTGAAGTCAGACACTTAACCAACTGAGCCACCCAGGCGCCCCGGAAAATGCTACATTTAGAGGCCAAACTAATTAAAAAGAGAAACAGCTGGGTAGAACAGTGATGCTGAAGGTGCTAGACAAACAGTAAGAAGAACACGGATCTCACCAAGGGGTCTAAGTCTCTTGATCCTCTTCCTGTCATTACCAATACAGATGTGGCCAGACAAGCTTGAAACATGGGGTCGGGCACAGATAACCAGATGACCTCCACTCCTTGTCCTCCAGGACAGCTGGCAGGGCCAAGGAGCTACGTGCACAGCCAACTACAACCTTCATATCATTTTCCCAATATACAACCTTCCCAAATACATTTTCCCAAATACAATCTTCATGTCATTTTCCCACTCACTGTATTTATGGACCTCAGTACATTCTGCATAACCTACTGCCCCAAATACTTTATCACTGAGCTCAGCTACTGCCCCTGGGTCCTGTTCTATACTTAACCGTATTTTTCCAAAAGGGCACTGTGACCTACCTGATCAGCATCCAGGAAAAGGGAGTTTCAAACCCTGTGGAGGCAATCTGCCAAAAGCATGTGGGACAAAGCCTGATGTAACTTTCCCTCTTTTACATTAAGACAAACTGGTCAACTTTTGTGGCCATTTTGTAGCAGCAACAACTTTTCTCTCAGGAACATAGAACAGTTTTGAAAAGATGGCAAATTGTTCCTTGGCTACAAGGGATATAGCGTGTAAGACCATCTACATGGTTTTATGCATCAAAACTGGCCGGTAAGCCCTGAATTTTGTTGAAGATTGCAAATCTCCTTGCTGGTGGGCATCCAAGGCCATAGATAATAACACCTTCAACGTTCAAGTCGACAAGATACCAGAATACCATGAAAAGTGTTGAACATCAGAGAAATTTTTCTCTGATACCATGTGAACATTCACAGTTCAACACAGAACACATTAAAATACCAGTTACATATTAGTACACAGAGTAGATGAGGAATCGCTGGATTCACAGGTCTCTCGATGATAAAATCATTTTTTAGCTTTTGATCTTTTCACTACAAGTTCTCTCTCCTGCTTTCAGACACCTTCTGCAGAAACAGAGACCGGGAATATTTTTACGCAGACAGCACACCGCCAGCTTCCTGGAGATCATCTACTATCCTCAGCTGGAGGCCCAGGATGTGAAGAGGAGGGGCTATGCGGTGGGAGCAACAGGCACTAGTAAGCACTGACTTGCACATTCTTCCAGCCATTCTCCAGCCCACCAAAAAATGTATTTTTAAAAACAATTAGGCGTCAATCGGACAGGTGATTTAAGTCCTATCCTACCTCTGCCCGCCTAACCCAACAAACTATTTCAACAGGTAGCATACACAACGGCATCCCAGAAAATCTATCTTACTCCTAAACAGGCCCACACAGCCTAGAAGAGGTTGCATGGTGGGAGGACCCTTACGCGCCCCCTCACGCACCATGTAGATAAGGAATGTGCGAGCAGATCCTAGGGAGCCACGCTACTCATGACCTGGCCTGCACTGCTCTACTGATCCAGGTAGGTTTCATCTCCCCTGATCTGCCCTTGCTGTGCCGCCAGACAGATCACGGGAGTCTCGTCCACTGATTCCACCGGGGTCAACCCAGGTGCCATGGATCCCTGGCACCCTATCCACTCTGACATGGAAAGCACAGTCCTCCGGTGGGGGAGCCCTACTGACCCTCTCAGCCACCTAGATTACAGGATGCTCTACCAGATCCTGAGGAATCGCTCTTAGGCACAAACCTGGCCAGAGTGGCCATCATAATAAAAGGGCATCATAACTTCGGGGACCACACATTCTAGACGAAACCTGTCATCTCACGCACAGAGATATACGAAGCCAAGGCCAGAGCCCAAATCCTCATTCCACTAAAAACATGAAAAAATTTAACATTTTGACACTTGAATACTTTAAAAAAGTAAAAGTGAAGAATGAGGCAAATGTGCCAGCTTCCCATGATTCTCACTCCACACATCAAAATGAAGACGGGTAACAAAAGGGGACTTAACGACCTCAGTGCATGTTGCTCCCCACTTGTGGAGAACCTCTTCGAGGCTGCAGCTAAGTGCTTGTTCAGCCTGCAGCTCCATGCTCTGATGGGGGCAGGGCAGAAAGCCCCGTATCTCAACAGGCCCTGAGAGGATGAGGAAGCACCTCATGAGGAGGACGGCTGGAAGAGAGGACTCAAGTGCAACCTTTCAGAAAGCTTCCCTCATGGTGCCTGGACTCCCATAGGAAGAACAGCAGGAGCTAGAACTGCTCCTGCCAATACAGAAAGAAAGAGGCTGACGTTGGAGAGGACTGCACATCAGCCAGCTGCAGAAGAAAGACATGTATTTTCCAGAGTTCACCTGTAGACCGTGAAAAAGGAACAATAGCGGGCATTTTCTCCACCCTCATGAAGGGGGAACCGAGATTACGTCTCCCGTGCCTCAAGCAAATAACAGTTTCAGAAAGCTGGATGTATGTCCCCTGGAGTTAGGGGGACAGTGGGACAAGTGTGTGACACAGAAATTAACTTGAGAACCTGAGGCAGGGACCAACTGGGTCGGAAGATACAAGAGAGGACGGGCTTAGAGCAGACGGCACTTCTAACAGCTGCTGTAAGAACAGCTGTGTTTTCTACGGTCCACACACGTACTCTGCGAAAGGGAATCTCAAAAGTGAAACACCAAAGATGGGCACCTGGACAGACAGAAAACCCCGATACAAGAGAGGCCTAATGAAGCCTGGCTGTGCAGGGGGTGTAACGTCCAGAGAGAAGCCACATCCCTGGGCCCTTTAGATAACGGGACCCAAGGCACTAGTATCTAACTCACACAGGGAAGGAAGACCTGCAGAGGGAAGGAAGACCTGCGGAGGAAAAGCCTGTGGTTTTCCGAAGTCAGTACATGTACCCTGAGAAAGCGATAATAGTAAGCATTTTCTCCACTCTCATAAGGACCAAACAAAGATCACTTCCTCCTGACCTTAATCAAATAAAAGCAAATAAAAGCAAGCTTGAGAAAGCTGGACTCATGTCTTCTTCAGTTAGCCAGATACCAGAACTAATGTCCGACTCGTGCAAGTAGGTCAGGAGTCAAGGGCTGGAGATGTCTGGCTAGAAGATATGATAAGAGGGCTGGACTGAATGCAAACTACAGTTCGTCCACATTCACAGGACTGTGACTTCCAAGGTCGACATGAGAACCCTATAAAAGTGAGTATACCAGGTTGTCTTAAAGGGAAGGCACCAAGGTAGAGAAGCCAGAGAAGTAGTGACCCCAACAGAAATGTGGGTTATTTCGTGGCCAGTTGGAGGAAAGGCACCTGATGAGGCAGGAGCCAGCAGTCTCAGGTCCCTTTAGGAAGCTCGAAATGTGTCCATGACGGCGTCAGCTCAGGATTTCACTGTTCACAGCCCCCAAACCACATTACAACTTTACAGACCAGGCCAAGGTGTGGTCTTCTCCACACACCTCTCTCCCTGGAGGTCACATCCGGAATGGTGATCAAGGAGTAGAGGGAGCAGATGAAGAGAGGAAAGGCAACAAGAAGTACTATATCTATCCTATTAACACATATGCACACATCATCGGCAGGATGACAAAATCCATGAAGGCTCCGGTTGGTTTAGACAGAAATTCCCAGTATTCAGGAACATAGCATTTTGACTGTTATAGTACACTGTGCTTCTAGCTGTTTGGAAGTGACCACAGGATGGTTGCTTATTTAAGAGTTAACAGTTGGCTATCGGACCTTCTGGAAATTTCCTCCCAGACTAGGGAAGAACATATCCCCAAGGGACTTTTCATGCATAAGTAGGAGAAGAAAAAAGTTACTTTCTCTTTACACTTGTCAAACGATACTCAACAAACTTTTGACAAAGACCTATTCTAGAAGAAAGCCCGTGTTTTGGAAAAGTTTCTGCTTTCCCTCCAACAACTGTAGGATAACAATATCAAAAAAGTATCTCAAAAAAGAAACACTTGGAAAGCTCTGTGCAAATTTGAATAGATAACCTTAGAAAAAGTCACCTCATCTGAGAAAAAGGAACTTCACAACTATGTTGCTCAAATAAAAGTATCCCATTTCGGCCTACAGGTCATCACCTATATTTTCCCAACAGCATATTATGGCCTTAGCCTCCAAGTGGAAGGAATTAAAAATCCTGTGGGATCAATCTGTCAAAAGCTTCTGAAAGCTCAAGAGCTTGGGCCAGGGGCCCACATGAAGACAGGTCACTTCAAGGCACCTTCACTGCCATGTGCTCAAACTTGGGCTCAGGCTTCCTGGCCTGGCGAGGTACCCACAGAGCCTGCAGGACTGACGTGATGCTATACAAACTGCAAAAGGAACATAAAGGTGAGAAGCTAGTGTTCACCAAAACAAAGCACTGCCTACATTGGCCAGCCAGATGAGTAGATCCCTGAAGCTGCAGTGAACTCAACAACCAGAATATACTGAGACTTTTTAATGGGCCTTTAAATTTAGAAAACAGTCCCCCTGAGAGAACCCAAAAGGCTAAACACTGAGACTTGAAAGTGCAGAGACAACATCACAACGGGGATATTCCGATATGGACGTTTTCGCTGAGAGATATATGAAGGCAGTCACATATGTGAGGGGTCTCCATGCACCCTGAAAACTCCTACAAGGATGGGACAAAGGGATACTGCCTTCCCTCACTTTACCCCAACATGACTTCCCACTACCCTCTGTGCCCCCACTTTTCTCTCCTTCTCTGCCATACTGCAACCTTGCGTTCACGTCAGTTTCTTCAGTATGACACTGACAGCATAAGCAACCAAAGTAAAAGTAATTGAACCGGAAATTATCAAAATTTTTAAAATTTTATGTCCAAGAACAGTATCAAAAAGGGAAGACAAACCACAAAATAAGAAAAACTATTTGTAAATTGTATCTGATAACGTTGTAGTACCTAGAATAAACAAAGAACTCTTAAAAGTCTATGAACAAAAGACAACCCAAATAAACAATGGGCATGTCTCCAAAAAAGATACACAAATGGCCAAAATGCACATGAAAAGATGCTTGACCTCATTAAGTCATTAGGCAAATACAAATCAAAACCACAATGAGATACCACTTCACACACAACAGGATGGCTATAATCATGCACACGGACAATAACAAGTGTTGGCAAGGATTTGGGGAAATCAGAATCCTTGTACATTACTAGCATGTGATGGGGATGCTGCTGCGGAAAGCACTGTAACGGGTCCTTAAAAAAGCCAAACAGAGTCACCATACGGTCCAGCAATTCCAGTATAGACACACACCAAGACAACTGAAAAATATGTCCACACAAAAACTTATCCTCAAATGTTCATGGCAGCATTATTCACAATAGGCCAAAAGTGGAAACAACCCAAATGTCCATCAGCTGAAGAATGGATAAACAAATTAGCTTTACTATGAAATATTATTCACCTATAAAAAGGAGTGAAGGCAGAGGAAAGAGGATTTTTAGAGTACCAAAAGTACTCTGTACGATACTATAATGATAGATAGATGTCATTCATTTCTCCAAACCCACAGATTGTACAACACCAAGCATGTACCCTAAGGTGAACTATGGACTTTGGGTGATTAACGACGAGTCGATACAGGTTCATCCTCACCAAAAAATGTACCATTCTGGTGAGCAACATTGATAATGAGGGAGGCTACGCATGTGTGGGGACAGGGGGCATATGAGCAATCTCTGTACCTTCCTCTCAATTTCATATTAAACCTAGAACTACTCTAACAAAAAGTCTTTTTTAAAAAAGAAATGAATGGGGGCAGCTGGGTGGCTCAGTAGGTTGAGTATCCGACTTAGCTCAGGTCATGATCTCACAGTTCGTGAGTTCAAGCCGCACGTCGGGCTCTATGCGGACAGCTCAGAGCCTGGAGCCTGCTTTGGATTCTGTATCTCCCTCTGCCCTCCCCTGTTCACGCTCTCCCTCTCTATCAAAAATAAATAAGCATTAACAAAAAAAGGAATGAATGACTGACTCGTGCTGCAACATGGATCAACCTTGGAAACTTTATGATATATATGCAAAAGAAGTCATTCACAAAAGATTGCACATCATAAGATTCTATTTATAGCAAATGCCCACAACAGGGAAATCCTTAGAGTCAGATAATAGATTAGTTGTTGTCAGGTGATGCACTAGAGTGAGGGAACTAAGAGTGATTGTTAAAAGATATGGGGTAGCACTTTGAGGTAACAGAAATGTTCTAGAATAAGATAGCAGAAACAGCTGTGTAACAATGAATATACTAAAAATCACTGTATGGATGTGAGCTGTGTTTCAAAAAATGGCAAAATTAAACAGCAATGAAGATTCATCAAACTCACTGTTTGTGCAGGTCACAAATTCAGGCACTGCTGAGCTGAGTGCTTCTGGCCCAGGGCACAGCACGAGGCTATGGTCAAGATGTCACCAGGGCTGCAGTCATCAGAATCGACTGGAGCTGGAAGATTTGGTTCCAAGGCGGTGCAGTGACAAGGCTGGCATGGTGGTGCCAGAAGTTCGTGGGAGGCCCAGTTTCTTCCCATTGGCTTCTCCACAGGCTGCTTGAGTGTCCTCATGACTTGGTGCATGACTTCTCCTAGAATGAAAGAGGGACAAATGTTGCTACCTCAAGCAAATGACAAAGGTTTCAGAAATCTTGTGTCTCCTGTAGGTTGAAGATGAGAGGAACTAGTGTCTGACTCACACAAGTAAAGTCCAGAGGCTGTGGCTGGACTGTCCTTAGCAGATGGGACAATAAAATGACAACCTTAGATGTAAACTGAACTGGCAGAAAATGCAGAAAAACCTATGTTTCTAGGGAACAGATGTGGACCCCACAAAAGACAGCGGCCTGATACTGTCTTAAAAGGAAAAGCAGCCAAGGGGCTACCCAACACAGGGGTGGGTCACAAAAGACCTAGGAACCGAGGGGGTGTCTAAGTGGCTATGCAGAGGAAAGACACTCAGTGTGGCAGGGCTTGCACTGTGAGGTCCCTCAAGGAACCTGCAACTGTCTGACGGTGTCAGACAGGGATTTCCTCCAACATCAAGGAGCTCCAGCCCATATCACAACTTTGCCAACCATGAGAAGGCATGCCTTTCTCCCACAGTCCTCATACTCTCTGGCCCCAGTCACAGATCAGAAATAGTGTGTGGTCATATATGCATTCAGGGCACTCACGTGACCATGGACTCAGGTCTGTGAGTACCATTGGAATTTTAGCTTGATGATAGCAGGGACACATCTGTTTTGTTACTGCTGTCTCCCAATGACAGTGTATGGCACATAGTAGGTGCTCAAAAAATATTTTTGAGCCGTACCTCAAAAATATACAAAATAACTCAAAAATAATCAAATACCACCTATAAATCTCTTAGAAGGAAACATAGGTGTAAAAAAGATAGATAAATTGGACTTCATCAAAATTAAAACCTTTTGCATCAAAGGTTACTATCAAGAAAGTAGAAAGACAACCCACAGAATGGAAGAAAGTATTTGCTAATGTCTGAAAAGGGTTGATCATCCAGAATATATAAACACTTATAACTCAACAGCAGAAAGAAAAACCACCCAATTACAAAATGAGCAAGGTATTTCAATAGACATTTCTCCAAAGACTATGCACAAATCCCCAATAAGCACCTGAAAGGGTACTGAACATCTTTAGTCATTTGGTCAGTGCCAATCAAAACCACCATGAGATACTGCTTCACACACAATAGGAGGACTATAACCAAAACAATGTACAATACCAGCTGTTGAGTAGGATGTGGAGAAACCAGATCCCTCACACATTGCTGGTATAAATGTAAAATGGTACAGCTCCTTTAGAAAACGCTTTGACAGGTCCTCAAAAAGTTCAACATAGAGTTCCCATATAGCCCAGCAATCCAGTCTTAAACGTATACCCAAGATAAGGGAAAACATATGTTCACACAAAAACTTGTACAAGAATGTTCACAGCACCATCATCCCTAATAGTCTAAAAGTATGAACAACCAGGGTGCCTGGCTGGCTCAGTGAGTAGAGCATGCGACTCTTGACCTCAGGTACTTCATGCCCCATGTTGGGTGTAGAGATTTAAGTAAATAAACGAATGAATGAATGAATGAATGAATGAATGAATGAATAAACAACCTAAAAACCCAACAATTTATGAATGGGGAAACAAAATTAGTACATCCATACAATGGAATATTGTTCAGCCATTAAAAGGAATGAAGTATCAATGCACGCTACAACACAGAAACCATTAAACTTTGTCGCAAACCATGAGTCTGGAGTTCCCTCTTGTCTAGCAAGAGAGCAGACACAGCACTGAATATGAGAGAAGCTAATGTCCAGGGGGAGACAAGAGCCCCGAGCAGGGGTTTCATCTCCATGTTTATTGAGCTCACAAGATATCACCCACGGGCGACTGTGAAGAAAACAAGATCTTACACACGTGAACATGGAGAAAACAATCAACAATAATCATTTACTTGCGTGTGTAAGAAGCAAAGGGTCTGGGGCGCAAGTGGAGTTTGTGATCAAAGTGCAATAGTATATTGGCATCATATGGAAAGTACTCATGATCCCATTACAATATCTCACTAGCTAACCTCGGGCACTTTCGCCCAGTGGTGGCGGCTTTCCACCCTAAGCTTTTTTTCTAAACTGTTTATGTAAGTAGAACCTATTTCCCCACAAAGCTTAAGAAGCCACACACAAAAAGATAAATATTATGTGATTCTACTTATATGAGGCACCTGGAATAGTCAAATTCGAGACCAAAAGTAGAATGGTGGTTTCCAGGGCCTGAAGGGAGGAGAGAATGGAGACTTATTGTTTAATCGGTATAGTTTCAATTTGGGAAGATGAAAAAATCTGAAGGCTACTGACGAATGCATAACAATGTGAATGTACTTACTGTCACTGAACTATACACTAAAAAATGGTTAAAATGGTACTGTTATGTATATTTTACCACAAGAAAAAAGGAATGAGGTACCAATATACGCCACAACACAGATGAACCTTGAAAGCATTATACTTAAGTGAAAGAAGCCAGAAGCAAAGGGACACATATTGTAAGATTCTATTTATATGAATAAGAAATGTCTAGAACAGGCAAATCTGTAAAGAGCAGAAGCAGATTAGTCATCACCAGGGGCTAGAGGGAAGGGAGTAATTGACTGCTAAGAGCTTAAAGTTTCTTTTGGGGGTGATGGAAATGTTCTGGAATTAAATAGTGGTGAGCCCTACTACAAAGCTGTAATCATCAAGACAGTACGGGGTGCCCGGGTGGCTCAGTCAGTTGAGCATCCGACTTCAGCTCAGGTCATGATCTGAGTGGTCTGTGAGTTCAAGCCCTGCATCGGGCTCTGTGCTGACAGCTCAGAGACTGGAGCCTGCTTTGGATTCTGTGTCTCCCTCTCTCTCTGCCCCTCCCCCACTCATGCTCTGTCTCTCTCTCTCTCTCTCTGTCAAAAATAAACATTAAAAAAAAATTTTAAAAAGAAGTATGGTATTGGCACAAAAACAGACACATAGACCGATGGAATAGAATAGAGGCCCCAGAACTGGACCCACAAATGTATGGCCAATTAATCATTGACAAAGCAGGAAAGAGCATCCAATGGGAAATAGTGGTGAGCACAGAGCACAACATGATGGCTATACTAACAACCACTGAATTACACATTTTAAAATGATAAATTACATGTTTTATTAATTTTATCTCAAAAGTAATTTGGACAAAAAGTCTTCCACTAGAATGAGCAATCTAAGCACAGGACTGAAACTATCCTCTTTATGACTGAGCCTAAGAAATCACAAAGCATTCCTCCTGTCATATCCATAAGAAGTGAGTCCTAAGTCTAGCCCACATTCCTAATCAGGTTTTACATTTATATCATAAAACTCATAGCATAGCAGTTTCACAACATGGGAAAGGTATTAATGCCTCCCATCTGCAGATGAAACTCAGGCTCAGAGAGGTTACATACATTTCCCAAGGCCACAAGGCCAATAGGTGGCAGAGTTCCGACAGGAACCTAGACTCGGCTGACTCCACAACCTGTGCCCTTGCCCTCCATCAGTGGTGGTTCTTAACCAGACATACCACCTGTGAAACCCTAGATGACTTGGACCCCCCCACACACAAAGGACCTCTTAAATAAACATTTCTAGGGCTTGGTCAGTACACTTGAATGTTTTTAAGCTCCCCAGGTGTTTCTGAGATGCATTCTATATATAGAACCACCCCCTCTGTGCCTGATGGGTTTTGTCTTATTAATCTGGACAGTTGACTCCAGCTGGATGGTCAGTGCCTTGGGGGCAAGGCCCCCACCTCCAGCTCCTTTGTGACTGCCACTGTGACAGCATAGTGTCTGCCTACAAGAGGCAGGCAGGCAGGAAACATCATTGGACAGGGCAAGTGACACCCAGAATGCCAGTTGCCAAGGGATTCCAGTGAAACTAAGAGGAGCACAGCTGGTGCCTGAGAGCTGGCCGACCTGGCCACTCTCTCCAGTGGGCAGGAGGTTCGCTGGGGCCCACTTGGTGGGCAGCCCCTGCTGTCAACTGGGGCGCCTCAGCTCAGCCCAGAGCAGAGGTGCCAGGGCATAACACTCAAGTTTCCTCTCCCAGTTCTCAAACTAAGAGGCCCAACTTAGGGCCTAGAATTCTCTGAGGCTTGTTGGCTGATTAGCAGTCAACATGGATCACCGAAGCCGACCTCGGGGCATAGGCCTGAGCCGAATCCCTGGGAATCAGTCCCGAACCCCTCGGGCCCCACTCCCCTTCCATGTGGAACAGGAGGTCAGGGAAGGAGAATGGGAACAACGAGAGCAACCTCGTCAAAGGACTCCTGTCCACGGGCCGTCCGAAAGTCAAGACTTGCCAGACAACGTCATGGGTAAGGACAAGCTTCCCCAGACCCCCACCTCAGAAAAGGGAGGTGGCTTCATATTTTCCTCCTTTGCCCACAGGAAAGGGATGTTGGGAAACAAAAACCAAAGCATACAATGGGCAGGACTGGGGTGAGAGAGGAGTCTGAAAGGGAAGGTTTCCTATCTGCCTCAAAGGGTTGTCACGAGGAGCAAAGATATAATATGTGAAAGGAACTGGAAACCAAGGCAGTTAGGAATAGTAGGTGTCATTTAGAAAATCAAGTGCTGTGCTCACTTTGGCAGCACACATACTAGTAAGTCAAGTGCTCACAAGAGTGCCAGGTGCCTTGGGAAACAGATGAATTCGTCATCAATTTCAACTCCAGGGAACTGACAGTCTAGGAGAGGAAAGACAAACTGTTAGGATGGCTTCTGTGAGATTCAGAAGGATGACAAGAGTTCACAGGAAGACAGGACTCACAGGGGGCATAAGGGCTGCCAGTGGCCCCTGTCTTTCTGGTATACCTCGTGTCTCCTCCCTACAGTTCTCACTTACCATCCTAGCAAATGGGTGAGTGATGGGGTTAATTGTCAGAGGATGGAACAACGCTGTGCTGGGAGAAGGGGTTCTCTGGGAACTTACCAAGTCTTAATTTTTAAAAATTATACACACCTTGAGACAAGCTTAAGTCACCTCTGTGCCCTTCCTGCTGAAAGAGTGCCTTTCCCACTGGAAAAGAATAGTCTCGAGATACTGCTTTTCAGGTTAGACCTTTCTTCAAGTTTTCCCAGGACTTAAAAGGGATACAACAGGAGAGGGGAGTGATCACTATTCACCCAGCTCACTGCAAGGAAAAGGAAAGTAAATGTCTGTTAAAGGTATAAAATGCAAGCCATTCCAAAGCAGAATGGTTCATTTCAGCTTTTGGTGAGGAGACAGGATGGCGCGCGGTAGCGAAGCTTTGTGGGTTAGGTGGGTGCCAAAGGATGAGGATCTAAAACAGCGCTGACTGCAGAAGACCAGTCACCAGCTCACCAATGGTGGGAGACCATCTCCAGCGAAGCTTTCCGAAGACCTGGGCCTGCATGGATGAGCAATGCTGAAGGCAGGCGGGAAGGAGGGCAGGAAGACAGGAGACCACCCACCATGGATGCCACAAAGCAGTCTTCCTGGAGTTGGGCACCACGTGGCAGCCGAGGCCTGCCCCAGAGCACAAGCGCAAACACCCGCGGGAGTGCGGGGGGGGGGGGGGGGGGGGGGGGGGGGGGGGGGGGGGAGGAGGGGCGGACAGGGGCAGGGAAGGGACTGGGGGCCTGAAGGAGCAGCGGAGGGAGTAGGATGCCAGGAACCTTTAGCCCTATTCCCATCAAACTCAAACTCTTCCGAGGTATATAATAGGCTGGACTGGGGGTAAGGCTTGAGTTTGGAAAAATTAGGTTTCCTATCTGCCTCAAAGGACTGTCACAAGTAGCAGCTATAATATGCTAAAGCATCTGAAAACTAAGACTGTTGGGAACATTAGGGGTCATTTAGAAAATCAAGCGCTTACAATAGCAAATGGTCGCAGAGTGCCAGGTGCCTTGGGAAACAAAAGATGAATTAAACATCGATTTCAACCCCAGGAGCTTGACAGTCTAACAGAGGCAAAACACGGTGACTTCTGCGGGTTTCAGAAAGATGCCAAGAGTTCGCAGGAAAATAGACGGGATCCTCCTGTAATATGATGGGGTAATTATCAGAAGACGGAACAACACTGTGCTGGGAGAAAAGTCTGCTTTTCTGGGAACTTTTCAAGTCTTAATTTAAAAACAAAACAAAACACCTTTGAGACAAGTTTAAGTCACCAAACCTCCGGTTTGCCCTTTCCTGCTTGAGAAGAGTAAAAGGCTAGATCTCTCTTCTCCAAGTTTTCTGGGGACTTAAAAGTGCTGCAGCTAGAGTGGATAGTCATGGCACTTTTCACAAACCCATCACTTCAAGGGAAAACCAAGTAACTGTTCGAAGTATAAAATGCGAGCCATTCAAAGGCAGATAGGTTAGTTTCACTTTAGGGTGGTGTGTGACGGTGAGGCTCTGTGAAAGAGATGGGCGTGGAAGGATATAGAAAACTGTACCGCGGGGGAGGGGGCAGTGGCGCTTCAGGACCCTCACGCACGACGCCTCCGAGCGGCCTTGGTTCACACAGTTGGGCTAAGTAAGCTCTCGGCCCGGCCCGCCCTGGGGCGCAGGCGCAAACGCCGGCTGGGGGCGAGTAGGCGGGGCTGGAGCCCACGTGGCGGGGGGCGGGGGGTGGGGGAGCGGGGAATAGGGCGGGTGCAGGGGGGCGGGAGGGGCGGAGCAGGTCTCGCGAGGCCGCGCCCCGACTCACGCGGGCGTCCGGCGCGGATTGTAGCCGCCTGGCGGCGGGATAAGTCGCGCTCGCGCCTAGGGACGTGTGTTTGCGCTCGCGTGGTCATGGAGGCGCTGCCGCCGCCGCTAGCCACGACCACTCCGGCCTCTGGCCGGAGCCGAAGACTGTTCATGCTGCCCCTGCTGTTCTTCTTGCTGCCAGCCGGAGCTCTGCGGGCTTGGGAGGCAGAGGAGAGGCCCCGAACCCGCGAAGAAGAGTGTCACTTCTACGCGGGTGGACAAGTGTACCCAGGGGAGACGTCCCGGGTTTCGGCCGCTGATCACTCCCTGCACCTCAGCAAAGCCAAGAGTAGGTGGTGCCCCGCCAGGGGGGAGGGTAACGGGTGGCACAGGAAAGCGGGAGGTGGAGAGGGCCTGGAGACACGTGCACCCGTGTTTCGGCTGCCACCTGGGGGCCTGGCTTGGGCGGCACCCTCTAGGTGGCCTTAGGTCCCTAGGCGGGCCTGCCTCCCTGGGGGAGGGGGGACGGAGAGGGGTTCCCCGAATCAGATTTTGGAAGAAGTGGTGGTTACCCCAAAGCCGCAGATGAGGGAAGGAGGGGTGCCGAGTTTGTAGGCATCAGGATGTTGTGCAAACTGAAACGCTTCCTCAAACATCGAAAAGTGCCAGCAGCACATCGTGTCTATTTTCAAGCACTATTTCAGGGAAGAATATATTGAGAAGTTGAATAATGGTTCGCAGAAAGTTTAAACAGAAAAGTGACTAACCAAAATGCACAGGAGGGCAAAACTTTCCTTTTTCTTTCTTCTTCTGTTACTGCATCTTATAAAGGATATTAAAACCCACCTTCCCCAAAACCTGTATAGTTAATGGGTATTCTTTGTTTCTCAGAAATGAAGAGCTTGTTACAGGGTGTACTTTGGAGGCTCTTTGTAGGAAAACGGAAAAACCGAGGTTGGAAGTAATGCGTTTGGGTTGATGATAAACCACGTGGCAAATTTGTGTCCTGCCAGTTTGGCTTTTGATTATTTGTATTTCTGTCCAGTGTACACAACTAATGACCACTTTCAGGAAGGACACGTCAGACTAAATAGATACTGAGAAAGTTGTGGCCTGCTGCATCTGGATGTTAAGACTGGCCAAAAAGAAGTGGCCAGGAGTTAAAGGATAAAGACTATGGCTTGCTTTTAAATAACCAGTTTTTACTATGGATCATTTGGCAATTCTGTAGATGTATATTTGGTTCCGTTACAGTCTGTTTCATGCCTGT